>NC_052159.1:19719313-20042930 GCF_902713615.1 Scyliorhinus canicula
GACCTATCTTCTTCTGCATGGGCCCGCTGTGTGGCTTTGCCAAGTCAGCGGCACCCGCGCCGAGGTGGGCCGCCACGCGCACGCGCAGACCCGCCAGGTCACGCGGTCTGTGCAGCAGGGCCCCATCGGCAGCCAGAGCTGCGGGATGCACGGCGGAGGGATTCTCACCCGTTTTCTGGCGGGCGTGGGGACTTAGTCCCCCAAAGGGAGAATCCCGCCCCTGGTCTGGGTAATGGTGACTATGGGCTGGATTTTCCTGTGAGACAGCTCTCCAACTGACAGCGAAACTAAACACAGAGCCCGGCTCCCAGCTCAAAGCAAAAGTAAAAAGCAGAGCAGGGCTCAGCTCCACCCACACAATGACATCACTGCAGCCCCTTGAGAAGACAAACATTTCTTAAAGGGACATTCACATGACGACAGTACCAATGGGCCCTACAGTAACAATAGCCTATGTGGAAAAGTGTGAGGCTTGGCAGAGAGCCCAAACTTACATTCCTTTGAAACAACTGGAGAAAATGCTTGATTGACAGTGATGTTTCTTAGATCTATTGTATTAATGGCTCATTATTTATTTCAACAAGATAAAAATAAACTCTTTTATTTCTGCTATTATCTATCTGATATGATACTTTTATAGGCTTGTAGTATAGCAATTATTTAAAAGGAATCTATGAACGGCTGTTTTAGCTTTCCCTTGTTCAGCTTGTTACTATAGGGTTCATTGGTTCTGTACAGAGTGCACATTGAGTAAACGGCAAAACTCTTCGGAATACAGAAAGTCAGAGAGATCTGGGCGTGCAGGTCCACAGATCTTTGAAGGTGGCAACACAAGTGGACAAAGTAGTCAAGAAAGTATACGGAATGCTTGCCTTCATTGGATGGGGCATTGACTTTAAAAACTGGCAAGTTATGTACAGTTGTATAGAACCTTGATAAGGCCACACTTGGAATATTGCGCACAATTCTGGTCACCACACTACCAGAAGGATGTGGAGGCTTTGGAGAGGGTGCAGAGGAGGTTTACCAGTATACTGCCTGGTCTGGAGGGTGTTAGCTATGGTAGAGGCTGAATAGACTCGGACTGTTTTCATTAGAAAGATGGAGGTTGAGGGGTGACCTGATAGAAGTCTACAAGATTATGAAGGGCATCGATAGAGTGGATGGGTCAGTCATCAGGTGGCATAAGTTCAGGTCCTTGGGGCAAAGTTTAGAGATATGCGAGGCAGGTTTTTTACACAGAGGATGGTGAGTGCCTGGAACACGTTGTCAGGGTAGGTTGTAGAAGCAGATACATTAACGGCGTTCAAAAGGCATCTTAACAAACACATGGACAGGATGGGTATGGAGGGATATGGCACAAGGAAGTGCTGACGTTTTTGGCAAAGGTTGGTATCATGACCGGTACAAGCTTGGAGGGCCGAAGGGCCTGTTCCTGTGTTGTATTGTTCTTTATTCTTTGTTCTTTTTGCAATTTCTCCAATATCTATTGTGTTATGGGCACCAGAACTACACTCAGTACTCCAGGTGTGGTCTAACCAGGATTCAATGTATACGACAGCTCCACTTCTGTACTCTGTTCTTCTTAAGATGAATTGCACTCTTATGGTTTCGCCAGCTTGTCTTGCTGCTTTTAACGATTGACATTTAAGTATTCTCAGATCTCAATGTTCTTCGATCCCATTTAGTTTCCTACTTTCCAAGAAATTATGGGGCCTCCTTATTCTTCTTGTCAAAATCAACCAGCTCACACTTTGGTAACATTCACCAGTCCACTTGGCAAGCTTGTTTATGTCCTCCAGAGTGGAGTGGAAAATTGAACTTGATTAGTAACAGAAAACGCAAAGTAACAAATTGGCAATCAATCAGTTTTACACCCCCTTTTCTCTCCAATTTACCCTCTGTAGCTCCATTTCAGAATCCATCTTATTTGTATTATATGTCAAAACCACAGACAACAAGAGTTCTGTGCCAAGTTTCCAGTGAATCGTATTGCACATGAGCTGCGCATTCCTCTTTCTAAAATTCTTTCACAGGATGTGGGCTTTGCTTTTGTTGCCTGCATTTGTTGCCCATCCCTAATTGTCCTTGAGGGGGTGGCATTGAGCCACTTTCTTGAACCACCGCAGTCTATCTGATGTTAAGTAAAGGGTGCTGTTAAATAAAGCTACTATTCTAGGAACAGGTCATTGAATCCCTACAGTGCAGAAGGAGACCATTTGGCACATCAAGCCTGCACCGACCCTCTGAAAGAGCATCTTACCTAGACCCAGTCCTCCGCCCTATTCCCGTAACGCCACCTAACTTTTGGACACTTTGAGGCAATTTATCATGGCCAATCCACCGCACCTGCACATCTTTGGACTGTGGGAAGAAACCCACGCAAGCACGGGGAGAACATGAAGTGCAAACTTCACATGGACAGTCACCCAAGGCCGGAATCGAACCCGGGTCCCCGGCACGGTGAGTCAGCATTACTCACCACTGTACCACCGTGCCACCCTATATGAACAATATTTAACGCCTAACATAGTTACGTTAACACAATGTCATTTATTTGAAATAATTTCATTCTCAGTTTAAAGGAAGTTTGATATGGATTGAAGCATGCTCGTGACCTACTGGTCGCTAAACTCGTCCTCCGATACATATGTTCAATAAGAGAGAAATCAAGTACCCTCTGCAGTAAAAGTCACTTCATGCACATCAACCTCACCTCGGGTCTTTCCATGTTACAATTTTTAAGGACGTATTCAATTGCGAGCTTTAAAACTTTGTCCTGGTTTTTAAGGTCTTATCTCAATGATACCCTGGTAATCCTCTTTAATAACGGACTAACAAACTGATAGTTTGATGCTCATCTTGGCTCCCCTCCCCCCCCCCCCCCCCCCCCCCCCCCCCGCCCCCCTGCAACCTCCACAAACTGTATTCCACCTGCACTGATAAAGCAGATTCTGTCTGTGTTGTTGGATTAGGCTCCAGAGAGCCCGTTCCAGATACCATCTGGCTTCCATTTGCTGAAGCTGCAAATCTTTCTGTCTGCCTCTCTTTTCATGCTGGATTTCCAGCCAGTCAGGGAAGTCAAATCCATCCCATTCCATTAGATCAGTGCACCTGGCTGACTCCATTCATTTTATTGCCTTTCTGTAAAAATTCTGCCCAAAGGTCAGGGTACATTGAAAACGTACTTTCCATTGATGTTGATGATCCCTCTGTCCCTCTGAAGCATAGTCCCACACCTGGTATCAGCATGAAAAGTATCCTTCTTACTCCATGACCCAAATCCTGGTATTAAATTGTTAAGGTGTCATGATTGCCTGAAGCACTGAGGCTTAACTCGAGATTTATTTGTGCTCGAGTTTTGCAGGGGCTTTTCCCTTCGTTCCTCACGTGTCGCACCGTCACATTATTGGGATAGATGATTATAGAACAAGACAAGGCCATTCAACCATTCACAGAATCATAGCTCAGGGTCTCATGGCCAGAATATTACGACCCCACCAATCCGAATGGAGAATTAAAAGGCTCACCACATCTGCTGGTGGGGGGGGGGGGGGGGGGGGGGGGGGGGGGAGGGGGGGTCTATAAAATCCTGGCCATAGAATAGCACAGCACAGAAGAAGGCCATTCAGACCGTCAAGGCTGCATCAGTTCTTTGACGAGCAGTCCAGTTAGTCCCTCTCTACCCCCTGGTTTCCAGCTGTTTGTGGAACTGGAGACAGGCTGACAGAGGGAGAAAACACATAGGCCGAAAACGTGAACTACCAAATAAGGCCCTGGCTGGAATTGATATTGGCTCTCGGGTCAACACAGAAACTCATTATCTCATTATCACGATATGGATGATTACCCACACAGTGGTTATCGCATTTACACAAAAGGATAAAAGATCATGCTTTGAAAATGTAACTTTAAGGCAGTAGTAATCAACTTTGCAGCAAGACAATCGATGAACGAAGAGGCCATCAGACTCCATAATAGGCTAATGGAGGAAAATAGATCTTGATTGAATCATCCTGGCTGAACAGGAATATGCTGTTTATTTCTGTTGATGAGTTTAAGTCTTGATGGGACAATAGAACTCAGGCCAGGTATGTGTGTGTGCGTGTGTGTGTGAGAGTGGATCATGTCTCAGCGCTAGCAGAACCTGGGTAAAAAAAGTGACTCTGGAATACAGTCAGCAACAACCTGGAAACTCCTAGGAGCAACCAGTGCAGAAGATGAATCCTGATCTTGGAGCTCAGAGAAGATGATATCTACACCATGATTTCAGCCTAGTCAGCCTCCTTAACTAATACAGGAAATATGGCAATACCTAGAGCTCAGCTGAGAGTCAGATTCTGTGTGATTGATTTTGAAGATAATACAGTAGACCGTGTGTATTTTCTTGCGTCTGTCCAAGCCATCAAGAAGGGTTTTCTCGGTCAACTTATCACTGCACGTTTTTTTCCTGCTCCTTCAAGTAATTGTCCAATTTGCTTTTTTAACACTGCTATTAAATATGTATCCTCCACCCCACCCCTCGCGTCATTACCAGGCACAACATTCCACCCAACCACTCAAGCGTGTTCCTCTCCATTCCTGACTGAGCTGCATTTGAACTCCATCCACTTGCCTTGGCTCCACATCTTTTTACAACATTGGCGAGCAAAGCTATTGATCTCAGGTTTAACATTATTAATTGAGCTAGTATCTAATACTTTTGAGGGGAGTTTTCCACAACATCTGCATTGTTCACATCTGATGGGATAAGTGATCAAGACAAGAGGAAGGGGACAACATATGCAAAACAAACCTTCACAAGAATCTCAGGCTGTTAGGAATAAAAACATTACAATAGGAAGCCGAAGGAGATGACCAACATTGTACATCTGGTCAACATCAATTTTTGGATGCAATAGTTGGAATATAAGCAAGGGAAAGGTAACAGATGTGGTTGCTGAGACGTATGAAGAGGATTAGTTGGAGAACGCATACAATTAATGAGGATATTTGGAACAAGGCAGGCACACAAGATCTTTTACAAGTGGTCACGCACAAATCTTTGGGCATGCACTTAGAAGAAAGAAACTGGAACATCTGGTTGCGATTGTTTGAAATTAAAGCAGCAGAGGAGAGACAAAGGAGCAAATACACTGACAGCTGAAGAGGTAGAACAGATACAGGATTTGAGAACACCAAGATGTTGGCCATTATCAAAGATTGTCAAAGTTGAAGAACAATGATTGCCCAAGTTACAAAACACTACACCTGAAGAACTTACACTATTTAATTCACCACCAATCTTTGTGTCATCACAAATTTCAACACAAGGTTCTCTATAGCATTATCCAAGTCATTAAGTTGCCGAGGACCTAGTGCAGATCTTTGCTGGACACCCATTAAAGACTTCCAATTGGAGTGCATATTCATTATCACTACTCTTTGTTTTCTACTGCTCAACAAATCTCCTAAGTCAAAAATTGGTCTTCAATCCAATGAACTTCCTGTTCAACAGGCTCTTATGTGGAGCCCCAAGCAATGCCTTTGGAAATCTATATGAACCACGTCCATTGACATTCCCCACCTGCTACTTGAATTACATCTTCAACATTCAGTTAGGTTTGTTAGACATGGCTGGTCTTTCACAAATCAATATTGACTCTCTCTAATCAGCTCAAATTTCTGCAAGGGCTCAGTTTCTTTGTCCTTAACTATGGATTTCAATAACTTCCCCACAACAGATGTTAAGCTAATAGGTCCATAATTTCCTGGTTGCTTCCTCTCAGGTGCCATAGGCATTTGTATATCTTGAGAAAACATTCTGCGTGTAGGAGTTGAAATATTCCCAGAGGATTCGCCTGTGCTATCTGCCCCCCTGTCATTCCTTAGATTCAGAATTTGTATCTTTAATGGCGAGTCCCAGTCTGAGAAATACATGACCAACTTTCTTTTAAAAAGCTGGACAGAATATGTAAACGCTGCATTACTTCAAGCGAATGCAGATTCTTTAAAATGATGTTCTTCTATATATGTGATGTACTGTACCTTGCAGAAGTATCTTTGTTAGAGATGGGCGCTGGTATAATTGTTTAACAAGCACTGATGGCATTGCTGTGTATGGTGCCCATCCTGCTGTGTTTTACCCCTACTAAACAGCAGATCCTGCTTGCAGTCTCACCCTGCCTTTACAAATGAAACATAGGTTCAAGAATAGGCTATTCAGCTCCGACTTGCCATTCAAATAGAAATTGGCTGATTTGCTACTTAACTGCATGCACCCACAGAGCTTTGTTAGGTGGAACTGTCAGTTGGGTTTTCAATCCAGCTATTTCTCCAACCCTTCATTGGCATGTTAGTGGCACTAGACCACTTTTGTCATTCGTCACTCTTCTTAACTTGTAGTTGGCATTCATATTGCATACTCTCTGCACCCTCCCCCATACTTATCTCTTTTTGCAAAGGGAGGTATGTGATATCCAAATTCAAATTATTGCTTTTACCGTCAATTAAAGAATCTCTTACGTTTTTTTTTTAAAATACTCTTGGGCGTATGCATCGCCTTTGCTGTTATTCCGTAATGCAGGCTAGCTTACTTTTTCTATCATTGTCCCATCGCTTGTATCCAATCCCTACTTGCCCAGTTTTGTGCGTGTTTTATTTGTTTGATTGAGAACCAGAGGTGTTTCAGTGTGTTAGAACTGATGGATAAATTAATCAATCCCATGCTCCCAGTGGAGCACTATTCTTAAAAGGAGTGAAGATCAAAGCATCGGAACTATGGTTTTAAGGCCAATCTCTGACCCATGCTTCCTTCAAGTGGAATTCCCCATTGAGAACATAGGATCAATCAATGAATCATATCTTTTATATCTGGATGTAAACCCAAACTGCATTGATGGAGTAGACGTTTGCTCTCAAACAATTTTGCATTTCTGATTTGAAATGGGACTCACCATTCTTGGTCCAGACCCCAGTGTTGAAATGACAGACATTAATCTGGCCTGTTCTCGACTTGCAATTGCGATGCCTCATTTGGATCGTGACTTATTCAACATCAACTAAAATGATAATCAGGTTTGAACAGCACCTTGTTTGGAATACAGGGCTGAATTCTCGCAGTCAGCCCGCGGTGGGTTGTGGCAACGGGCAGGCATGGTGAAGTTGGTAGGAGTCAATCACAATGCTGTGGGTCTGGAGTCACATGTAGGCCAGACCAGGTAAGGGAGGCAGATTTCCTCCACAAAAGGGCATCAGTAAACCAGTTGGGTTTTGATGGCAATTGGTGACAGTTTCATTGTCACTATTGCCGAGACTAGCTTTCAAGCCCAGAATTTATCAATTGTATTGAATTTAATGAATCAAATTGCCCTGGAGGGATTTGAACCCCTAACGCATTAGCCTGGACCTCTGGATTACTACCTCAGTGACGTGACCACCCTGGATGTGGAGTAGTGAACGAAAGGGAGACCAGGATGCTTGCGGGATGGGGCTTGAGTTGGGTGGAGAGAAGACAGATAAAGGAAGGACATTGGAAGTTAGATGTGATAGGAGGAGAATTTGTGCGGTGCAGCAGAATTCTGCCTCTAGTTTCTGATGTGGAGATCAAAATCCTAAAGTCCTTTTTTTTTTGTTTTCCAAATTGCTCTTTAATGTTCATTTAAAGATAGGGAGCAGATTTTGCCATGTATTCACTATACCCTCGGACTCTCTCCTCTCTCTGATGTTGAACTTTCTGTCCTCCGCTTCATCCCCTCGAATACTCGCTGGGCCCTGGTTTTGTGGGGGTCTGTGGAACATTCCTTGTTCCAGTCTTACTCACCCCCACTCCCACAACATTTTTTAATGTTACATCGATAACTTTATTGGGGATGCTTCATACTCTCTTCTGAACCTGGAAAATGTATTGATTGCTTCCAATTTCCACCCCTCTCTCACCTCCACATGGTCCATCGCCGATAGTTCCCTTACCTTCCTTGATTTTTCTGGTGATAGACTAACCGACTGACCACCAATATTCATTACAAACCCACTGTCTCCCACAGCTACCTTGGCTACAGCTCCTCACACCCTACGTCCTGCAAGGACTCCATCCCGTTACTCCAGTTTTCCACCTCCATCGCATCTGTTCTGATGATGCCACCTCCCTTCGAAAACAGCGCTTTTAACACGTCTGCCTTTCTCCTTAACCGAGGCTCGTCTTGGCATTGACATGCACCCCAGTGGTTGCAGGGCACTCAACTGGGTTTGCCCCAATTCCTGTGCCTCTACCTTGTGACGAATGTCGGAAATTTTTATATATATTGTATTCTGTGTCTGTTGCAGTAAAGTTATTAAAATAAATTGTATTAAAGAATTGAGGTTATGGGGGTGATTCTCCGAGCCCCCCACCGGGCCGGAGAATCGGCACAACCGCGCCACGATACCCCAGCGCTAGCGCACGATTCTCTGAGGTGCGGAGAATCGGCAGCATTTGCACCGCCGCGTTTGGAGCGGCGCTGGCCGCGGGCCGCTGGAATCGGCGGGGCCACCGATTCTCCGGCCTGGATGGGCCGAGCGGCCGCACCGATGTGACAGAGTCCCGCCAGCGCCGTTCCCCCCTGGCCGCTGCTGGCAGGAACTTTGCGGGAACGGGGAGGGGGCCTCCTTCACCGGGGGGGACCTCCGATGGGGTCTGGCCCGCGATCGGGGCCCACCGATCGGCAGGCCGGCCCCTGAACACCGACTCCATCTTGAGTCGGGGCTGGTGTGCTAAAGAAGTCCCCCGCGCATGCGCAGGGTGGCGCGGCCCAACTGCGCATGCGCAGGATGGAGCTGGCCCAACTGCGCATGCGCAGGATGGAGCTGACCCAACTGCGCATGCGCGGGTTGGCGCGGCGCCCATTTGGCGCCGCGAAAGGAGGCTGGAGCATCGTTAACCACTCCAGCCCCGTGCTGGCCCCCACATCGGACATAACTGGGCCCGGTTCGCACCGTCGTGAAATGCGACGGCGTTCACGACGCGAACACTTGGGCCCAATATTGGAGAATCGCCCCCTATATGTCTGCTAAAGCTGTAATTAAGGGGTTAACAGCTGGTCAGGCTGTGATGTCACTTAAGGGAGGGGCTGGGTCTGTTTTGAGTTTCGTTTTCAGCTCTGCCCTGTGTCGGTTGTTTTTAGTTTAATTTTTCTTCGAGTTCTGCGATGGTTTCTGAGGAAAGGAGGTCTCAGACTGCCTTCTGAAAGCTTCTCTCCCAAGGACTTTGTGTAAAAATCTGTAAGCCACTGAGTGTTAACTTTGTCAATAAGTAGGATTTGACCGGTGTGTGAATTTTGCTTAATTGCAAGGTGTGAAGTAGATGGGAAAATAAGCTCAACGAACTTTTTGTTAGAATTGTTGAGCTGTTAATTGAAAAACTGTTTTTTTCTTTATGTTAATGGGATTAATCTTGTGTTGATCATAAAGTTTGTTTAAATATAAAAGATCCCTATTTTTCAGTTGAATCACTCCTGGAGCAAAGGGTGACACGGTAGCACAGTGGTTAGCACAGTTGCTTAACAGCTCCATGGTCCCAGGTTTGATTCCCTGCTGTGCCACTGTCTGTGTGGAGTCTGCACGTTCTCCCCGTGTGTGCGTGGGTTTCCTCCGTTTCCTCCCACAGTCCAAAGATGTGCAGGTTAGGTGGAATGGCCATGATAAATTGCCCTTCATGTCCAAAAATATTAGATGGGGTTACTGGGTTATGGGGATAAGGTGGATGTGTGGGCTTAGGTAGGGTGACCTTTCCATGAGTCGGTGCAGACTCGATGGGCCGAATGGCTTCCTTCTGCACTGTAAATTCTATGATCTAAAGTATCCTTTCCCCAGTTTACAAATTGAAAGTTGTTAGGGTCTGATCCGGCTTCCTAATATAAATTGGAATCTGGTCTGGGTACCATAACAGCCCTCATTCCAGCCCTCCCAGATTGTAGGGTCCCCACTTCTCACCCGAGACTCTGCATTCAAAGGATCATCCTCCACCATTTCTGCTAACTCCAGAGATGCCACCACAAAACACATCTTCCCCTCCCTTGTCAGCATATTACAAGGAACTCTCCCTCTGACTCCCTGGTCCACTCCTCCAACACCCAACTCCTCATCCCCTTCCCACAGCACCCCCTTGTAATGACATAAGGTGCAACACCTGCCCCTTTACCTCCTTGTCCAAGAGCTCAAACACTCCTTCCTGGTAAAACAACATTTCACGTGCACCTCAGTCTGGTCGATTGTATTCACGGCTCCCAACGCAGTAAACGCAGACTGTGTGCCCGCTTTGCAGAACACCTTTGCTCAGCATCGAAGCATCACTCCAACCTTCCTGTTGCATGTCATCTTAACTCAACATCCTGCTCTCATGCCCACATGTCCGTCCTTGGCCTGTTGCAATGCTCCAGTGAAGCCCAACGCAAACTGGAGGAGCGGCATCTCATCTTCTGATTAGGCGCATTACAGCCCTCAGGACTCAACATTGAGTTCAACCACTTCAGACTGCAACCTTTCTCCTTCATCTTGACTTTTTGTTTCCCAAACATTTTTTGTCCCAACACAAGACCCTCTCGCCCCCTCCCCATTGGGCCAAGTACTGACCTTTGTTCTATTAACACATCCTGTTATCGTATCTTTATATCACTAGCAGCACCTTCCATTGTGTTTAACCCGGTCATTAACACTACATGCCCTCCATAACTTGCAATCTCTCCTCGCTCCCATCGGTCACTTGTGTTCCCTACTCCACCTCCCTTGTACAGTATATAATCCATCGCATTTCTCCCTCTCTCTCGCTGTGAAGGGTCATATGGACTCAAAATGTTAACTGTTTCTCTCCCCACTGATGCTGCCAGATGTGCTGAGTATAAACAGCATTTTCTGTTCCGATTTCAGAGTTCCTGTATCAGCTGTACTTTGCTTTCAATTCGGAATGCTTGATTGTCCTTATGGAAGTTTGCTGTGGTTACAATTGCTCATGCAGTACCAAGAAAGTATTACATCGCAATATACAAATCCAAGTCACCACAACACAGCACAGCCAAAGAGAATAAAAGATAAAGACAGAAGAAAGAAGTATTAATCTCCATGCACACTCCCCAGTACAGGTACATCTGACAACGACAGCTCAGGTAAGGTGGTGATATGACTGTGTCCTCCAGACCATCTTCTGTACCAGACATCAATGGTATATTGAGTGGAATGGGGATCAGCCAAGTACAGAGTTTCAGGAAACTCTTTAATCCTGGGTTGTCACAGTCCATTTACGGGCATTCGGCCACTCTTAATACCCTGTTATTTCTCCACTGCCACAAAGCTCCAGGTGAAGGAGACAACCTGTATTTGCTGGCCCAACCCCAGTCCTGCACAGCGGTATTCTGGCCCACAACCCCCTGCTGAGCAGCAACAGCTCCGATACCTCGACTCGCGTCGAGGCCTAATTCTCAGCTCTGATGCTCACCGAAGAACCGATCCAGGAAAAGGGGCTTGAAGGAGTTGGAGTTGACCAATACATTCAACACACCCGACCTGCAGCTAATACAAAACGAGTCAGTCCAGCACGACTGACTAATGTACCATCTCTTCATCTGCGCAGAACCTTTCATAGAGAAAAGTACTGATGTCACCCTCACACCGACTCCCAATGGGAGGGGGAGGAGGCAGACCTAGCAGAGCTTTCAGGCAGAACAGACAAGACGGGATCATCAGGGAGCAGCAACGTAGGAACACCATTTGGCCCCTCAAGATTATTCCTCCATGTAGATTTATCATGGAAGATAGTGTCCCTGTCCCTCGATCATCCACAATACACCTACATTCGTCAACATCTTTATCAAGCCAAGACATTTCAAGGTAACCTTTCGAGTCCACTCAGGCTGATTCACCTGCACTATGGGTTGCTGAAGTGCAGCTCCAATTGTAGAGATCCCTACCAGTCTCTGTTCCACATGGCCTCAGGAGTAACTTGAGAGTCTGATCCATCATTGTGGATCCCCCCTCCCTCCCAGTCAAGGTAAGCATCTTTGCTACATAGACCCTCCTACATAGATCCTGCAGAGGCCTTTGTGAGGGCATGGCTAAAATCACTATTGCACTTACATATGCCTGAGGTCACAGGAAAACAGAGTGATGTTCAGGTTCTGATACACATATTTAGCATCAGGACTCTGCATATTAGCATAGTTTGACATGTGCTGATGCGTCACATGGAGAGGCTCACAGCCCTTGGCACGGTCCAGCACACAAACCCACTTCATACTCTCTCCTCTGAAGTATTGTCTAGTGTAGATTTAGGAGATGAACAGACACTTCCAACACTGATGAAGGTTCGACTCAATTTTATTAACTAACTTCTAACTAACTAACACACGTTGACTGTGGGTTAAAACGATGCTAACTTAAACTAGAGACCTAAGCCTTGTCTGAACCAGTTGATTCTCTCAGCACGTGGTGTGAGCCTGTGCTGGGCTGGATGAGTTCCTGTTACACTGAGAGGCAGCACCCAGAATGAGCGGGAACCGTGGTGCCCTCTGCCTTTATAGTGTGTGTATTCTAACTGGTGATTGGCTGCGGTGTTTGTACATGTTGATTGGTTCCTGTGTGTGTCCATCAGTGTGTGTCTGCACCATGATATATTGGTATATATTATGACATCCTCGTACACTAAAACTCTGGTCTTCGTGGATGTTCAATGCACTTGTTTTGCAAACCCTTTATACGAGGTCTGCTGCCACCCTTGATAAAGGAGATGCGTAGGCCAAATAAATCTCCATGACAGATCTGACAAAGGCTTCATTCAACTGCACACACATCTCTTAATCCGACATAAATCTCTTTTTTAAAAATGTATTCATGGGATGTGGGTGTCACTGGCTGGGCCAGCATTTAGTGCCCTTCTCTAATTGCCCTTGAACTGAGTGGCGTACTAGGCCATTACAGAGGGCAGTCGACAGTTATGCCTGTTTCCTTGCCACCTTCACCTGCATGTTAGCTCAAAGTGACAAACAAAGGCCATTAACAATTAGACCTGCCAACTACAGCTTCCTCCAGACATGTCGAGCAGCCCCTGGTTTCCTACTGTGAAGACGACGAGTGAAGACGATGAGTGAAGACGATGAGTATAGAGCTTCACGCTCAGCCCTGAAAATGCATCTACATTGTTCCTTGCCACTCACAGCAGGTTTAACTCACCTCAAGTACTATGGCATCCACTCGCATCAGAACAACAGCAGCAAGAGATGCCATGACCTCAATGAATACATTTTTTTAGAGGTCAGACATGGTGAGCTGCAAGTAATAGCTTGCATGATGCGTGCCCAAGCAGCACACTCCCTGACGGCCAGTGCTTAACCATTCACATGTGGGATTATTGAATAATGACTATGTTGATAATGAGAAAACAGAATTTTTAGGGGTTCATTATCGGATTCTGATGGGGCCCTCATTTCAGACCCTTAAATGCCCGCGACAATTGAAGCAACCAGCAACAAAATGGTTACTTAAGGGCCTTTTCCCACATGGCCTCAATTTTGAGGGTGATGGGCACCAGATGATGAGGGCGGGAAACTGAAAATGTTTTCACCCTCAATCTCGAGCAGGAAGGCAGAGAGGGAACCCTCAATCAGAAGGCCCCTAACGACCAGGGGTGTCTTCCCTCAGGCACTTGGGAGCTCCGGCCATCCCTCCTCCAACACGGCCAGGCCTACCCCCAGATAGCAAAATTGCCCTCTGTACCATGCCTTCCCCCTCTGACCTCCCAGGGCATTCCCTGCACTCCCCTCCCGAGGACCCCTGAAGCACGAGCCCAGGACTTAAGCTCCAGGCATGGCGCTGCAGTATCTCTTCCAGCCACTGTAGCGCTCTACCTGGAGGGGCTGCAGAGCTGTCGGCTATTCATAATCATAGAATTTACAGTGCAGAAGGAGGCCATTTGGCCCACTGAGTCTACACTGGCCCTTGGAAAGAGCACCCCACTTAAATCCATACCGCCACCCTATCCCCGTAACCCAGTAACCTCACCTAACCTTTTGGACACTAAGGGAAATTTATCATGGCCAATCCACCTAACCGGCACTCTTTGGACTTTGGGAGGAAACCGGAGCACCCGGAGGACACCCATGCAGACACAGGGAGAACGTGCAGACTCCGCACAGACAGTGACCAAAGTCGGGAATCGGACCTGGAACCCTGGAGCTGTGAAGAAACTGTGCCAACCACTGTGCTACCATGCCGCCCACGATACTTCCATTCAAGTGCGGACTCCCACCTGCTGCCAATCAATGCTGAAATGTCAGTGAACCTGTCAGACTCTGAGGGGGTGGAGTCTTGAGTAAGGTGTATAAAATGATGAGGAAATCTGGATAGAAAGAAAGCTTTCCCCTTACTGGAGAGATCAATAACCCGGGGGGGGGGGGGGGGGGGGGGGGGGGGGGAGGCGGGGGGTGGAGGCAGGGGTTGAAACACAAGCGCACACAAGGCTAAGGACCAAGTGATGGAAAATGGGATGAGAATAGATAGGTGTGGTTAGCACACTGGGCTAAATCGCTGGCTTTTAAAGCAGACCAAGGCAGGCCAGCAGCACGGTTCAATTCCCGTACCAGCCTCCCCGAACAGGTGCCGGAATGTGGCGACTAGGGGCTTTCCACAGTAACTTCATTGAAGCCTACTCGTGACAATAAGCGATTTTCACTTCATTTCAGGTATTTGAGGGCTGCACAGACACTGCTAAACACCCACCACCCTAAAAATTCAGGCCTGAACCGATGGTGCAGCCCAGCATCACAATTGAGCTGGAGGCAGCCTTCTGATTGCTTTGCCCTGTTGACTTTGATGGGCATTCTCTGTTGGGACAATTGGCCGGTACCCCAAACCCTTCCTGCCCCCCCCTCCAACCCATAGCTACTCTATTACCCCTCCTACTACGCAAACCCCCCTCCAGACCACATTAACCAATCACCCCACAACTAGACCCCATCCCATGACAACTCCCTCATCCCTGACTAACTCACCCTGCCTCCTCTCCCCCATTGCCGACCACCCTGCCTCCTCTCCCCCTCACCAAAACTAAACATGTGAATGATGTGCAGGGATAGGCCATTCACCCCCCCTCAAGCCCATGTTCCACCATCCAATAAGGTGGTGTCTGATTTGACTACCTACTCGTGATAAATTTTTGATTAACAAGGGAGTCAAAGGTTATCTCCTTCATTGAATCTGCCTCCACTGCTCTCAAACCCCACCCCTCCCTAACCACATCATCTCCACTCTGACATACCACACCCCTCCCTGAATATCGATCTCCCAACCCCCGACAAAACCCCACTCCTCCCTGACCACATCACCCCGTGACTAGCCCCACCACCCCTACCCCTGACAAACCCCACCCCCAACTAACCCCATCCCTCCCTGACCACCTGACCCCATCCCCCCCAACAAACTAGCCAACTGAACTAACATCTTTACCCATTAATATAACTTCTTCAGCCAGAAGTGCCGAGTGGATGATCCATCTCGGTCTCCTCCAGAGATCCCCAGCATCACAGATGTTAGACTTCAGCCAATTTGATTCACCCCATGTGATATCGGAATGGCTGAAAGCACTGAATAGGGCAAAGGTTATGGGCCCTGACAATATTCCAGCAATAATACTGAAGGCCTGTGCTCCAGACCTTGCCGTGCCCCTAGCCAAGCTGTTCCAGTACAGCTACAACATTGGCATCTACTAGTGGGCAAAGAAGTGGCAGATGGAATACAATGTGGAAAAGTGTGAGGTTGTGCACTTTGGAAGGAGGAATGGAGGCACAGACTATTTTCTAAATGGGAAGATGCTTAGGAAATCAGAAGCACAAAGGGATTTGGGAGTCCTTGTTCACGATACTCTTCAGGTTAAAGTGCAGGTTCAGTTAGCAGTTAGGAAGGCAAATGCAATGTTAGCATTCATGTCACGAGGGCTAGAATACAAGACCAGGGATGTACTTCTGAGGCTATATGAGGCTCTGGTCAGGCCCCATTTGGAGTATTGTGAGCAGTTTTGGGCCCCGTATCAAAGGAAGGATGTGCTGGGGCCTTGGAAAGGGTTTGAGGAGGTTCACAGGAGTGGAGAATTTGAGTCCTTCACAAAATTACTTAAGTCAGTGGCTTTTGTGGCATCTTAAGTTTCATTCAGCATGCCGTCTCTGATTCCTCGGCACTCCCCGTCTGGAGTCATGTCCGGTTCACTGGAATCATCTGAGGCGTTTTGATGCTCCTCATTCGGAGTCAAAACGTTCAGGAATGCCTTTTCTTGTGGAGAGGCTCAAGTGGATGAGGTTTGAATTAACGTGGTGTCACTGGAGTCACTAATATCCTCACTTTGATCATCGAGTGCTTCTGTGCATACTAGCGGAGAACTGTCAGTCTCGCTGTCATGTTGCACATCTTGTATGGGAATGGTGAAGCCTTTGTCACTTGTTGCACATACAGTGGGAAGACCTGTGTCTTCTTGTCAGTTAATTGAGCTGGGTAGACTGTCAGAGTCTTCTTCGGGTGGCTCAAATAATCTGGGTGGACATAGTCGCTTTGCTGTTCACTTGAGCGTGGTAGACTTGCATCGTCTGCTGCTGGTTGCTCAGTTAAGGTTGCTAGACCTTCATGGTCTTGTTCATGCAAGGACTGCACTCTGGAGTCTTGCGTTGCTTCCATCGTGGAGTCTGTCAACGAGCTCGCTGTGGAGGCTTGTACCGCGCTCTCTGTGGAGTCTGGCATCATTCCCTGTGTGGAGCCATGCAGTGGTCTCGCTGTGGAGTCGATCTGTGCGCTCTCAACGGAGTCATGCAGTGGTCTTGCTGTAGAGTCTTTCTGTGTTCTCTGTGTGGAGACATGCAGTGGTCTCGCTGTGGGGTCTGACCTTGCTTTCTGTGCAGAGCGGTCTGACATTGCTTTGTGTGTGGAATTGGGGACTCTTAGTGGTGCATGGACCACACTCTGTGTGGAGTCAGGGACTCGTCGTGGTGCATGGAGCACTGTTCGTGGTGTGTGGACCACTGGTATGGCGTCAGGCCTCTCTCTGTGGGCTTGTACCGCTCTCTGTCTCTTGGCGTCAGGCCTCTCTCTATGGGTTTGTACTGCACTCTGGCTCTTGGTGTCAGGCCTCTCTCTGTGGGTTTGTACCTCTCTCTGTCTCTTGGCGTCAGGCCTCTCTCTGTGGGCTTGTACCGCTCTCTGGCTCTTGGCGTCAGGCCTCTCTCTGTGGGCTTGTACTGCTCTCTGTCTCTTGGCGTCAGGCCTCTCTCTGTGGGCTTGTACTGCTCTCTGTCTCTTGGTGTCAGGCCGCAGCAGAATCCTGTACTTCTGGGTTAGAATGTTGTCTGTGCAGGGCTGAGGATCCTCAAATCCGAAGAACTCGTTCATGTCTGTGTCGGATTCTTCACTGTACAACACATCTCATTGTGGTTCGGAATTGGTACTGAGGTCGCCACGTCCAATGATGAAATCATCTTCCGAGTCGTAGTATTCAAGGACCATATCATCACTTTTTGTGTCGGAGCTGTCACTGTGCTCGCGATGTCCAAAGAAGTAATCAACGTCTGAGTCGTAGTCTTCAAGGACCAAATCATTTATTTGGCCGGTGCTAACTGCTAGTTGTAGGGTTCTGCAGAGGTTACTTTCAGCTACTGGTCGAAGTTCAGGCATTGTGCTGTCGTTCCAGGTGAAAGAATTGTGCTTTCTGGCTTTAAATTTTTTTTTTTACTGTTTTGGGACAATTCCCCTTTAAGTGGGCATGGTCCAGGGCCTCTGACATCATGAAGCTGGTGACGTAGAGCGTAGGAATGGATGGCGCATGCGCAGATCGCTTTTCCTTTACTTTGCGCAACTGCGCATGCGCAGCTTCTCGCGCATGTGCAAAACACTGTTTGGCCGGTTCTTGTCTTCTGAGGAACTGCGCATGTGCGGCTCCTTTCTCAAGATGGCTGCCAATCAAAACTGCCGTTTTCTGCATTTGCAGGCCTACCTTCGCCTCATGGTGAGTATTGGCGCCTCCTTTCCCGTTCTCTCTTGTGTTTTCCTCGCAGTATTCTTGAAACTTGTCCAGGACTGTCGGGAGGTCTCTCTTGTCTTGCCCTTTGGAGTACTTGAAGGTCTTGAAGATTTCTGCTGCAGTTTTATCTGCAATGGTGAGCAGAAGCTTTATTTTCTCTGCATCTGCCACGCCAGCTAGGTCAGACGCTACCAGGTAGATCTTGAATCTCTGCCTGAACACACACCAGTTTGCACTGGGGTTGCCATGATACCTTAGCTCCTGCGGAACCGGAATCTCGAACATCTTGCCTGGGTGCTGTTGCTGGTAGTCACGGTTTTGTTGAGTTGAACTATAGAGATTCAACAAGTGCTCACTGGTACCATGTTGTGTTCTGCTTCTTCATGTAGCATAAGCTGCTTCCTTGATGTATACTCTGACAAAGGAAGGTTCAGACTTGGAGATAGGTTTAACACATTTATTGAACAGTTAACAATTCTCCTACTTGAGTTCGACACTCCTGCTGATCTTACTATAGTAACTCAATCTAACTAACCAGTCTGCTCTAATCCATACGGTGGGTGTGATGCTTCAGATCTGCCCCTGTCTCTCTGAGTGTCGCCTGTGGAAAAGAGAGAGAGCATGTGTGCCCTGTCCTTTTATATGGGTAGCCCCCTTGTGGTAGTGTCACCTCTGGGTGTGTCTTGACTGCCCATTGGTCGTGTCCTATCTTACTGACCTATTGGTTGAATGTCTGTGTGTCATGATGTCTCTGGTGCTCCCTCTAGTGTTTACTCTGTCGCAGTGTATCTACATTAACCCCTTGTGTATTTACAGTGATGTATACCACCACATCTCCCCTTTTATCGTGTTACATATTTTTTGTACAGTGTTTAAAGAAAATTGAACAAAATAGGTAGATAAGTGATGACATGGACAAATCAAGATGACAGTGATGGTTATACAATACCAAATAATATGTATGAGTCCAAAGTTTATGAATTAATATGGTCGAGTGGCTTTCTTCTTTTGTTGGTGAGGTGGTGATGTTGATGGTGGCATGTCCTTGTGAACGCCGTCAGTGTCCCTGCGCTTAAGGAACCAAGAAGTGGTCAAATCACTTTGTTGTCTGATTGGGACTCTTTTTTTCTATGCTTGTGGTAGCGATGCAGCATGTCATCTGTGTTGTCCAACCTGGACTGTTTCTTGTGATTGCGATATTGTGTATTTACAGTGAAGCATATCACCACATTCCCTAGCCAGATGAAAGGCCAAAGGGAGTCACTGTCACTGCAGCTGAAATCACCTAACTCAGCATAGGTAAGGATTGAACGTTCTGCCTATTGGTTGGATTTTCCAGCCCCCCTCCCACCTCCGTCCCCCTCCCTCCTTCCCCCTCCCCCCCCGGACAGGCGTGACCTTCCAATCCTGCTGACGTCAACAGGTATTTAAATGGATCTCCGCGTCTGCATGGAAAAACCTGCCACGGTAAGGTCGGAAACCGCACCATGAGGTGGGTGCGTGTGTGAGATTGGATCAGTTCTTGATACCTACCTAGATGTCGCATTCCCAAAGAACCTGCAATTTCTTCAATGTGAAGGACAAAAAGATAAAGAATTTGCTTTTGTCAGTGGAAGGGATTAAACCATACTTCACACCTGATGTAAATCAACTATTTTAGTCTGACAAGACACGAGGGTTATCAGGGCTTATCTGGCTTATTTAAATGAGATTACCACCACTAATTGTCCTCAATTGGTGTTTCAGTCAGAATGCTGTTTAATATCACGTGGAGCAACAGTAGTGACCACAATGGCACTTTGTTGCCCAAAAGTAATGAACTTCATGAGCCGGTTTAGCTCAGTGGGCTAGACAGCTGGTTTGTAATGCAGAACAAGGCCAGCAGTGTTCAATTCCCGTACCAGCCTCCCCGAACTGGCGCTGGAATGTGGCAACCAGGGGATTTTCACTTCATACTTGTGACCATAAAAGATTATTATTATGTTAAACAAGGGTTACATAACCAAAGAGGATAAATATGGTACAGATCAACCACAATCCAATTGAAAGGTAGAACAAGCTCACGAGGCTAATGTAACAACTTCCAGCAATGCAGCGCACAGGGGCTGCCTGGGATCACCAAGATACCCAGGCCACAGGTGGATGAGGGGGGATAGGGTCACGGGAAATGAGGAGAGGGGGTGTCAGCAGCAAGGGGAGGAGGTCCCCCTCCCCCCCCCCCCCCCACCCCCACCACTATCCTTTCCCCGTGTCAGGTCCCTCAAACAGACACCGAATGCAATGGAATGCCCCCCCCCCACCCCCGACAGACATGGGAAACCGCAAGCAAACACAACAGTGTCCCTAAAACCGATCCCTGTGGAACCCTACTGTACACCTTCTTCCATTCCGAACAACAACCGTTCCACAGTATCTGTTTCCTGTCACTCAGCCAGCTTTGTATCCGTGCTGCCCCCACTGCCCCTTTAGTTCCATGAGCTTCAACTTTGCTAGAAAGTCTATTATGTGGTACTTTGTCAAAAGCCTTCTGGAGGTCCATAAATGCCACATCAACCCTTTGTTAACTCAACTCAATCAAGTTAAACACCATGTATTGTGTTGGGTTTCCTTAATTAATCCACACTCCCAAGTGTATATTTCTACAATCTTCCCACCACTGAGGTTAAACTGAATGGCCTGAACTTGCTGAGTTTATCTTTTTCTGAGCACCCTTTTATCCTATAACTGAGGAACCGAGGAGAATTGAAATATTATCATCAGTGTCTCTTCAATTTCCTCCCTTAATTCCCTCAGTCTCTTTGAATACATCTAATTCAATTCAGGTAACTTACCAAATAAGTTTTGGTGCCTAATTGGCTTTAGTTACTCTTTCACCATTTCCATCCATTTCAAAACTTTTGGATTCTCTTTTATGACTCCTCATATTCTCACTTTACCTCTCATATTTCCTCCTCATGCTAAATTCCATCGAGTACAGACCCAGAGTCCTCAACCACTCCTCATATGACAAGACCTTCATTCCCGTGATCATTCTTGTGAACCTCCTCTGGACCTCCTTCAAAGCCAGCACATCCTTCGTTAGATATGGTGTCCAACATTACTCACAATCCTCCAAATGGAGTCTGACTAGAGCTTTTTACAGCCTCAACAGTACATCCCTGCTCTTCGATTCTTGCCCTCTCGACATGAATGCTAACTTTGCATTTGCCTTGCTACTGCCAATTGAACCTGCAGAAGAGAATCCAGAACAAGGACTCCTAAGTCATTTTGTGCTTCAGATTTGTGAAGCCTTTCCCCATTTAGAAAATAGTCTATGCCTTCATTCTTCCTGCCAAAGTGCATAACCTCGCGTTTCCACATTGTATTCCATCTGCCACTTCTTTGCCCACTCTCCTGGCCTGTCCAAGTCCTTCTGCAGCCTGCCTGCTTCCTCAATACTACCTGTCCCTCTATATAGCACGGTAGCACGCAGCACGGTAGCATGGTGGTTAGCATAAATGCTTCACAGCTCCAGGGTCCCAGGTTCAGTTCCCGGCTGGGTCACTGTCTGTGCGGAGTCTGCACATCCTCCCTGTGTGTGCGTGGGTTTCCTCCGGGTGCTCCGGTTTCCTCCCACAGTCCAAAGATGTGCGGGTTAGGTGGATTGGCCATGCTAAATTGCCTGTAGTGTCCTAAAAGTAAGGTTAAAGGGGGGGGGGGGGGGGGGGGGGGGGGGGGGGTTGTTGGGTTACAGGTATAGGGTGGATTCGTGGGTTTGAGTAGGATGATCATTGCTCGGCACAACATCGAGGGCCGAAGGGCCTGTTCTGTGCTGTACTGTTCTATTCTATTCTATTCTATTCTATATCTTTGTATCATCTGCAAACATAGCCACAATGACCTCAGTTCCTTCTTCCAGATCGTTAATATATGTCATAAATAGTTGTGGTCTGGAGGAACTGACCCCTGAGGAACACCACTAGCCACCGGCTGCCACCCTGAAAATGTCCCCTTTGTCCCCACTTTCTGCCTTTTGCTTGTCTGCCAATCCTCTATCCATGCCAGTACCTTGCCCGTAATGAAGTCTTACCTTATTTAGCAGCCTCCTGTACAGCGTCTTGTCAAAAGCCTTCTGGAAATCTAAACAGATGATGCCCACTGGCTCTCCTTTGTCTAACTTCCTTGTTACCTCCTCAAACGAATTCTAACAGTTTTGTCAGGCATGGCCTCCCCTTGACGAAACCATGCTGATTCAGTGCTATTTTACCATGCACATCCAGGTACTCTGCAATCTCATCCTTAATAACGGACTCAAAAATCTTACCAGCGCCCAAAGTCAGGCTGACCGACCTATAATTTCCCCGTCTTCTGCCTCCCTCCCTTCGTAAACAGCGGTGTTACATTAGCCATTTTCCTGTCCTCGAGGACCTTCCCTGACTTGTGATACCTGAAAGATCACCACCAATGCCGTCACACAATCTCCTCAGCTATCTCTTTTGGAAACCTGAGGTGCAGTCCATCTGGTCCAGGTGATGTATCCACCTTCAAATCTTTCAGCTTCCCCAGCAGCTTCTCCTTCGTGATGGCCACTAGACTCACCTGTACACCCTGACTCTCCTGATGTTCTGCTATGCCACTGGTATCTCATGAAGACTGATGCAAAGTACCTATTCAGTTCCTCTGTCATTTCTTTGTTGCACATTACTACTTCTCCAGCCTCATTTTCCAATGGTCCATTCTTGCCTCTCTCTTACCTTTCATATAATGGGAAAAACTCTTGCAATCTTTTATATTACTAGCTATCTTACACTCATTTCATCTCCCCCCCCCCCCCCCCCCCCCCCCCCCCCCACCCACCCCCCCCATTGCTTTTTTGGTTGTCCTCTGCTTGCTTTTAAAGGCTTCTCAACCCGTTGGCTTCCCACTAATTCTCTCCTCATGGGTACACTTTTCCTTTTATGCTGTGCCTGACTGCCCCTGTTAGCCAAAGTTGCCACATCACCCCCTTAGCAAAAACTCCTCCATTGCTGTTCCACCATCCTCCCCTTCCAAACAACTCTGGCCAGCTCCTCCCTCATGTCTTTGTAGTTACCTTTATTCAATTGTAATATGGTTACATCTGATTGCAGCTTCTCCCTCTCACACTGCAGGGTAAATTCTATCATATTATGGCCATTGCCCCCTAAGGGTTCCTTCACCTTAAGTTCCCTAATCAGGTCTGCCTCATTACACGTCACCAAATCCAGAATTGCCTGTTCCCTGGTCGGCTCTATCATAAGCTGCTCAAAAAAACATCTCATAGACATTTCACAATTTGTTTCTTTGGGATCCACTACGAACCTGATTTTCCCAGTCCACCTGCATATTGAAGTCCCCCATGATTATTGTAATATTGCCTTTTTTATATGCCTTTTCTATCTCCTGACTTATTTTCTGCCCCGCATCCTGACTACTGCTAGGGGGCCTGTACAGAACTCCCATCAGGGACTTCTTCCCTTTGCGATTCCTCAACTCTACCCACATAGATTCTACACCTACATTGTTCATGTTATATATTTCATTTCTTACTGACAAGACAACACCGCCCCCTCCGCCCATCTGCCCATCCATTCGATAGGACTCACATTTGATAGTTAGATCCCATCCCTGATCTTCTTGCAGCCCACAACATTGTACCCACCCATTTGAATATGCAGAACAAGCTTGTTCACCAGAGGGTGTTGGGAATCTAGAACTCACTGCCTGAAAGGGTGGTAGAGGCAGGAACCCTCAACATTTAAGAAATATTTAGATGAGAACTTGAAACTCCATTGCATAGAAAGGTATGGACCAAGTGCTGGAAAATGGGATTAAAATAGATAGATGCTTAATGATTGGCAGGACGTGATAGACCAAAGGGCCTTGTTCTATGTTGTCAGATTCAATGATTCATTTACCTTGTTTTGTATACTGCGCACATTTAGGTACAACAGCCTCAGACCTGCATTGACCGCTTGGCCCACATCATTCACCAGAATGATTCCTTACACTATAGTTTTTGCGCCCCTCTGCAATTTCCCTGCATATTTGTCGGTCTGTATCCTTCCCACTAATTGGGAAGACCTACTAATTGGGGACCTACAGAATATACCCTTTAGTGGCAATGTAGCTCTCTTGACATTTCACAGCATCCTCTCTCACTCCAGCATTGCAACATTTTCTTCAATCATTACTGCCCCCCCCCCCCCCCCCCCCCCAACCACCACCCCACCTCCACCATGTCCACCTTTCCTGAAAACCCATGATTACCATCTGCTCCAGGGTGGTCACCCAGATCGCGTGGTGATGTTGGCGCTAAACCTCAGTCTCACCCAAAATGTGTTGAATGCAATGCACTCTGATGTCCGTACTGGGATCAAATAAAGTGGGACAACTTCCATTCAGGCAAACAGTGATGTTTCAATCTGGGAGATTGCTTCACGAAAGATGCAACGCCCACCTTCTCTGTAACTACCTCATGTCAGTTCAGCATATACGCTGTTGCGGTGAAGTGGCACAGACAAGTTGGTTTGCTGCCTCATAAATGAAGCAAATACTTGAAGGAATCTGCAACGTGGATCAGCAACCATCAGAGTCGAGTAACGATAGCCACCAGAAAGGTGATGTGAACATAAAATGGCTTTCAGGTGAATTTTACACACCAACCACCACCTCCCAATTTGTATCTTTCTAAAGTGCCAGTTGACTTAGCTGGTGCTGTTTAAGCATAATAATTGTGGATGAGTGCACTGTGATTACTGTCCCTCTAGATTCTTGCCTTGGAGGCAAGCTTCTTACTGTGCACAGTTCAGAGGTCACCTGTTTTGCAGCTAAATCATGCATGCCACACTATCCCCTGTGAATTGCACAGTTGACAAACTGCCTGCAATGGTTAGTACAACGTACATTAAAACTCTTGTGCTTAAACCGATATTACATGAGTGATGGATTGCATTGCTCATGTGCAGATTATTAGCAGTAACGACACCATTACCCGAGATTGTGCCTAAATACGGCCAATAGCTTTTCCCATTGTCAGACCAGCGAGGGTGATTAATTTTTACCATTTACTGGGCAATTTTTTTTTTTGCGCAGAATTAGGTTTCCATTCGAGGCCTGAAAAATGACTATCGCTGATAAAAAAAAAAGGCAACTAAAGCAAGTAGCAAGTAGGCCTTTTTCCCGGCTGAGAAAAGGTTTTTCTTATTGGAACTGATAAGCTTCACTGGGGGGCTGGAAGCTCTGGTTCCATCCGTTTGAAAGACTCGCACAACCTCTGTATTATGAATGTTTAACTAGTGCATTTTACTGCGGAAAATGTATCCCCCGTTACACCAATATTGCTACTCAAATCAACATCACCTACAAATTGGACGAACACTTCTTGACACGGTTTCAATATTATTACATTAGGACAAGTGGGTTTTGATTGATAACCCAATATTCAAGGCATGCAAATCATCAATCACCGTGAGTATATTAATTATTCAATATAGCAGCCTAATGCAAAAATCAATGTAGGGAGTGAAGAAAAGGAACTTGGTGCTCCCAGTAGGGTCCAACAGCAGATAATAGAAAAGAAATAAAGCAAAAAAAAAAATCTCCACGTCTGTCTCCTGGAGTTCAATAAAAACATTTATCCACCTGTCAAAGTGCTCTATGTTTTCTTACCTTTGAAATATTGAATAGTATCCGTGTCCCCAGCTATAAAACAAAAGTTTCAGGATTATATCAAAAGAACAAGAATGCTAATTGGCGCTCATGTGAAAGTTAAAAATGTGCTAAGATCTGAAGGATTTTTGAGCATGGCGATGCTGCAAGACAGATGCTCGCTTAAAAGCGACACAATTTGGCATGTTTTAAAAAGAGGGAGCAGGGTGTGCGAAGAAGATGACACCCCATTTGGTCTCCCTCTTTCACTCTCCTTGCTTCCGACGCGGGAGCAAAAGTGAAGTCTGCAACCGCCAAGCCACCTTCACCATTCCGAAGGTACATTTTCCCTGAATTCCCAAACGAAGGAGGCAGATT
This sequence comes from Scyliorhinus canicula, assembly GCF_902713615.1. Classification (NCBI taxonomy): domain Eukaryota; kingdom Metazoa; phylum Chordata; class Chondrichthyes; order Carcharhiniformes; family Scyliorhinidae; genus Scyliorhinus; species Scyliorhinus canicula. The sequence continues at coordinate 19,745,340 of NC_052159.1, forward strand.
GGGAGAAATTCGGACGGAGGAAGAAGGGGGGAGTTTCAGCACCTGATGCTTTCCCCAGTCTTTTGTTTTTTAAAGCCAGCTAGCTAGAAATCTCCCAGTTTGCCGTGAGCTGAGAAAACTGCTTCCAGTCGCCAACATAATACCTGGGTTTAAAATTGAGGGGTGCACACAAAATAAAAGCTTGATTTTGCTCTGGTTAGGAGGGGGGCAACTATTATTCGACCTCCGGTACGAAAGGACACAAATTAAAGATGCAAAATTGGGAGGGGGGGGGAATGGCAATTACACAGATTTTTTTTTCCGGTGAAAGGCTAGGAAGAGGGAATGGCCATTTATCATCTCCCACTCCAAATTGGTTTCCTGTTTCTGCCTCCACATGTGAATTCTCAGAATAAACTGCCTTGGCTTAGTGCAACTGTCACAAGCGCAATAAATCACGCGTGCATTTCAACTAGGGGGAATAAAAATTGAATTAAAGGCAGTGGATGCAGAATCAGTGGCCATTAAACACTCTTAGTCTGAGGAACTGTCAAGGTGCTTTTTTAATATGCGGTTTCTTGGGATAATCAATGTTTACTCGATTGTACACCTGTGGCCACGCGAGGGAGAGAAAGAAGGAGCTTTAGTGGCTCTGGGTGCATGCAGGAATGTAGGCCGAGCCATTTATTAAAATAAACTATCTTCCTACTTATTCCCACCCTCATTTGTCAAAAGGTGCCCAGCTTTTATATTGGTGAAGGCCTTTTCGAGATTAAAATTTCCTTCCCATCACGCGCTTTCTTTTGAAACTGTTTAATTTTCAGAATAGGTAAACGACCAGCTAGCAAAGAAAGGCAGTGTGAGCTCCTGCCATTTTTGTGGTCTTGTGGAGGCCGTGAGCCATGACTACGTTAAGTGTTCTAGGCTACACTCCCTTTTTTTTGGTTTTCTGGCAACCCTTTGAGTGAAGCTTTGTTTGCACTCCAGCCTCACACCGCTGATCTATGGACACGCAGTGCGGAGAGGGGCGGGGAAGGCGGAGGACCTCCTCGTCAACCGGCTCCTGACCTGGCAAAACTCAGCTATCAGCAGGCCCAGGCAGCGAGCGACCGAGGGGGTTGTCTGGCCAGGCTGTCGGCCCTCCTTCACGGCGATGTTCAAGGCTGGATGTCCCTGGAGTGGGAGCGTGTGATATCCACGGGCACACGCGATGCTTTCGACCCCTCTAATTGCCTTTTGATTTGATGTTTTGTAAGTTTCCGTTGCTGTTTGTTATTTTTGGACAGTGCCACTACCTGGAGCGCCCACTTTTAATTTTTTCCGGAGTTTATTCTATTCAGTTGATTAACGCTAAAAAAAACACACCGGCAATGTGGGTAGGATTTTTCCAGTCCCACCTGTCCAGGGACTGGAAATTCCCATCCCTTATGGTTAACGGACCGTTCAGTTGTCTGTCCCGCCCGCTCCGACAATTCCCACAGCGGACACGACCGGATAAATTTACCCCAAAATTCTGTCCCCATAAATGCAAATGACAGGGTCAACTAGAGGATACACGAGATATAGAGAAATAGATTAGGGAGGGGGATGGTGGGCAACATAGACCTGTTGGGCAGAATGGCCTATTTTTACCTCATTTTAGGTAACAAAAATCAAGTGTTACTTCCAGTAAGAACTAAAAATGAAGCATTTAAAAAATAAAGACCTCGGGGCCTTGGAGAGCTATCATCAACACTGTCTGAGGCGGATTCTCAACATCAGCTGGGCGGACAGGGGTACTAACACCAGTGTCCAAGAAGGAGTCAAGAGCAACAGCATCGAGGCCATGATCATCCAAAACCAACTCCACTCTGCCGGCCGTGTGCTTAGAATGTCAGAGTTCCGACTGCCAAATCAAATCTTTGCCTAGCTCAAGGGAGGCTTCCGAACACTAGGAGGTCAAAGAAGCACGTCAAAGACACCTGAAGGTTTACCTCAAGAAATGCAGCATAGACGTCAATGCCTGGGAAACCCTTGCTCAGAATAGACCTACTGGCAGGAAATACCTGATTAAAGGGACACAATACTTCAAGGACACCCGACGGCAAGAGGCAGCCTAGTAAAGGAGTCTGAGAAAGGAATACCAGTGACCTAGAGTCTGAAGACCGACCCCATCTCCTGGAAACACCTGCCAAATGGGCGGTCGAAGATTCGACTGCAGGATCAGATTCATCAGCCACGCAAGGACCCACAGAACCCTTCACCGGTAACACAGAGTTTCTTCAGTGGAGAAGCATACCCATTAGTGAGCAATCGCTGAAGACTGTTGTCATGTAGGAAACACAATGTACGCACAATAAGCTGTCATAAACAGCAACGTGATCCTGACCAGGTAATCTGCTTTTGTGTAGTTGATTGAGGGATAAATCTTGGCCAGGACATCAGGGGTAACTCCCCTGTTCCTCTGTGAAATGGTACCATGGGATCTGAGGGAGTAGATGGGCTCTCGGATTAATTTAAACTGCTTGTAATTTCTAGTTGGTTAGAGAACTCTTGAATAAATTCTAGCTTCAATTTATCTGCTAACCTTTGGGAATAGGTTCAGGCATCTTCGAGCTGTCTTGGATACATGGTAGGAATATGAGAAGTGATTATAACAGCTTAAATAATGGAAATATGAATTCAGTGGAGGCCTTTTCCCCTGATTCCCATTGACTCAAGTTTTGCTGGGGCTCCTTAATGCCATACTTTATCAAATGCTGCCTTGATGTCAAGGGCAGCCACTCTCACCTCACCTATGGAGTTCAGGAGGATCTGAGAATCTTTTCCCTCGAGCACATTCGAGCGGCGGGTCTCCCAGCTCAGGCCTGGTGAAGGCAGTGAAGTTTGTCACTTCACCATCAATGGCTGATCACTTGCCGTTATTTTGGCTGCCTTTCTCCTGTTCATACAAAGCTCCATTCAGGACTCAACCCCCCCCCCCCCCCCCATCTACAACATCATTACATGGTGCCCCCCCCCCCCCCCCCCCCCCATCCCACTTTACTCCCACAACTATGTGGCGGTTCCCAGCACCTTTGCACAACAGACCCTTTAATGAACCCTGGGCTTCTGATCTTCTCTCCAGCCTTGACACACACGGTCAGAGGTGTGTTCCGAGTCTTCCTGGCTCCTACACCTTCAACACTTCTCAATGATGGACCGTGACAATTCAGTACTCACCCTTTTCCAGCATAGATAATCATTGAAACTTTTTGGGCACTGTATCCATGAGCGGCAGACAGACTAATTTGTATCTGCTGACCTCAGCTGCCATCTCTACCCAGGTCTTCTTGGTGAGGTCGGGTGGCTTCCTCTTGCCATCCCACTCCATCCCTCTACCATCTCCACAAGACCGGGGAGACAGTCCATAAGACCATAAGATATAGGACCAGAATTAGTCCTTTCGGCCCATCGAGTCTGCTCCACAATTTGATGGCTGATCTGTTTCTCATCCCCATTCTCCTGCCTTCTCCCCGTAACCCTTCATCCCCTAATTAATCAAGAACCCATCTATCTCTGTCTTCCGGACATTTAGTGACCTGGCCTCCGCAGCCTTCTGTGTCAATGTGTTCCACAGATTCACCACCCTCTGGCTGAAGAAATTCCTCCGCATCTCAGTTTTATAGGATCGTCCCTTCAGTCTAAAGCTGTGTCCTTGGGTTCTAATTTCACCTACTAGTGGAAACATCTTCTCCATGTCCACTCTATCCAGGCCTCTCAGTACCCTGTAAGTTTCAATAAGGTCTCTCCTCATCCTTTTAAACTCCATCAAGTACAGACCCAGAATCCACAACCGCTCCTCATATGACAAGCTCTTCATTTTGGGAATTATTCCTATGAACCTCCTCTGGACCCCCTCCAAGGCCAGCACATCCTTCCTTAAATACAGGGCCATAAACTGCTCATAATATTCCAGATGGGGTCTGACCAGAGCCTTATACAGCCCCAGAAGTACATCCCTGCTCATGTATTCTATCCCTCTCAACATGAATACGAACATTGCATTTGCCTTTCTAACTGCCAACTGAACCTGTACATTAACCTTAACAGAATCCAGAACTAGGACTTCTAAGTCCCTTTGTGTTTCTGATTTCCTAATCATTTCCCCATTTATAAAATAGTCTATGGCTCTATTCAATAATAATAATAATCTTGATTAGTGTCACAAATAGGGTAAAATTAACACTGCAGTGAAGTTACTGTGAAACTCCCCTAGTCGTCACACTCCGGTACCTGTTTGGGTACACGGAGGGAGAATTCAGGATGTCCAATTCACTAACAAGCATGTCTTTTCAGGACTTGTGTGAGGAAACCAGAGCACCAGAGGAAACCCACGCAGACACGGGGAGAACGTGCAGACTCCACACGGACAGTGACCCAAGCCGAGAATCGAACCTGGGACCTGGAGCTGTGAAGCAACCATGCCACCCTCTTCCTACCAAAGTGCATGACCTCACACTTTTCCATATTGTATTCCATCTGCCACTTCTTTGCCCTCTCCCCCAGCCTGTCCAATTCCTTCTGTAGCCCCCCTGCTTCCTCAATACAACCGGTCCCTCTGCATATCTTTGTATCATCTGTAAGCATCTGCAAACTTAGCAACAGTGCCCTCAGTTCCCTCTTTCAGATCGTTCATGTATATCGTGAATAGTGTGAGCCCATACTGACTCCTACGGAACACCACTAGTGGTCACCGGCTACCATCCTGAAAAAGACCCCTTTATCCCCACTCTGCCTTCTGCCAGTCAGCCAATCCTCTATCCATGTCAGTACCTTGTCCCTAACACCATGGGCTCTTATCTTATTTGGCAGCCTCCTTACGGCACCTTGTCAAAGGCCTCTGGAAATCCAAATAGATCACGTCCACTAGCTCACCTTTGTCTAACTTCCTCATAACCTTTTAAAAGAACTCTTAACAGATTTGTCAGGCATGACCTCCCTATGAAAAATCTGTGCTGACTCAGTCCTATTTTACCATGCACTTCTAAGTACTCTGCAATCTCATCCTTAATAATGGACTCTAAAATCTTACCAACAACCAAAGTCAGGCTAACTGGCCTATAATTTCCCACCTTCTGCCTCTCTCCCTCCTTAAACAGCGGTGTTACATTAGCCACTTTCCAGTCCTCTGAGACCCTTCCTGCCTCCAGTGATTCCCGAAAGATCACCACCAATGCCTCCACAATCTCCTCAGTTTAGAACCCTGGGGTGTAGTCGACCCGGTCCAGGAATTTAACCACCTTCAGGCCTTTCAGTTTCCCAGCACCTTCCTTAGTGATGGCCACTGCACTCACCTCTGCCTCCTGATTCTCCTGGAGCTCTGGCATCCCATTGGTGTCTTCCACCATGAAGACTGATGCAAAGTAATTATTCAGTTCCTCTGCCATTTCTTTGTTCCCCATTACTGCTTCTCCAGCCTAATTTTCCAGTGGTCCAAGGTCCATTCTTGCCTCTCTCTTACCTTTTATATATTAAAAAAAACTCTTGCAATTTCTTTTATATTACTAGCTAGCTTGCACTCATATTTCATCTTCTCCCCCATTATTGCTTTTTTAGTTGTCTGCTCGCTTTTAAAGGCTTCCCAATCTTCTTGCTTCCCACAAATTCTCGCCACATTGTATGCTTTTTCCGTCACTCTTATGCTGTCCCTGACAAGGTTGCCTGGTCCTTAGGATGAATTTCTGTTGTTGTCATATTGTGGTCATTGCCTCCTAAAGGTTCCTTCACCTTAAGTTCCCGAGCCAAGTCTGCTCCATCATATTAGTGGGCAGCACGGTAGCACAGTGGTTAGCACTGTGGCTTCACAGCGGCAGGTCCCAGGTTCAGTTCCCCGCTGGGTCACTGTCTGTGCGGAGTCTGCACATTGTCCCTGTGTCTGCATGGGTTTACTCCAGGTGCTCCAGTTTCCTCCCACAGTCCAAAGACGTGCTGGTTAGGTGGATTGGACATGCTAAATTGACCTTAGTGTCCAAAAAGGTTCGGAGGGGTTATTGGGTTGTGGGGATAGGGTGAAGGTGCAGACTCGACAGGCCTAATGGCCTCCTTCCGCACTGTATGTTCTATGTTCCATCTCACATCACCAAATCCAGCATTGCCTGTTCCCCAGTAGGCTCTGTCACAAGCTGCTCCAAAAACCCATCTCATAGACATTCCGCAAATTCATTTTCTTGGGAGCCACTACCAACCTGTTTTTCCCAGTCCACCTGCATATTGAAGCCCCCCATGATTATTGTAATCTTGTCTTTCTTATATGCCTTTTCTATCTCCTGATTTATTTTCCACCCCACATTCTGACTACTGCTAGGGGGCCTGTACATAACTCTCATCAGGGTCTTTTTTCTTTTGCAATTCCTCAACTCTACTCACAGAGATTCTACGGCTTCCAACCCTATGTTGCTTCTTGCTGTTGATTTAATTTCATTTCTTACTAAGAAATCTACCTGTCCCTTCAATAGGACACATATCCTTGGATATTTAGATCCCAGCCCTGATCCCCTTGCAGCCACGTCTCTGTGATGCCCACAACATTGTACCCACTAATTTCAATGTGCGCTACAAGCTCATTTACCTTGTTTCGTATACAGCGCACATTTAGATAGAACACCCTCAGTCCTGTGTTGATTGTCCCCCTTCTCATAGGGATTGTTCCCCTTATCTGCTGTGCCTGAAGTTAGATTCCTGCCGCTTTCTATGCTGTCTGTTCGATAATTTGTTTTGGAAATTTTACTAAGTACTCCTGAGCTCTCTTCCTCTTTAAGTAGTTGAAAGTCCACATCATTAACCTGCCCTCCTACCTTCCCCTTTAGCATTGATTTTCTAATTTTCCATACAACTGAACCTCCCCCGCCGCCCGCATTATTTAATTTAAAGCCCTATCTACGGCCCTAGTTATGCGATTCGCCATGACTCTGGTCCCAGCATGATTCAGGTGAAGACCATCCCATAAGAACAGCTCCCTCCTTCCCCTGTGTCAATGTCCCATGAATTCAAACCCATTTCGCCCAAACCAACCTTTGAGCCACGCATTTAACTCTTTAATCTTATTGTCCCTGTGCCAATTAGCTCGTGGCTCAGGTAGTAATCCGGAGATTATTACCTTTTTGGTTCGGCTTTTTAATTTATCATCAACGTGAGGATCAAGTAGGCAACACAACCTTTGGGACTCTCTACCTTGGCCGCAAAGAAGTGCCTATGCCCCTAACTGTACTGTCTCCAATTACGACTACATTTCTTTTCTCTCCCTCCACTTATTGATGCTTGAGGCCTATTCATAGACCATGTTGCCATCCCATTAACAGAGTCTTCCATAGTCTGTCTTATCGCCGATCGGTCCATTTGTGTCAAGAAGGCCTCCAGTAAGGAATGTTTTCCCAGGAACGTTTTTAGAGCCGCTAACATTTGTCCACACTGGTTGTGTCTTTCTGTAAAACCAGAAACCATTCCATATATGTAACTTTAGCACAGTCCAATAATTTGAACACCAGCATGGACTGAGGTATTTCTGGGCTGAATTTTGCAGCCTTAGTCTGCTGAATTCCATTAGATACTTTTTTCATCTTTCTGAACCTGTCAAAATCTGACCAGGCCTCATGACCATTTAATAAGTCATCCTTTGAGTAATTCTAAACCATGAAAGTTAATAATGTCTCCAAACCTTCATCCATGTCCAATTTTTCCCGGAGGAAACCCACGCAGACCGGGAGAAAGAGTGAGGCGGCACAGTGATTAGCACTGCTGCCTCACAGCTACAGGGTCCCGGGTTCAATTCCGGCCTCGGTTGACTGTGTGGAGTTTGGACTTTCTCCCCGTGCCTGGGTGGGTTTCTTCCAGGTGCTCCAGTTTACTCCCATAGAAGGTTAGGTGGATTGGCTATGCTAAATTGTCCCTTAGTATTCAAAAGGTTAGGTGGGGCTGCTGGATTATGGGGATAGGGGGGAGGTGTGGACTTAAGTAGGGTGCTCTTTCCAAATGCAGGTGCAGACTCGATGGGCCGAATGGCTTCCTTCTCCACTGTAAATTCTATGACTCCACACAATCACCCAAGACCGGAATTGACCCGGGTCCCTGGCGCTGTGAGGTAGCAGTGCTAACCATTGTACCACCGTTAACACCCAGAAACCTAAATTCGATGTTCAACCACAATGACTGTTTTTTTTAAATTGGTGATTTAACCTCAGGGTCACCACATCTCAGGTGGGGTTGAGAAGGTGGGGTCTTCATGAATAACCTCAGCCGATACGGGAATTCAACCCATGTTGTTAGTCTTGCTTCGCATCAGAGGCTAGGGGCGGGATTCTCCACTATCCGGCAGGGCAGGGGGTCCCGGAGTGATGGAGTGGTGTGAACCACTCCGGCGTCGGGCCCCTCCAAAGGTGCAAAGTCACCTTGAGGAGCTAGGCCCGTGCCGAGTGGTTGGCGCCCCGCCGGCCGGTGAGAACGGCCTTTGGCGCTACGCCAGCAGGGGCCGAAGGGACTTCGCCAGCCGGCAGAAGTCTGCGCATGCGCCGAAGCGACAGCGGCTGCTGACGTCATCCCCGCGCGTGCGCAGGGGAGGGGGTCACTTCCGCGTCCGCCATCGTGAAGACTATGGCGAATGCGGAAGGAAATGAGTGCCCCCACGGCACAGGCCCGCCCGCCGATCGGTGGGCCCCGATCGCGGGCCAAGCCACCATGGGGGCATCCCCCGGGGCCAGATCGCCCTGCGCCCCCCCTCATGACCTCGGAGCCCGCCCGCGCCACCTGGTCTCGCCAGTAAGGTAGGTGGTTTGATTCACGCCAGCTTGACCGGCATGACAGCAGCGGGACTTCGGCCCATCGCGGGACGGAGAATCGCCGGGGGGGGGGCGCTGACAGGCGCGGCGTGATTCCCGCCCCCGCCGAATCTCTGGTTCCAGAGACTTCGGGAGACAGCGGGGGCGGGATTCACGCCGGCCCCCGGCGATTCTCCGACACGGCGGGGGGTCGGAGAATCCCACCCTAGGTGTCCAGCCAACTGAGCTAAACCACCCATCCGAGTATCCCACCTCCTCGCAAACCAGCACTGGTGCCCTTGCCTATTGGGTGGGGGGGGGATTCTGGTTACCGGGAGTTTGTCCATCAAGGGGTTAAGGTGCCAATGAAAATCGCCACCTATAAAGGAATTAGCCAACACCAGGTCAGCAAAGCCCTTGAAGACTTAGTTACAAAATCAGGGGAATAATTTGGAGGACCATACACATTCATTATTTTGACAAATTCACCACATAAAAGGCTATTCACAATCACATAATAATAATCTTTATTGTCACCAGTAGGCTTACATTAACACTGCAGTGAGGTTACTGTGAAAAGTACCCCCCTTGTCTTTCACACTCTTCTCTATTTTGAAAGGCACATTTGTTTTGGCTAATACTCCCCCACCACGACTACTGGTCGGGAACAAGGCAAAAGAAAACTGTCCAGCCCAGTCCCACCTCAACTTTAAGAGTTCCTTGTCATCTAAATGAGTTTCTTGCAACAAAACCATGTCAACTTTCTCCATTTTATGGAATGACGAAATCTTTTTTCTCTAATAGGGTGATGTATTCCCCGTAAATTCCAGGAGCAAATTTCTTACGTAGCTACTGCCATTGCCCAATCAGCCAGAGAAAATATAGGATAGGATTTCACGCCTCATTCGGGTGTGCATCAAAACATACCTGCCCATTTCAAGTCACACCACAGGTACAATATAATGTATTTCTCTCGGATAGGACACCTGCCTGCACCATTGTAGGATCCAGTTAACAATTCTTTAACCCCAAAATGAAAAAATACAAAATGTTTGCTCCAATACTAATTCTATGGGGACATTCCTCAATGCATTTGAGGTGAGGACATGTACTTCTATCCCTACAAACATTCCTTTGTTACATTCAGGAGACATACTCCTCGGAAAAGAGGAGAAAAGATAAGCCAGAATGAGAATGGACGCCAACTGTACTTTCCGCATTTTGACCCCACCGATAAGACCGTAGATCAGAAGACGTAGGTGCAGAAGTAGGCCACTCGGCCCATCGAGTCTGCTCCACCATTCAATGAGATCATGACTGATCTGATATGCTAATCCTCAACTCCACGTTCCTGCCTCATCCCCATAACTCTTGATTTCCTTACTGATTAAACATCTGTCTATCTCAGCCTTGAACTTATTTAATGAGCCAGCCTCTACGACCCTCTGTGGTAAGAAATTCAACAGATTCACTAATCTCTGAGAGATGAAATTCTTCCTCATCTCTGTCTCAAATGGGCGACGCCTGGCTCTTTGATTATGCCCTATTGTCCGAGACTCTTCCATAAGGGGAAACAATCTCTCAGCATCTCCCCTGTCAAACCCCCCAGAGAATCCTATATGTCTCAATAAGGCTGCGTCTCATTCTTCTAAACCCCAATGAGTGCATGGCGAACCTACTCAACCTCTCCTCATAAGAAAATCCCTCCATGCCCAGGATCAACCTTGAGGAGGTTCTCTGGATTGTCTCCAATGCCAGAATATCTTTCCTTAGATCAGGGGACCAAACTGTTCACAGTATTCCAGGTGTGATCTAGCAAGTGCCTTGTTTAGCAGGACTTCCCTATTTCTATACTCCATTCCCTTTGAAGTGAAAGTCAATATTCCATTTGCTTTCCCTATAACCTGCTGAGCATGCAGGCTAGCTTTTAGTGATTTATGCACGAGGAGCCCCAAATCCTCCCGTGCTGCAGCTTTCTGCAGTCTTTCTCCATTTGAATAGTTTTCAGCTCCCTTATTCTCCCTACTAATGTGCATAACTTCACTTTTCCTACATTATACTACATCTGCCAAGATTTTGCCTCATGGGCAGCACGGTAGCATTGTGGATAGCACAATCGCTTCACAGCTCCAGGGTCCCAGGTTCGATTCCGGCTTGGGTCACTGTCTGTGCGGAGTCTGCACATCCTCCCCGTGTGTGCGTGGGTTTACTCCGGGTGCTCCGGTTTCCTCCCACAGTCCAAAGATGTGCAGGTTAGGTGGATTGGCCATGATAAATTGCCCTTAGTGTTCAAAATTGCCCTTAGTGTTGGGTGGGGTTACTGGGTTATGGGGATAGGGTGGAGGTATTAACCTTGGGTAGGGTGCTCTTTCCAGGAGCCGGTGCAGACTCGATGGGCCGAATGGCCTCCTTCTGCACTGTAAATTCTATGAAATCTATGAAATCACCTAGGCAGTCCATATTCCTTTGTAGGCTCTGTGTCATCCTCACCATTTGCCCTCCCACCTATTTTTGTGTCATCTGCAAATTTGGCAATAGTGCATTCACTACCCTCAGTCAAGTCATTAATGTATATATTGAATAATTATGGCCCAGCATGGATCTTTGTGGCATTCCACCAGTTACAGGTTGCCATCCTGAAAAAGCTCCTCTTTTACCAACTCTCCGTCTTCATCAATTAGCTAATCCTCTATCCATGCTGATATGTTACCATGGGCTCTTATCTTATTAAGTAGCCTTTTGTGTGGTATCTTATCAAATGCTTTTTTGGAAATCAAAGGTTATTACACCTTCTGGTTCCCCTTTATCTGGGCGGCACGGTAGCACAGTGGTTAGCACTGTTGTTTCACAACGCCAGGGTCCCCGGTTCGATTCCCGGCTTGGGTCACTATCTGTGCAGAGTCTGCATGTTCTTCCCGTGTCTGCGTGGGTTTACTCCGGGTGCTCCAGTTTCCTCGCACAAGTCCCGAAAGACTTGCGTGATAGGTGAATTGGACACACTGAATTCTCCCTCAGTGTACCCGAACAGGCGCCAGAGTGTGGAGACTGGGGGCTTTTCACATTAACTTCATTGCAGTGTTAATGTAAGCCTCCTTGTGATTATAATAAAAATTATTATTATTATCTATCCTGCTCGTTAGCACCTCAAAGAAACTTGTGAGGCATGATTTTTCCTTCATGAAGCCATACTGAATTCATCAGTGGCACACTCCCCCCCCCCGCCTCCCCTCCCCCACCCACCAATTAGAAACTTTGTTGCTGCTTCAAATCCACTCCTCATCTATTTCTCCATGATTGTTGATTGCATTGCAAATATACTTAATTGGGTGCACAGCACTTTGGGATCTCCCAACAGTGTGAAAATTGCTGTATAATGCAAATCTGGTCTCTCCATCTTTCCATGTGACAAACTGCATTTCGAACATATCTTGATTTGACTTCCACAACAGAAGTTGTCAGCATTTTATATAAAATTAATTTCTTGAATTTGACAGAAAGCCAAGAACAAAAAGGTACTTGAGCAACGAGCACGATATGACGCCAATTTAACAATGCACCATGATGTTTAGACGCTTGGTCACACCGTGGTTTTTGCTGTCAGTGAACCTAACGTATGAGGAAGCCTTTTTGAGAGACAGATGGACATTGGTCATTAAGAAGGATATGTCGTGGCATTATTGTTTTCTAAGAATCTTGTAGATGTTTATTGGATTTTCTCTGTCTCTTGCCACTTTTCAACAATGGTGCCCTTGTCTGGGAAAGAAGCATGAAAGCGTAACAAGGATTGCAATTAAGATATGGCGAGGGATCTTGGATTCTCAGAGTGGTGAAAAATGGTGACAGGTTTGATCTAGGGTGAACTTTCAGCTGAGATAAGTATGCAGGTTACGTCACAAATCATCCGATGATTGCTCTGTGATTAACCTGTGACATTGTATAGTTGATATCAATTTTAATTATAATTTTCAGGTTTAATTTCAACGAGGGTGGGACAAGCTGTACATCATTTTATTTTGGGTGGTCTCCACTACAATTAGACACTGTGATAGGAATGTTTTAATACATTCAATTTATTTAAATTTATGCAGAAAAAATGTAATGTAATTTCTTTTTCGGGGAATAAATTATTTTCCTTTTGTGGATTGAGCGGAGGGTGGGGGTTGGGGGAGGGTAACTCCAATTTAGCAGATTGAACAACTGCCACAAAATGTACCCCTAACCTCAAGGTTATTAGGATGGGTCTGTTCCCTCAGTCTCCTCCAATGAATCTAATTGGATCGGGGCTCAGTGAAGCATTGGCAGGTCCACCTCGACATGACAGTGTCAGTCACTTTCGAGCCACCAGTGAAGGTTTAAAGCATTTCTCAATCGTCCACCCTCTGCCACCCAGCTAGTGCCATCGATGACTCTGTGTTCAACTGACCATGATTTCTGATTCCCGTGATTTTCATCTGACCTAATGTCACCTGTGTGTCTCAGTATCAAGCTTTGTTCCACAACACTGCTGGGTAAAGTACCTTGCCAATTTTTATTTCACTGAAAGCACAGTGCCGGGCGGCATGGTGGCGCAGTGGTTAGCACTGCTGCCTCACGGTGCAAAGGATAGCGTTCTAGCGAGAATCAATTGGCCCACAGCAAGACAAACATCTCAGAGGAACTGCTGGGAAATCCATTATTTTGGGCGCATCCGTCACTTGGTACCAGAGTGTGGTGTGTATGGCCACAGTTCACCCACTGGCTTACATGGACTGTGTACTAACTGAGAACATTAAAGTATAAGATAGATATTGTAGCTTGCATTATCTTTATAAATCTCTACATATCTGTAATGTTATCCTGTTTTGTTTTTAATTTATGGGATATGGGTGTCACTGACTATGTCAGGATTTATCGCCAATCCACAATTGTCCTTGAGTAGATGGTGGTAAGCTGCCTTCTTGAACAGTTGCAGTCCCTGTGGTGTAGGTACACCCACAGTGCTGTTAGAGAGGGAGTTCCAGGGATTTGACCCAGTGACAGTGAAGGAACAGCGATATATTTCCCAGTCAGGATGATGAGTGGCTTGGCTCGGCTTAGAATCCTAGAATCCGCAGAAAGAGATCATTCGGCCCATCGAGTCTGCACCAACCCTCCAAAATAGCAGCCTACCTAGGCCCAATTCCCCGCCCTATCCCTAGCAACTTTTGGACACTTAAGGGCAATTTTGAATGACCAATTCACCTAACATCTTTGGACTGTGGGAGGAAACTGGAGAACCCGGAGGAACATGCAAACTCCACACAGGCAGTCACCCGGTATTGGAATCAAACGCCGCCAAGCCATGCGGGATCTTCTAGATCGTGATGTTTCCATGTCTTCTGCCCCTGTCCTTCTAGACGGTAATGCCTGTGGGTTTGGATGTTGCTGCCTAAGGAGCCTGGCTGAGTTCCTGCAGTGCATCTTGTAGATGATGCACACGGCTGCCACTGTTCATCTGTAGTTACTCACCCCAGCTGCTCGGAGGCGGTCACTCATCTTCTTATGGCATTGCGTGCTGGTCCTCTTGGTGAGGCTGCCAGCACTCAGCCTCTGCCACCTCATCCCAGGCTTCGGTCAGTATAGCAGGCTTGAGTCTTCACCCTGCCCTGGGGAAGAGCGTGTCCTTCTTCTACTCAATGGTGTCCAGTATGCATTCGATGTCAGCATCCAGGAACCTTGGTGCTGGTCTTCATGCAGCCATCTTCTTGGCTGGAATGACAGTCTGTGCTGAGTGGAGCGCTGGAGCGCGGGCTGCATGTGGGCTGCGGGCTGGTCCATTCGCATGACGTGAATCGCTCCTCGCCGGCGCTCTTTGCAGCAGCACGCAGTTCCCACGATTCTCCACCGGTGGCAGCACTCAGTCTCCAGAACGGAGAACTGGAATCAAACTCAAAACTGAGCACTTTGGAAAACAGGATTCTTGATGTTCTGAACTGCTTCAGGATTGAGCAGTCAATCTGAAGTTGAAGAGGTCAACACATTATTTTACTCAATAGGAACAGGAGCAGATGACATTGCAAAACAGGGTATCAATGAGATCCCTGATAAATTTGAAAATGTTTTAAAAGCCTTCGACAGCTATTTCAACTTGAGGTGCAAAAGCAATCTGGAATGGGCCAAATTTAGCAAAAGGGCCTAGAAACCAAGTGAACCAGTTGAGAATTTTATTATTGACCTTTAGAGGCTGGCTGAGGGATGCAAATATGGAGACTTAATAAACAGAATTAATATGAGACCACATTGTAATTGGTGTTACCAATGAATCATTATCAGACTTATCGCAATTTGGGAAGACCTAACCTTAGTAAAGGCAATGCAGCTGATGAGACAAAGAGAGGTCGGTAAACAAACCAAGAGGTGAAGAAAAACCTTGGCCCAGGAAACCTTCCGTGATCATACAGTTCCCTCACCCCAAGAATGTAAAAGAAGTGTGAGAAAAGGAGGTACAATTCGGAGGGCAAGTACAGGACACCATAAAACCCTGCCATCTCTGTGGTCAAATTGGCCCTCAGATGCCAAGAGTGTCCTGCAACCATCACAGAATGCATTCTCTGCAGAAGGACTGGCCACTGATAATAATCGCTCATTGTCACAAGTAGGCTGCAATGAAGTTACTGTGAAAAGCCCCGAGTCGCCACATTCCGGCGCCTGTTCGGGGAGGCCGGTACGGGAATTGAACCCGCGCTGCTGGCATTGTTCTGCATTACAAGCCAGCGATTTAGCCCACTGTGCTGAACCAGCCCCCAGGATGATGTGCTGAGGTAAAACCCTCAAACTTCACAGATTTCAGAGAAAAAGCTTTCACGCTATTGTTGAAGTTAAGGAATTTCCTCCAGGAGGGAAAAATATATTTCCTGAGTGAGATATTAAACGTTCTCCCTTCTGGAACATGGATAACAGTGGTTCAAAACGTAACCCACCCACCACCTTTTATCAAGGCTAATTCGAGATGGACAACCAGTGACATCCACATCCCATGAATGAATGAAAAATAGATCAATGACTCTGAACTACAGATATATATGTCAATGGAAATATCACCAACTTTAAACTAAATACAGGAGTGAGCGTAACGGTTTTCATACAATCATAGAATTTACAATGCAGAAGGAGGCCATTCGGCCCATCGAGTCTGCACCAGATCTTGGAAAGAGCACACTACTCAAGCCCACACCTCCACCTTATCCGCATAACCCATTAACCCCACCTAAACTTTTTGGTCAGTAAGGGCAGTTTAGCATGTCCAATCCACCTAATCTGCACATCTTTGGACTGTGGTAGGAAACCAGAGCACCCGGAGGGAACCCACGCAGACACGGGGAGAATGTGCAGGCTCCTCACAAACAGTGACCCAAGCCGGGAAACAAACCTGGGACCCTGGAGCTGTGGAGCAACTGTGCTAACCACTGTCCTACCGTGCTGTCCAATGTTTTATCAGACAATGGACCATGGTTACCAATGCCAATGCGTTGCTGCAGCCAATAAAAACCCAGTTATATGGGCCAGGAGGGGTCAAACTAAAAGCCAAGAGAAAGTGATAGGCAAACACTCCACTACAATGAAAAGCAGCTATTATAAACATTGTGGGGGCGATTCTCCGGGCCCCTCGCCGGGCCAGAGTGTCGCCGCAACCGCGCCACGACGCCCCAACGCTGTGCGTGATTCTCCAGGCGCGGTGTCGGCTGTGGGCCACTGGAATCGGCGGGGCTGCCGATTCTCCAGCCCGGATGGGCCGAGCGGCCGCGCTGATACGACAGAGTCCCGCCGGCGCCGTTCACCCTTGGTCGCTGCTGGTGGGAACTCTGAGGAATGGTCGGGGGTGGCCTATGGGGGGGGGGGGGCTTCTTCACTGGGAGGGGGGCCTCCGATGGGGTCTGGCCCGCGATCAGCGATCGGCGGGCCGGTCTCCTCCCCTCCCGGGCCTACTTACTGACGCGGCCGGCCCCTGAACACTGACTCCATCTTGAGTCGGGGCCAGCGCACTAAAGAAGTCCCCTGCGCATGCGCAGGATGGCGCGGCCCAACTGCGCATGCACGGGTTGGCACGGCGCACATTTGGCGCCGCGAAAGGAGGCAGGGGTGGCGTGAACTGCTCCAGCGCCGTGCTGGCCCTCTGTGGGGGCCAGAATCGTACGTAACCAAGCCCTGTTTGCACCATCGTGAAACGCGACAGCGTTCACGACGGCGCGAACTCTTGGATCCAATATGGGAGAATCGCCCCCTGCATATTCTACAGAATCACAGCACCTCGCTTTCACATAGAAGACCTTATCTTATCAGGAGACTGGAAGAGGTCAATCAGCAAAAATCCAAAGGTGACTTCAGAAATAAATGCCCGGAACTATCCAGCTACAATGAATATCTGGAATGCGATTTGAGCACTGACTTTTTGACATTCTGCACAGAGATTGATAGTCCACCAATTTGGTAGGAGGACATCCAGGAGAGTGTTGGGGGGAGGGGGGGTGTACCAATCGCACTGAATACACAGTGGTAAACATTAGAATGAGAGTCTTCACTCATTACTCTGTCGCATTGCTTCAAGAGTGGAAGATGCAAATAAGTTGATGCAAAACCCTTTTCAAATACCACATTCATTCAACAGTGGTGGCCTTCTGCAAAGTACATCCACACCTACCCATCCACCAAAGATGGTCAGCAAGAATGCGAGCAGTCAACAAGGTCAAAACTAGACATGGATCCCATGCCCCGCAATCTCCGTCTTTTCTACGTGGGCAGGAAGTTAATCTATTGATAGACCAGGTCCGCTGGATTCTGAGGGTAACAAAAGTGTTGCTCAGATGGATTAATCAGAGTTTCCCATCCAACCCAAAGAATTGCTTCCAAGGTCAGAAGTCCAGGACTATCCGAGAATTCAAGAATGAGAGACTGCAAGGAGACATTGTTCCAGAAGTACGGAAGGACAGGAAAAAAAAACTAAACAAAGATAAGAGGGCAAACTCAAGAAGCAAGGATAGGAAATTCAAAGATATAAACCTACAAAATCACATTCACAGAGAGGGAAATATGACGGAGCAAAGATCAAATCCAATTCTATTAGACCAAGGGAAAGAAAGAATAATCGTCCAGAGAGATGACAATCCAAAGAGATCTGTTTAGTTGAAACGGGAAAAATCTTAGGGCGAAATTCTCCGACCCCCACGACGGGTGGGAGAATAGCGGGAGGGCCTTCCCGACATTTTTGCCGCCCTCCCGCTATTCTCCCCCCCCCCCCCCCCCCCCGCCGAAGTCCCGACCCGAATCGCTGCCGCCGTTTTTTTACGGCCGGCAGCGATTCTCAGCTGTTAGATGGGCCGAAGTCCCAGCCCTTTACGCCGTTTTTACGAACGGCAAACACACCTGGTCTTGCCGTTCGTAAAAACGGCGTCACAAACTCGCTATTAATAACCATGGCACCGATTGGCACGGCAGTACCACGGCCGTGCCAAGGGTGCCATGGGCCCGCGATCGGTGGGCACCGATCGCGGGCAGCGGGCCCGATGCCCGCGCACTACTTGTCCTTCCGCCGCCCCGCAGTATCCATTCGCGGGGCGGCTGAGGGGCAACCCGGCCCGCGCATGCGCGGGTTTCGCGCAAAAACGCGATGACGTCACCCGCGCATGCGCGGGTTGGAGTCTTCCAAACTGCGCATGCGCGGCTGACGTCATATGACGCGTCAGCCGGCGCTAACTCCGGCAAGCGGGCTTAACGATTTTCGTTAAGCCCGTCTTGCCGGAGCCTACGGCGTCGGGCTGCTAGCCCCGACCGGGGACCAGAATCGGTCCCCGGTCGGGAAGGGGCGCGCTGCCGTAAAACCCGCCCGGGTTTTACGGCAGCTTTACGATTTCTCCCGTTTTGGGAGAATCGCGCCCTTAGTTCTATTTGTCAAAGACGACAATCAGTCAGGCATTTGGGAGATTTTGGGCGGCATTCTCCGACCCCGAGGTGAGCCGGAATTCGGTGGGCACCGAATCCTGCGGCGCTGCACCAACGCCAGTCCGCTGATTCTCCGGCAACCAGAGAATCGGCACGGTTGCTGCGGCGCCGCTCGGGGGCGATTCTCCGCGCTTTACGGGCCGAATGCCCGCCAAGTTCGGCCGAGTCCCGCCGGAGTCGTTCGCGTGTGGTCCTACACCGACGGGACCTCGGAGTTCATGCTGCAGGGCCGTCCTGGTGTAGGGGAGGGGGGATCCGCCTTCGGGAGAGGCCTCCACGGTGGCCTGGTCCGTGATCGGGGCCTACCGATTGGAGCTGGACTAATCCTGGGGGGAGGGACCTATGTACCTCCGCGCCAGGTCCATGTAGGTCTCCGCCATGTTGCCCGGGGGCCGGCGCCACCCGTGCTGGCTCCCATATCAGCAGCTGGAGCTGCGTGAGGCACTCCAGTGCTGTGCTGGCTCCCTGTGCGGTGCAGGAACACTGCTCCTAGGAGCCAGATGACGCTGTCGTAAAATGCTCCGGCAGGAATCCCGCCCAGAACTGAATAACGAACCAGACACAACGGGCGCGATCTACCGGCCATGCTGCTTCCAAAACACCACAGCGAGGTGTTGGAGCAAGACAGCTAGTCTCACTTTGATATGCAGTTCCCTTAGGTAACCAAGGCGTTGGGATCTTTCTCCTTCACCTTGGAGACCTTGGGCAAGAGCCGTTCAGTACTGGTCTCCACAAATGGGGACCAGATGGAATGGCACGTGGTGGTCTCCCAGGGGATTGGAGGCCCTCAGGTGCATGCCCTCTAGCCAGGGTGGTGCCCTGTCACTGCCAAGGTGCCCAGATGGCAGGGACACTGCTGAGGTGCCAAGCTGGCATTTTGTGCATGGCTATTGTTGGGTGAGGGGTGCCCAGGGAGCCCCTTACAGTGAGTTGGGGTGTTCGGGGCTCGTGTCAGGGGCTCAAGAGATTCGGACGCCATTAAGAAATGACGTCCCGATCTCTCCCTGCACTGAAGCGTTTCGGCGAGCGGGGCTCCTGCGCGCAGGAAACAAAACTTAAGTGTGGCCTTGGCCGCGTATTCGCTGATGAGGCCCCGTGCCTAACCGGAGTCAGGTTAGATCAGGTTGTGTGTTTCAGCACTGAGCGCGAGGCATCACACAGCTAAGTGTGCTCTCGATGGGACATAGTTCCCATTTGATTAAATCACGCCCAATAACACTCAATGAAGACCATAGTCAAGAAAAAATGGGTTGCCAGAGAGGCTACTGGTCTTCGAATCTTGACAAGAACATAAGCAGGAGGGATTGTGAATCCACCTGGCAGATTGAATCTGTAATGGCGGAGACTTGGGTTGGGGGGATGGGATACTGTGTACAAAATATGGACAAAAACTTGGGGAAGGTGTAGGGTGGGATTTTCCCAAGATTGCACAGAGTGCTGGATCTGGCAAGAAAGGCTGTGTGAATCACGTTGGTACTTTCTCACTTGATTAAAGAGCACTCTGTGATTTCAAAGTGATGGTGAGGATCACAGAGCCAGCTGGGGGGGGCGGCTAAATGTGCCGGCGCAATCGCAATTCTGATATGGGGGCGCCATTTTTAAAAGGCTTCCCGATCTCATAGTTAAATTAAGGATACCCCTCCCCCGTGAACATCACCCGCCCCACTCTAAGGGGAGCACTCCTCAATTGGGCTCCCCGGAGGGTTTGCCACAACAGTGCCAACCTCGCACTACCAGGTTGGCGCTGCCACAATGCCAGGAGGCAGTGCCAGGGTGCCAGGGGGCAGTGCCCTGGCTCCTCACCACCTGGGTACTCTCCTTTTGCTCCCGGTGTGGGTTTTTGAAAGCCAATAGTAATTTGCAGCAGCGTGACATCATTCGAGATTTTGCGAGATTCTCTTGCGAGATTTTGCGGCCATAATGGGATTTGCGCATGCATTGAACGGGCCCACTAAATTCCACCCATGGTATCAGAATTTGAAAGGGTTAATGTGCGAAACTGTGTAACGGGCACGTCCTATAATAATGGTATCACAGAACACGGGCTGGATTCTCCATTTTTGGAGCTATGTCCCACGCCATTGTGGAAACTGTGGTCTTTTACACCAGGAAAACTGGCGTCAAACGGCCACGGACTCCCTGGTTTGTGGGGAGCTAGCAGGCAGCTGTCGTAGAGCTCGAAGTTCTAGCTGCCAATACTGCCCGCCACAACTTCCGGGTCAGAGGCCGCGCATGCGCATGGCAACCATCTCCAGCGGTCGCGCCGTGCTCCATGGCGGACTCAGCCTGCGGACCTGGACCGCTGAAATAGTGCCCCGCTTCGGCCGCTCGTGTGCCCCTGACTGCCCGCACACATTGCTCCCAGCCCCGAATGAAGCCCCCCCTGCCCGCCGATCGGCCCTCCCCCGACTGTGGCAGCCCGGGCTGAGTCCGCAGCCGGCACGCGAGGATTATGGACAGTGGGACCATGTTAGAACCACGCCTTCGGGAATTCGGCCAGTCGGCAACAGAGCATCCCGGGGCAGGCCTCAGGCAATGATTTGGGGTGGTAGATACTCACGGTGGCATATTCCACGAGAACACCAATTTTTGGGGGGTGGAGAATTGCGAAACCGGCGCCGGTCCCGATTTTGTGCGCGAGAACCGATTCTCCGCCCTGTCGCCGAACGCGATTTCGGCGTTGGGGGCAGAGAATCCAGTCCCACATTTCTCGGAGAGGGGAGGGAGAATATTCTTGGTTCCGGCACTGTAACACCTCATCATGGATAGCCCGGATATCGCTCGGTTGTCAAAAACAAACCAGTTGTTGTTTGAACAAACCAGCATCTCAGTAATCATTCCAAAGCTAGACCAAGCAGCACACAGCACATGGCTCTAATTTTAAGGTTAGGCTTACTTTTGCTGGACTTTCCAGAGGAAATAATTTCCAGAACGAATGCTTTGACTATCTTAACGACTTGATTTAGTTCATCCCTGAATCCTCTGCACTCAAGGAAATGCATACTTAGTCCATGAAAGCTGTCCTTAAAAGTTAACCATTTTACCCTGGTACCATTCTGCAACCTTTGCATAGCAACCCCTCTCAAGGCCTCTCCCAGGGTGAGGTACCCTCATGCCGACATCACCCATTTAAATAACAGTTCTTGGCAGCCATGGTAACTGATGTTTCAGGGCACATTGCCCTAGGCTGTTACGACAATTCAGAATTGGTACACGCTCTTGGGACTGAATGGCTCACACCTGCTCATGTAAATTGAGCACAATGGAGCAGAAAACCTGAAGGAGCAAGAGTCACCTTCCTGAATCAAAGCCACATGGGATTGTGGCTCCTTTAACGAATAAAATGTAAACCTGTAAGCATGAAACATTCTAAAAACAGCTGTTTTCACAATCTCAGAATTCACCTACCCCTAAATGACCGTGCCATATTGGAGGGCAGTTAGGACTAGGGCCAGGATTGCTCGGAGGTGGTGAGGTCCTACTGCCATGGCCGAAAGTGAGGGGTGGAGGCACCCGACATCAGCAGACGGTGGCTGAACACCTGGACTGCAAAGATCCCCCGGCCCAATCAGAGGGCCACAGCTCAGCAGAGTCAGTAACCACATGGGGTGCGGTGACCATTCACGGGGATGCACCAGAAGGATGAGAACTCATGGATGGATGTGCGCCCTCACAACCAGCTAAGTGAGGCCCAGGAATGCCAAGGCCAACCAGGTAGACCTCAGCAAGGTACTGGAGCATCGCAAAGGGCAGACAGTGTCAATGTCATAGAACCGCAGAACCATAGAAAGGTTACGGTGCAGAAAGAGGCCATTCAGCCCATCATGTCTGCGCCAGCCAAAAAAGAGAAAAAATAAACCAGCTGCTCAACTTTTACTCTCACTTTCCAGCACCTGGTCCATTCCCTTGCGGGCTACAGCAACTCCGATGCAAAACCAGGTACCTTTTAAATGAATTGAGCATTTCAGCCTCAACCACCAACTTAGGCAGTGAGTTCCAGACACCCACCACCCTCTGGGTGAAAAAGTTTTTCCTTGCTGTCCCCTCTAATTCTTCCTATCACCTTAAATCTATGCCCCCTGGTAATTGCTCTCTCAGCTAAGGCAAACAGGTTTTCACTGACTACCCAGTCCAGGTCCCTTAGCCATCTCTGTTCTAAGGAAAACAAGCCGAGCCTCTCCAATCTCTCGTCACAGCTGCAATTTTCAAGCCCTGACTACATTCATGTAAACCTCCTCTGCATGCTCTCCAGAGTAGCTGGGCAGGAAAACTGGCGCAGAATGGCCACCGATTCCCCATTGTGCTGGAGACTAGCAGGGAAGCAGCGTAGAGCACCCGGCTCTAGCTGCTGATACGGCCTGGAGAGTTGCCGGGTCCATGGCCGCGCATGCGCACGCGGCGGCCTGCAGCGACCATGCCGTGCTTCATGGCGGAGGCCGCTCGCGGACCCGGCCCGCGAAATAGTCTCCCCTTCGGCCGGCTCCACGCCCTGGACCACCCCAACACAGTGGCCCCAGCCCCGAATATGTCCACCCCTTGCCCGTGGATCGGCCCTCCCCCCGACTGTGGCAGAGCTGGACTGAGTCGGCATACGCCACGCCAAGTTCCCGACGGATGAGACCCACACGTACCAGCGCCGTCGGGAACTCGGCCGGTCGGGGGTGGAGCATCGGGGGGCGGGGCTCAGGAAATGTCCTGAGGCCGTCGACATGTGGCGCAGTGTACTCGCAGAGTAAACTGCTTTGGAGGGGGCGGAGCATCGCAAAAGCGGTGCCACCCCCGATTCCGTCAGGAATTTGGATTCTCCGGCCCTTCACCGAATGCGATTTTGCCGTCGGCAACCAGAGAATCCAGCCCATTATGTCTTTCCTGTAATGTGGTGACCAGAACTGGGCACAAAACCCCAGTTGTGGCCGATCTAACATTTTATACAGTTCCAGCAAAGCAGCCCTGCTTTCGTATTCAATACCTCATCCAATAAAGGGAAGTGTTCCATATGCTCTTTGACCAACTTGTCCAACTGTCCTGCCTTCTGTAAGAACCTGTCACTGCAGCTGGCCATTGCTGTCATGGGGTCCCGTGGTGGGTCAACGTGTGCCAAATAAAAGGAATACCTACCACCACCCCCAGAGCCAATTGGGATGGCACAAAAGTTTACCTGGTGGCATCCCCATATAGTAGAGGGCCCCCACCTGGTCAAATGCAGCAGAGACACAAAGCCGCTCTTAACTGGCTGCTTAAATGGCTCCGTTGAGCTACGAGTGGGCTGCCTGCCACATTTCCCGACAAAACGGCATGGCATTGGAGAGACATCAGCCGTGCCACGAGTTGCCATCCACCCCATTTTGCCAGCCTTCCCACACCACTGACCCCCATCCTCCAAGGACCTGGAAAATCCCAACCACCTTGCTCTTGATCTGGAATCACATGATGGCCAGAGCATGCAAGGAGAGCAGATTAATATAAAAGCAAAATACTGCAGACGCTGGAAATCTGAAGTAAAAACGGGAAATTGGAGAAAAAAACTCAGCATGTCTGGCAGTGTCTGTGGAAAGGGAAACGGAGTTAAGATTTTGAGTCCAGTTTACTCTCCTCTGCTGTTAGCTGATCTGCTGAGTTTTTGCAGCATTTTCTGTTTTTACGGAGAGAGAGCAGATTCCATGCGCTAAAAGGGCATTAATGAACCTGATGGATTTTTATGACAATCTAATAGTTGCGTGGTCATTTTATATTATAATGTAATATATTTTCTTTTATTTCCCGGTTTCTTCCTTTACAAACTTTAATTCCTCAGTTGTCATTTGAACTCCTTTCACCAGACTGTTAGTCCAGGAACACAGCCACTTTGCCACCGTTCCATCAAGTAGCAAGTTTACAAGTAGCTCACTCCTCAATCCTTTCTCTTTCAATATATGTTCTCTCCTGTTAACTTGTTCGATGGGCCTGGCCATCCTGTATGTTTAACATGCTCTGTCTCATTTCCTCATTCATTTCAGCCTTGTGAAACGTGTTCATCCCTTTGCCTTAGAGAACAATTTGCTCGAATCAACTTTTGAGAATTCCCTTCAGAATCATAAGATCGTCAATTAAATAACTTCTAAAGTTGCCTCTTTCCCTGCCCCACCCCCTCCTAAAAAAATTGTTCAATCTTTCCTCATGAATCTAATACCCAACACCCAGAATCATCCTTTCTCTGCGCTCTCAAAGGCAATAATCTCCTTCTGGTTAGGTGACCCCAACTGCGCACGATGCTCTGGATGTGGTCTGATACAGTTCTATGGAGCAACAGTACATTTAATATATTTTTTACATGCACTCGATCTCATTAATTTTAATTTGCTTGAAGGAACAATCTTCAGTATTTGTCCTGGTAATTACCAATAAGCTGAATGGTGACAGGTTAATATAATACTTTGATAATGGTTCCCAAATAAAGGCAAAAATTAGAGGGATATCACCTGGTTTTAAGAGTGTAACATTTTTACCTACTGCCAGAAGCTGTTTTATTCAAATCAATGGGAATCAGGGGGGAAATTCTCCGCTGGGTAAAGTCAGTCTCTATGCCTTTATAGAATCTTATAGAATCTTATAGTAGAGAAGGAGGCCAATCAGGCTAATGTGCATGCCAACTCTTTGGAAAAGAATTATCTGATTAATTCCTTCTCCCACCAAACCTCCAACAACGCACATTCTCCATAGCTCAGCAAATCTTTCCTTTTCAAGTATTCATCCCATTAACTTTCGAGACCTTCAATTTGTTTTTGTTCACGTTCGTGATGTGGGCTTCGCTGGCTAGGCCAGTATTCATTGCCCATCCCTAGTTGTCCTTCAGAAGGTGGTGGTGAATTGTCTTCTTGAACTGCTGCAGGCCATGTGGGGTAGGTACACACAGTGCTGTTAGGGAGGGAGTTCCAGGATTTTGACCCAGTGACATAGAACATAGAACATTACAGCGCAGTACAGGCCCTTCGCCCCTCGATGTTGCGCCGTCCTGTGAAACCCCTCTAAAGTGCCTCTACACTATTCCCTTATCGTCCATATGTCTATCCAATGACCATTTGAATGCGTTTAGTGTTGGCGAGTCCACTACTGTTGCAGGCAGGGCATTCCATGCCCTTACCACTCTCTGAGTAAAGAACCTACCCCTGACATCTGTCCTATATCTATCTCCCCTCAATTTAAAGCTATGTCCCCTTGTGCTGGACATCACCATCCGAGGAAAAAGGCTCTCAATGTCCACCCTATCTAATCCTCTGATCATCTTGTAATCATTTTGACAGTGAAGGAACGGTGATATATTTTGCCCAAGAAGGGAGGGTAGGCCTCATGTCCAGTCAGATCCTGGGGCAGGAAAGAGAGTGGCGAGACAGAAAGTGCTCCCCGACAGCAGCACCAATAAAGACCAAACCCTCATTTGAGACAGGTTGAGAACAGTTTAGATTGAAATCTCTGTGGCTTTGAGTGGGTAGCAGGGTAGGCCTACATTTTCTATATGGAGCCTTCCACTCCAATTTCTACTGGCTCCACAGGAAAATAAAAGATTTTGGGTTACTTCAAGCCCTGGAACACATGTCCACGAGGTTGGCCTGTCTGGGAAATCATGGCCACTTTCCGCTCAGGTCAGTGAGTTAAATTTCAGTCATGACCCAATCAATGTCCAAAGATATGTTAACAAGGACCCCACCAGGTTTGGCTGGGTAATCATCCTGTGTGTTCAGCTGAGCAGGTTAATAATGATCGGTGGTAAGTAATTTGTCTGATTTTAGCTGACCTCGGCAGGTAGAGTTAAAATTATCTCCTCTTCTTAACCATTATTATCTGAAAAGGAATGTGCAGGGCTACAGGGAGGAAGGCAGGGGAATGGCAATCAGTACATTTCTCCTTCAAAAGAGATAGCACAGACATGATGGGCTGAATGGCCTCTTTCTGTGCTGTAACCATTCTGCGATTGTGTGAATTTTAAACATCTTAACTGTTTTCACATGAAAATGAACTGAAATGAAAATTGCTTATTGTCACGAGTAGGCTTCAATTAAGTTACTGTGAAAAGCCCCTAGTTGCCACATTCCGGCATCTGTTCAGGGAGGCTGGTACGGGAATTGAACCATGCTGCTGGCCTGCCTTGGTCTGCTTTAAAAGCCAGCAATTTAGCCCTGTATGCTAAGCCAGCCCCTGTAACATTCAGATTGTTCCCCAGATTCCTACAAATCTACTGGCAGGGGCACATTCAGAAGTTTAATATGGGATGGCACGGTGGCACAGTGGTAGTCACTGCTGCCTCATCGCGCCAGGGACCAAGCTTCGATTCCAGCCTCGGGTGACTATCTTTGTGGAGTTTGCACGTTCTCCCTGTGTCTGCATGAGTTTTATCCGGGTGCTCCGGTTTACTTCCACAGTCCAAAGATGTGCAGGCTTGGTGGATTGGCCATGCTAAATTGTCCTTTAGTGTCTCAAGATGTGGGATTACAAGGATAGGACGGCGATGTGGGTCCCGGTAGGCTGCTCTTTCATAGGGTCAGTGCAGACTCGATGGACCGAGTGGCCTCCTCTACACTGTCAGGATTCTATGGATAGTTTGCTTATGTCTGACATCACCGGCCACAACCTTGAGCAAGACATACAGAGAAGATAGGAGCAGGAGGAGGCCTTTTGGCCCTTCGAGCCTGCTCCGCCATTCATCACGATCATGGCTGATCATCCAACTCAATAGCCTAAGCCTGATTTCTCCCCATAGCCTTTGATCCCATTCTCCCAAGTGCTACATCTAACTGCCTCTTGAATATATTCGATATTTTAGCTACTTCCTGTGGTAATGAATTCCACAGGCTCACCACTCTTTGGGTGAAGAAATGTCTCCTTATATCTGTCCGAAATGGTTTACCCTGAATCCTCAGACTGTGACCCCTGGTTCCATGTACACCCATTATTGGTAACATCTTCCCTGCATCTACCCTGTCTAGTCCTGTTAGAATTTTATAAGTCTCAATGAGATCCCTCCTCATTCTTCTGAACTCCAGCAAGAACAATCCCAACCTAGTCAATCTCTCCTCATATGACAGTCCCACCATCCCTGGAATCAGTCTGGTAAATCTTCACTGCACTCTCTCGAGAGCAAGAACATCCTTCCTCAGAGAAGGAGACCAAAACTGCACACCATACTCCAGGTGTGGCCTCACCAATGCCCTGTACAACTGCAGCAACACATCCCTGCTTCTATACTCGAAACCTCTTGCAATGAAGGCCAACATACTGTTATGGGCCAGGGTTTAGAGAACCCCAAAGTGTGTCATGGATTTCACCTGACCCACAACTTTTAATACATTGTGGTATGGGGAGCACAGGGCCCACTCTACAGGTGTGGTAGAGCAGAAATGGAAAAGTATTTTTTAAAGCAAAACAATGTTTATTCTATGAATTCAAGTTAACCTTTTTAAAACAGTGAACATCTTTGCAACCATTAATTCAAATACAACCCCCAAAGAATACAACACTAAGTAATCCTTTAAGCTTTCTTTTTAACATCCATAAGACTTAAAAAACCTTTTACCTGAAGCACATCAGTTAAAGTCACTACTGTTATTAGTTTTTAATCATCAGGATCGATTTGCAGTCTTTAGATTACAGAGAGAGACTCTAATACACCTCTGGCTGTGACTGCAGCTATCCAGCTCTAAAAACAAAACTAAAACACACCCTGCAGCAAGCAGCCAAAAACAAAAGTAAAAAGCTGACAAACAGCCCAGCTCCACCCCCCTCTCTGACATCACTGCAGTAATAAACATCCATTTTTTAAAGGTACTCTCACTGCGGGGGGGGGGGGAATTCTCCGACCCCCGCAGGGTCGGGGAATCGCCCGGGGCCGTTGTAAATCCCGCCCCTTCCGTGGCCGGAATTCTCTGCCACCCAGGAATCGGTGGGAGCGAGAATCACGTCCTGCCGATTGGCGGGCTCCCACAGCGATTCTCCGGTCCGCGATGGGTCAAAGTCCCGCCGCTGACAGGCCTCTCCCACCGACGTGGTTTCAACCACCTCTGGTGGCAGCGGGATTGGCGGCGCGAGTGGGCCCCCGGGGTCCTGGGGGGGGTGCGGGGCGATCGGACCCTGAGGGGGTGCCCCCACGGTGGCCTGGCCTGCAATTGGGGCCCATCGATCGGCCGGCCGGCCAGTGCCGTGGGGGCACTCTTTTTCTTCCGCCGCCACCACAGCCTCCACCATGGTGGAGACGGAAGAGACCCCCTCCACCGCGCATGCGCCGGTGGTGACGTCAGGACCCCTGACGCACCGGCGCATGTGCGGACCAGCGAAGGCCGTTGGCGCCGGTTTTGGCGCCGGTTTTTGTGCCAGTCGGCGTGGCGGAAACGACTCCAGCACGGGCCTAGCCCCTAAAGGTGCAGAGAATTCCGCACCTTTGGGGAGGCCCGACGCCGGAGTGGTTGGTGCCAATCCGCTACGCCGGGACCCCCCGCCCCGCCGGGTAGGGGAGAATCCCGGCTCAGATATTTATGTACGCACCCCATTCATAAACACCCATTTCTTAAAGGTACTCTCACATGACAATACCATTAGCCTTTTTTACTGCCTGCTGCATCTGCATGCTTACCTTCAGCGACTGGTGCACAAGGACACCCAGGTCCTGCTGCACTCTCCCCTCTCCCAATTTGCAACCATTCAGGTAGTAATCTGCCTTCCTGTTTTTGCTTCCAAAGTGAATAACCTCAAACTTATCCAAATTATACTGCATCTGCCATTGATTTGCACAGTCGCCAAACCTGTCCAGATCATGCTATAGGATCCCTAAATCTTTGCCACAGTTCACCCTCCCACCTAACTTGTTATTGTCTGTAAACTTTGAGATGTTACATTTTGTTTCCTCATCCAAATCATTAATATATATTGTGAATAGCTGAGGCCCCTGCACCGATTCCTGTGCTACCTCACTAGTTACTGCCTGTCAATTTGAAAAGGACCCATTAATTCCTACTCTTTGTTTCCTCTCTGCCACCTATATCTACCTCAATACACATCCCCCAATCCAGGCACTTTAATTTTGCACAATAATCTCTTATACGGGACTTTATCAAACGCCTTCTGAAAGTCCAAATATATCGCACCCCCTTGTCTATGTACTGGTTACACCTTCAAAGAATTCCAACAGATTTGTCAAGCATGATTTTTCCTTCTTAAATCCATGCTGACTCTGACTGATCCTGCCACTGTTTTCTAAATGTTCCGCTATAAAGTCTTTGATAGTGAATTTGAGCATTTTTTCCACTACCGATGTTAGGCTTACTGGTCTATAATTTCCTGCTTTCTCTCTACCTCTCTTTTTGAATATTGGAGTGATGTGAGCTGCCCTCCAATCTGCAGGGACAGTTCCAGAGTCTATAGAATCCTGAAAGATGACCACCAATGCATCCAATATTCCCAGAGTCACCTCCTTATGCAATCTGGGATGCAGATTCTCAGGCTCTAGGGATTTATCCGCCTTCGATCCCATCAGTTTTCCCAGCACCATTTCTCTACGAATGTTGATCTCCCTCAGTTCTTCCCTCTCACTAAACTTTTCACTCTCCAACATTTCTGGGATCTGATTTGTGTCCTCTTTTGTGAAAACAGAACCAAAGCATGTATTCAATTGCTCAGCCATTTCTTTCTCCCTTATTATGCATTCCCCTGTTTCTGTTTGTAGGGGGCCTACATTTCTCTTTACCAATCTCTTTCTCTTAACATATCTAGAGAAACTCTTAGTGTCAGTCTTTATGTTCCCTGCAAACTTCCTTTCATACTGCACTTTCCCCTTCTTAATCAATCCCTTTGTCCTTCTTTGCTGAATCCTAAACTGGTCCCAATCCTCAGATCTATTATTTTTCTTGGCCAATCTGTATGCTTCCTTGGATCAGATACTATTTCTAATTTCCTTTGTCAGCCATGGTTTGGCCTTCTTACCTCCTTTGCTTTTGTGCCAGACAGGAATGAGCAGTTGCTGTAGTTTCCCCATGCGTTCCTTGAATGTTTGCCATTGTCTATCCACTGTCATCCCTTTAAGTAACTCTCCCCAATCTATTAATGGCAACTCACGCCTCATAACTTCACAGTTCCCTTTATTAAGATTCAGCACCCTCGTCTCCGAATCAACTACTTCACTCTCCATCTTAATAAAAAATGCTTTCATGTTATGGTCGCTCATCCCCAAGGGGTCTCGTAATGCCAGATTGGCAATGATTCCCTTCTCATTACACAGTACCCAGTCTAAGATGACCTGCTCTCTAGTTGATTCCTCCTCATATTGGTCAAGAAAACCATCCCGTATACACTCCAGGAATTCCTCCTCTACGGCATTGCGGCTAATTTGATTTGCCCAATCTATGTGAAGATTAAAATCACCCATGATCACGATATTCCTTTATTACATGCATCTCTAATTTTGTGTTTAATGCCATTCCCCAACTTCACCACTGCTGTTTGGGGGTCTATATACTCTGCATCACTTATGGCCCAGGGCACATTAGCCTTCGCCAATTGTCAGAGCAATAGAGAATTTTCACTGGCAGTGCTGCCAGGAAACTGGAAATCCTCTTTAGAGCAGGATTATAGAGCCCCACCACAGACTGTCTCCCCACTTGGTGGATGCAGCGAGCTATTTCAACCTCCATTCAGTTCTGTGGGACGGTAATATCCTACCGGGCGGGAGGGTTGATAAAATCCTGACCCAGGGAATTTTTTACATTTCTTTCATTTGCTTCTTTGAACTATTTGTTGAGCTTTATTGGCTGCAAATCTCTGAAACATAGGACAAGATTTTCCGGCCCTTCCCACCGGCACGATCTTCCAGTCCCGTCAAAAGCTCCCCCCCCCCCCCCCCCCCCCCATAGCGGGTTTCCCGACAGTGGCACGGGTGATCCATGCAAATTGCCATAGACATCAGCAGGACCGGTAGATCCCACCAGCGGCTCAAACACGCTGCTGGGAGAAGGGGGCAAGGTGGGGGAATCTGACTCTCAATAGTTTTGAGATTGCTGAACTTTGTTGATTTT
The DNA here is from genome assembly GCF_902713615.1 of Scyliorhinus canicula. Classification (NCBI taxonomy): domain Eukaryota; kingdom Metazoa; phylum Chordata; class Chondrichthyes; order Carcharhiniformes; family Scyliorhinidae; genus Scyliorhinus; species Scyliorhinus canicula. The sequence continues at coordinate 19,777,078 of NC_052159.1, forward strand.
GGTATTTCTACTCAGGCACCCCTAACGATGTCCTTTTCACCATGATGAGAAGAGTGGTGAGTGTAATGATATGTATAAAGGAGTGTAAAGGGTTAATAAGATGATGATCATGTATCTCAAAACTAGATGGCACCACAGAGTAGTCATATAAAAGCCTCTGTCTCTTGGAGTTCTGGGAGAAGGTTGTGAAGAAGGTTAGTGCAAGGTTGAGATAGAGTGTTAGTTGTAATAGAGAGATATTATAGATATCTGTAGCTTAGATTTAATACTGTTAATTTATTAGCTATTACTTAGTAATGTGTGTGAACCATTTGAAGTAGTGTATGATATGTGGGGGCTGGTTTAGCACACTGGGCTAAACAGCTGGCTTGTAATGCAGAACAAGGCTGCAGCGCGGGTTCAATTCCCGTACCAGCTTCCCCGAACAGGAGCCAGAATGTGGCGACTAGGGGCTTTTCACAGTAACTTCATTGAAGCCTAATTGTGACAATAAGCGATTATAATTATTATGCTTGTCAGTGGAAACATCTTCTCTACATCTCCCCTATTGAACCACTTCATAATTTGAAGGGGCTACATCAGGTCATATCTCAGTCTTCTCTCTTCCCAGAGAATTACGTCGCATCCTAGTCAATCTTTCCTGGTAGTTGTACCTTCTGAGTGGTGTTGGTATCTCAGCAAATCTTTTATTGTACTTTTTACAATGTCTCTTTATCCTCGATTCACTTCCTTTCCCGTGCGTGTAGCCCATTGACAGGAAAGAGTGGTACAGCTTTACTGAATGGCAGCATCCTCCTTGGCCCATGGAACCATTGACAGGACACACACCGTCATATGTGCAGACTCCGATGTGAGCAAAAAGGGTTTCATTCGCTCAACGTACAACTCATATGTGATGCCAGGCACATCATCACACATGTAAATCCCTGATACCTAGGGAGCTGTCACGAATCATTCAATTTAAGACAATCGAGAAGCCCAGCGATGTTCACTGCCCCAGGCCAAGGACCAATTGGTTGCTCAGGGACAAGGGCTACATCGAACAGCAGTGGTTTGGAGCCCTGCCGATTAAGGTCAAGGCCTTCCAAACTGACAAGATATAATGAGTATCTGTGGCACAGAATAACTGGGGAGAATATAATTTATATTTTAAACGGTTGGTTCAGATGTTTTGGTTAATGGAGGGTCAACCTCCAAGACATCCCAGTCAGGATTATACTGTCCTGCTGAATGGTTTAGCTATCAGAGAAGGACTTTAGTCCAACAGGCTCAGAAGAAGCTTGGCCAAGGTGGACTGAGCCAGACTAATTAATTTCCGCTTGGAAAAGCAAAGCAGCCAACACCGATTTGTTAAAGGTTAATTGTGTCTGAAAACATGCTTGAGTTTGTGATGGCCTTTGCTTTCTGAATGAGGATGGCTTCGAAGTGTAACGTCTCACAAAGAACATCAAGCTAAGTTTTGAACAAAGCTCATTTATTTACACTACAACGAAATAGATTCGACTTGCTTGCTAAGATATAAAAGATTACAGATACACTAAACTATGGTTCTAATAGCTCCTGATAACACGACTATTCCCTCTACCTCGCCTAACAACCGCCCCCCAATCAAGAGTATCACGTGATCCACGTGTATGCGCTTGATCGCCATCTCGTGGTTGGATGCAGTTACAGTAAATTGTTAACCCATCATTATTCTGACAGTATACATATTGTCACAGAGTTCTTCGATGAAATGATGGGGAGGGTTGAAGGATTTTGTCACCGTTGCTGTCAAAAATGCTCCTGCGTTATCTCCATGTATCTGCAGGCAGGAATTCCAATGACAAATTCTGCCAATCATTGAGCTCTCTGGCCCAAGCAACTTGCCCCTTGATATTTTCCTCTTCCTTTAAATGGACCCAGGCAGCGCGGGCAGGAAACTCCTGCATCAGGCAACAGGCACAGGAAAAAAGGGCAGGGTAATCATGACATGTCAAAATTCAGTCCTCATGTTGTCCTGACACTAACCCCTATGTTGAGAAAAACCCACCCCATGTGCAATAATAGAGGCTGGCACATGGCACAGAGCCGGTGAGGGATTGACGTACAAGTCAGTAGTGCACCATGGGTGGATTTTATCAATTTTAAAGGTTGCATAATCATGGGGATTGTGCCTGTAATTTCCCCACTGCTAATCCTTTCAGACCACAAACCTACACCACAAGCAAAAGTCCAAATATCAACCCTCACATGTGAAGACACTCCTGTATTAGGTTCAACGGCAGCACAGTGGTTAGCACTATTGCTTCACAGCTCCAGGGTCCCAGGTTCGATTCCCGGCTTGGGTCACTGTCTGTGCGGAGTCTGCATGTTCTCCCCGTGTCTGCGTGGGTTTCCTCCGGATTCTCCGGTTTCCTCCCACAACTCCCGAATGACGTGCTGTTCGGTGAATTAGACATTCTGAATTCTCCCTCAGCATCCCAAACAGGCACTGGAATGTGGCGACGAGGGGATTTTCACAGTAACTTCATTGCAGTGTTGATGCGAGCCGACTTGTGACACTAATAAAGATTATTATTACTATATTAAGTCACCTCTCATTCTTCTGAACTCCAATGGATAGTAAGTAATGTTGATTCCAGATCTTGAGGGCCACATGGTTAATAGCCCATGATATATTAGACAGAATTTACAATACAGAATCATGCCCAGCGTGTCTATATGTATATTCATTACATTAATGTTTCTATATTATAACAGTGGCAGACTTTAAAAGTGTTTTATTGACTGTGAAATGCTTTGAGACAACCTGAAATTGTGTAGGCTATATATAAAGGCAAGTTCTTTATTTATTTAATTTTCAGGAAAAGTGCATTCTTCAGTAGCACTCTATAATAATGTTTAAATAAATCAATTGATTTGGAACTTATTTTCTCGTTCGTACTTCAAGAGTTTGAAAAGGCCTAGTTTCATCTGGCAGGTCATGTCTGCTATATTATTTTCCAATCTTCGCATGTCCCACCTGGTCGCCGTTCCCCCCACCCCAATCAATCACAGAGAAACATACACAGAAAATAGAAGCAGGAGGAGGCCATTCGGCCCTTCGAGCCTGCTCCACCATTCATTTTGATCATGGCTGATCATCAAGTTCAATACGCTGAATACGCCTCAACACGCCTCCCCCCCTCATATCCCTTAAATCTTTTACCCCAAGAACTATATCTAATTCCTTCTTATGCAAAGTTTTGGCCTCAACTAAAACTTTTCTTTTTTAAAAAATAATTTTTATTCAAGTTTTTCAACAACAAATTTTCTCCCAACAGTTAAAGTAAACAAGGTGTAAAACTAAACAGAAACAGAAAAAGAAATACCCCCCAATACAAAGTAATAAATTAATAACTAATAACAATACAAGAAAGAAAAAAAAATAGCAAACAGACCGTCGCAAAAACAAACCCCCTAAACAAATCCCGAACCCCCCCCGGGTTGCTGCTGAGACTGACCACCCTCTACCTCTCTGCCAGGAAATCGAGAAAAGGCTGCCACCGCCGGAAGAACCCTTGTACCGACCCCCTCAGGGCAAACTTAATCTTTTCCAGCCTGATGAACCCGGCCATGTCATTGATCCAGGCCTCTGGGCTCGGGGGCTTCGCGTCCCTCCACTGTAAGGGAATCCTACACCGGGCTACTAGAGACACAAAGGCCAGGGTACCGGCCTCTCTCGCCTCCTGCACTCCCGGCTCCGATGCTACCCCAAAGATCGCGAGCCCCAGCCCGGCTCCACCCTGGAACCGACCACCTTGGACAAAGTCCCCGCCACCCCCTTCCAAAACCCCTCCAACGCCGGACATGCCCAGAACATGTGGGTGTGGTTCACCGGGCCTCCCGAACACCTCCCGCATTTGTCCTCCCCCCCCAAAGAACCGGCTCATCCTGGCCCCAGTCATGTGCGCCCCATGCAGCACCTTCAGCTGAATTAAGCTGAGCCGTGCGCAAGAAGAGAACGAGTTCACCCTCCCCAGGGCATAGGCCCACGTCCCATCGTCAATCTCTTCCCCTAGCTCCTCCTCCCACTTCGCTTTCAGCTCCTCCACCGAGGCCTCCTCCTCTTCCTGCATCATCTGATAAATCAGATGATCCTCCCTTCACCGACCCACGCCCCCGAGAGCACCCTATCCTGCACCCCCCTAGCCGGCAGCAGCGGGAACTCCGCCACCTGCCGCTTAACAAACGCCCTAATCTGCATGTACCTGAAAGCATTCCCAGGGGGGAGGCCCCACTTCCCCTCCAACTCCTCTAAAGGCGCAAACTTCCCATCGAGGAAAAGGTCCCCCATACGCCTGATGCCTGCCCTATGCCAACTCAAAAACCCACCATCCATTCTCCCTGGTGCAAACCGGTGATTGCCCCGTATTAGGGCCCATACTGAGGCCTTCACTTCCCCCCTGTGCCGCGTCCACTGCCCCCAAATTTTGAGAAACGCCACCATTACCGGACTCGTGGAATATCTTACCGGGGGGAGTGGAAGAGGGGCCGTCACCAATGCCCCCAAACTCGTACCCACACAGGACGCCACCTCCAGCCTCTTCCATGCGGCACCTCCCCCTCCATCACCCACCTGCGAATCATTGCCACATTCGCAGCCCAGTAATACCCACACAGGTTGGGCAGTGCCAAACCGCCCGCCTCCCTTCTTCGCTCCAGGAATACCCTCCTCACTCTCGGGGTCTTCCGCGCCCACACGAACCCCAGAATACTCTTATTCACCCTCTTGAAAAAAGCCTTCGGAATCAATATGGGGAGGCACTGGAAAAGAAACAAAAACCTCGGGAACACCGCCATCTTAACCGACTGGACCCTGCCCGCCAAAGAGAGTGGCAGCGCGTCCCACCTCCTGAACTCCTCCACCTGTTCCACCAGCCTCGAAAAGTTTAGCCTGTGCATGGCTCCCCAGCTCCTAGCTATCTGGACCCCAAGATATCTAAAGCTCCTCTCTGCCCTCTTCAACGGGAGCTCCCCTATCTCCCTCTCCTGGTCCCCCAGGTGCAGCACAAACAGCTCACTTTTCCCCACATTGAGCTTATAGCCCGAAAAGTCCCCAAACTCCCCAAGTATCTTCAACACCTCTGGCATCCCCCCAGCCGGATCCGCGACGTACAACAGTAAATCATCTGCGTACAACAGCAACCGGTGCTCCTCCCCCACCCCCCACACCCCCCCCCCCCCCTCCCCCCGCACAATCCCCCTCCAGTTCTTCGAATCCCTCAGCACCATGGCCAAGGGCTCAATCGCCAACGCGAAGAGCAGGGGAGACAAGGGGCACCCCTGCCTCGTCCCCCGGGACAGCCGAAAGTCCTCCGACCTCCTCCCATTCGTCACCACAAGCCACTGGGGAGCTGTACAGCAACCTCACTCAGCTAATGAATCCCTCACCAAACCCAAACCTCCTCAGCACTTCCCACAGGTAGCTCCACTCCACCCTGTCAAAAGCTTTCTCCACATCCATCGATGCTACTATTTCCGCCTCCCCAGCCACCGGTGCCATCATCATAACATTAAGAAGCCGCCGTAAGTTGACATTCAGCTGCCTCCCCTTCACAAACCCCGTCTGGTCCTCATGGATAACCAGCGGGACCACATCTTCCACCCTCCTGGACAGTACCTTCGCCGACAACTTTGCATCCACGTTGAAGAGCGAAATCAGCCTGTAAGACCCACACTGGAGGGGATCCTTATCCCGCTTCAGGATCAGTGAAATTATTGCTCTAGACATCGTCGGGGGCAGGGCCCCCCCTTCCCTCGCCTCATTCAGCGTCCTCACCAGCAGCGGGCCCAGCAGATCTGAAAACTTCTTGTAAAATTCCACCGGGAACCCGTCAGGTCCCGGTGCTTTCCCTGTCTGCATGCTCCCCAGCGCCTCCATCAGCTTCCCCAACTCGATTGGGGCCCCCAGACCCTCCACCCGCTTATCCTCTACTCTTGGGAACTCCAGCTTATCCAAAAAGCGGTCCATCCCGCCCACCTCCCTAGGGGGCACCGCCCGGTACAGCCCCTCGTAAAAGGATCTGAACAACCCATTAATGTCCCTGCCACCCCGTACCAAGTTCCCTCCTGCATCTGTGACTCCCCCTATCTCCCTCGCTGCCTCCCGCTTCCAGAGCTGATGGGCCAGCATCCGACTTGCCTTCTACCCGTACTCATATACCGCCCCCTGCGCCCTCCTCCACTGCGCCTCCGCCTTCCGGGTGGTCAGTATATCGAACTCCGCTTGGAGACTGCGACGCTTCCTCAAATGCCCCTCCTTCGGGACATCCGCATACCTCCTGTCCACCCTTACCATTTCTTCCACCAACCTCTCCCTCTCAACCCTCTCCCCCTCTCCCTGTACGCCCGAATGGATATCAGCTCCCCTCTAACTACTGCCTTCAGCGCTTCCCAAACCACCCCAACTTGCACCTCCCCGTTATCGTTGGCTTCCAGATACCCCTCTATACCCCTACGGACCCGCCCACATACTTCCTCCTCTGCCAGAAGCCCCACGTCTAACCTCCATAGCGGGCGCTGATCCTTCCCCTCCCCCAGCTCCAGGTCCACCAAATGCAGAGCATGGTCAGATATGACTATCGCCGAATACTCCGCCCCCACCACTCTCGGGATCAGCGCCCTGCTGAGAACAAAAAAGTCAATCCAGGAATAAGCCTTTTGGACATGGGAGAAAAAGGAGAACTCCCTACCCCCCGGCTTCAAGAACCTCCAAGGGTCTACCCCTCCCATCTGCTCCATGAACCCCCTCAGCACCGAGGCCGCTGCCGGCCTCTTACCCGTCCTAGACTTCGAACGATCCAGAGCCGGATCCAACACCGTATTAAAGTCCCCTCCCAGGTATCCAGGTCCGGGATCTGGCTCAGCATGCGCCGCATGAAGCCCGCATCGTGCCAGTTGGGGGCGTACACATTGACCAGAACCACCCACTCCCCCTGATGTCTACCACATACCATTACGTATCTACCTGCACTGTCCACCACCACATTCGACGAAACAAATGACAAGCTCTTCCCGACTAAGATCGCCACCCCTTGATTCTTCGCATCAAGCCCCGAGTGAAACACCTGCCCCACCCAGCCTCTTCTCAGCCTCACCTGATCCGCCACCTTCAGGTGCGTCTCCTGGAGCATAGCTATGTACGCTCCCAGCCCCTTCAGGTGTGCCAAGACCCGGGTCTGCTTCACCGGTCCATTCAGCCCACTCACGTTCCATGTGGCCAGCCGAATCTGGGGGGTCTTCCCCCTCCCTCTGCGCCGGTCAGCCATAGCTCTCCCTCGGCTCACCACGTGCCCAGGGAACCCCCCAGGCCCGTTCCCCACGGTGGCAGACCTCCCCCCCCCCCAGCCTCCCCCTTCACCAGCCGTTCCCCTACGGCCCCTGCAGCAGCAACCCGGTACCCTCCTACTTCCCCCCCCCCCCCCCGAGCCCACCCACCACCTCCCCCCCAAGCTAGGGCCCCCCCTAGCTGCGTAACCCCTACCATTGTACTTCCATAAGTCAGCCGACTCCTGCTGACCCCGGCTGCTCCCACCATCCCGACGACACCCCCCCCCCCGATGCAACACAACCACCAATCCCCCTTCCCAGTGCCCCGCCCCCCTCCTCCTCCAACGCGGGAAGAAAGCCCACGCTTCCATCCCAAGCTCCGCCCCCCCCCCGACCCGACACGCGAGAAAAAGACAGGCACTTGACCCAGCGGGACCGCGAACAGCTCCTTAACCCTCCACCAGTGAAAAAACTAAAAAGCACCCCAATAAATTTTTTTTTTTTTTTTTTTTTTTTTTAAATAATTTTTATTGAATTTTTCAAAATACAAACATTTTAACCCCCCCTACATTCACATTTAAATTATAACAAAACAAAGTCAAACCCCCCTACTTAACAAGAAAAAGAAAAAAAGTCCCCCCCCCCCCCTACCCGCGCGTCCCCCCCACCCCCCCCCCCCCCCCCCCCACCCCGCCGGCGAACCGACAGTCAAACCAACTTATCGTTTCTAGCAGCGTCCTCGGGCAGGCCTTGCCCGTGCCACCACCGCTACCGTACTTCCTTCGTCTTTCTCCCCCCTCCCCCCCCCCCCCCCCCTCCCCCCCTCCCTCCCGCCCTCCCCTCCCCTCCCGGGTTGCTGCTGTCACGGCCTCAGTTTCTATCTCTGATCCAAGAGGTCTAGGAAGGGTTGCCATCGCCTGAAAAACCCCTGCACCGACCCTCTCAGGGCGAATTTGATCCTTTCCAATTGGATGAAGTTTGCCATGTCGTTTAACCAGGTGTTAACACTCGGAGGCCTTTCGTCCCTCCACTGAATCAAGATCCTCCTCCGAGCCACCAAGGACGCAAAGGCTAATATTCCAGCCTCCCTCGCCTCCTGTACCCCCGGTTCCACCCCAACCCCGAAGATCGCAAGTCCCCATCCTGGCTTGACCCTGGACCCCACCACTCTCGACACCGTCCCTGCCACCCCCTTCCAGAACTCCTCCAGTGCCGGACATGCCCAAAACATATGTGCATGATTCGCAGGGCTTCCCGAACATCTAATACACCTGTCTTCCCCCCCGAAAAACCGACTCATCCTTGTCCCCGTCATGTGGGCTCTATGCAGTACCTTAAATTGAATGAGACTTAGTCTCGCACATGACGACGACGAGTTGACCCTCTCCAGGGCGTCTGCCCATGTCCCGTCCTCTATCTGTTCCCCCAGCTCTAACTCCCACTTATCTTTCAGCTCCTCTACTGGTACCTCCTCCACCTCCTGCATAATCTTATAGATGTCCGAGATCTTCCCCTCCCCGACCCAGACCCCTGATAGCACCCTATCACTCACCCCCCTGTCGGGGAGCGCGGGGAACCCCGCTACCTGTCGTCTGGCAAATGCCTTCACTTGGAGGTACCTGAACGTGTTCCCCGGGGGAGCCCAAATTTCTCCTCCAGCTCTCCCAGGCTCGCAAACCTCCCCTCTATAAACAAGTCCCTCAGTTGTCTAATACCCGCCCTCTGCCAGCTCTGGAATCCCCCTCCTGTGTTTCCCGGCGCAAATCTGTGGTTCCCTCTTAGTGGTGCCCCTATCAGACCTCCCACTTCCCCCCTGTGTCGCCTCCACTGCCCCCAGATCTTGAGGGTGGCCGCCACCACTGGGCTCGTGGTATACCTCGTGGGAGGGAGCGGCCATGGTGCCGTTACCAGTGCCCCTAAGCTTATGTTGCCGCAGGACGCCCTCTCCATGCGCTTCCAGGCTGCCCCCTCCCCTTCCATCATCCACTTTCGTACCATCGATGTATTTGCCGCCCAGTAATATCCTGAAAGGTTGGGTAACGCCAGCCCTCCACTATCCCTACTCCGCTCCAAAAAGACCCTTCTAACTCTCGGGGTGCCATGTGCCCACACATACCCCATGATACTACTCGTTACCTTCTTGAAAAAGGCCCTGGGGAGGAAGATGGGCAGACACTGGAACAAAAACAAGAACCTCGGGAGGACCGTCATTTTAACTGACTGCACCCTCCCTGCCAGCGACAGCGGCACCATGTCCCACCTCTTAAACTCCTCCTCCATCTGTTCCACCAGTCTGGAAAAGTTCAACTTGTGGAGGGTCCCCCAGTTCTTTGCCACCTGCACCCCCAAATACCTAAAACTTTTAACTGCTCTTTTGAAGGGGAGCCTCCCAATTCCCTCCCCTTGGTCTCCCGGGTGTATTACAAAGACCTCACTTTTCCCCAGATTTAATTTATATCCCGAAAAGTCCCCGAACTCCGCTAGTATCCCCATTACCTCCGGCATTCCCCCCTCCGGGTCTGCCACATACAACAACAAATCATTCGCATAGAGCGAGACCCGATGTTCCTCCCCTCCCCTTGTCAGTCCTCTCCACCCCCCTGAACCCCTCAGTGCCATCGCCAACGGCTCAATCGCTAATGCAAAGAGTAAGGGAGATAGGGGACATCCCTGCCTAGTACCTCGATGGAGCCCAAAATATTCTGACCTCCTCCCGTTTGTTACCACACTTGCCATCGGAGCTGAATAGAGCAGTTTTACCCACTTGATAAATCCCTCCCCAAACCCAAACCTTTCCAACGTCTCCCACAAGTATTCCCACTCCACCCTGTCAAATGCCTTCTCCGCGTCCAGCGCTACCACTATCTCCGCCTCCCCTTCCACTGCTGGCATCATAATCACATTTAACAATCTCCGGACATTTGTGTTAAGTTGGCGTCCCTTCACGAACCCCGTCTGGTCTTCATGGACTACCCCTGGCACACAGTCCTCTATCCTGGTTGCCAGGACCTTTGCTAACAGCTTGGCGTCAACATTCAGGAGGGAGATGGGCCTGTAGGACCCGCACTGGACCGGGTCCTTGTCCCGCTTCAAAATCAAGGAGATCAGGGCCTGCGACATTGTTGGGGGCAGAACCCCCCCCTCGCGCGCCTCATTAAAGGCTCGCACCAGCACTGGACCCACCAAGTCCACAAATTTCCTGTAAAACTCCACCGGGAACCCATCCGGCCCCGGCGCCTTCCCCGCCTGCATCTGGCCTATCCCTTTAATTAGCTCCTGCAGCTCTATCGGCGCCCCCAACCCTTCCACCAGCTCCTCCTGTACCTTTGGGAACCCCAATTTGTCGAGAAAGTTCTTCATTCCCCCTCTCCTCTTCGGCGGTTCAGACCTATACAATTCCCTATAGAAGTCCCTAAAGACCCTATTCACCTCTTGCCCCTTCTGCACTACGTCCCCACCCCTCTCTCTCACTCCCCCAATCTCTCTGGCTGCATCTCGCTTACGAAGCTGGTGTGCCAGCATCCTGCTCGCCTTTTCCCCGTACTCATACGCCGCACCCTGCGCCCTTCTCCACTGCATTTCCGCCTTCCTAGTGGTCAGTAGGTCGAACCTGGCCTGCAAGCTACGCCGCTCCCTTAATAGCCCCTCCTCTGGCGCCGCCGCATATTTCCTATCTACTTCTAGGAGCTCCCCCACCAGCCTCTCCCTTTCCTGCCTCTCCTTCCTCTCTCTGTGTGCCCTTATGGAGATCAGCTCTCCTCTAATCACTGCTTTCAAGGCCTCCCAGACCGTCCCCACCTGCACCTCACCTGTGTCATTCGTACCCAGATAGTTCTCAATGCCCGTTCTCACCCTTCTGCACACCTCTTCGTCCGCCAACAGCCCTACATCCAGGCGCCACAACGGGCGTTGGTCCCGCGCCTCCCCCATGTCCACGTCCACCCAATGTGGTGCATGGTCCGATATCGCAATGGCCGAGTACTCCGTGTCCTGCACCCTCGGTATCAGCCCCCTGTTCAATACGAAAAAATCGATCCTAGAGTACACTCCGTGGACGTGGGAGAAAAAAGAATACTCCCTCGCCCTAGGCCTACCAAATCTCCATGGGTCTACCCCTCCCATCTGCTCCATGAACCCCCTTAACACCTCTGCCGCTGCCGGCCTCCTATTCGTCCTGGAGCTCGATCTATCCAGCCCAGGGTCTAACACCGTATTAAAGTCCCCTCCCATGATCAGACCCCCTGCCTCCAGTCCCGGGATGAGGCCCAACAGGCGCCTCATAAAACCCGCGTCGTCCCAGTTCGGGGCATACACATTTACCAGTACCACATTCTCTCCCTGCAGCCTACCCCTCACCATCACGTACCTGCCCTCCTTGTCTGCCACCACCTCTGCCGCCACAAACGACACCCTCTTTCCCACCAAAATCGCCACCCCCCGGTTTTTGATATCCAAGCCTGAGTGGAACACCTGTCCCACCCACCCCCTTCTCAGGCGGACCTGATCTGCTACCCTCAAATGAGTCTCCTGCAGCATTGCTACATCAGCCTTCAGTCCCTTCAGGTGTGAGAAGACCCTTGATCTTTTGACCGGCCCATTCAGCCCCCTTACGTTCCACGTGATCAATCGGGTCGCAGAGCGACCCGTCCCTACTCCCTGTCGATTAGCCATGTCTTGTCCCTTGCTCGCCCCGGGTCATCCCTTCTTTTCTGACCCGCTTCCCATAGCGATGGCCCCCCCCCCCCCCCCCCACCCCCCCCCCCGGCTCTCCCCTTCTCGTCCCTGGTCTTTCCAGCAGCAACCCGGTGTCCCCCCCCCAGCCCCCCCCCTTTCCCCCCCCCCCTTTCCCACCCCCCCCCCCCCCCCCCCCCCCCCCTGGCTAGGACCCCTCCTAGCCGCGATGTACCCCACATCGTACTCCCGAGAGTCAGCTGGTCTCCGCTGACCCGGCTGCTCCTGCCACATTCCGACTCCTCCCGGTTCATCCCATCTGCGCCCGTGAAAGATCCCCTTAAAACCCCCGAGAAAGACCCGCATAATCAACCCGCTCCCCCCCGTCACGTCTCCCCAACTTAACAATATAAATACAAATACCCAATGGCAACTAAATACATAAATACTTAACTACATACTTAAATAACAAAATAATTAACTATCAACTAACAGTGTGCCCAACCATCACCCTCCATCAAACAGTATAAATAACCGCAGATAACCATAACCCGAAAAGAAAAAAAAGGAACCAAAAACCCCCCCAAGCACCCAAAGAAAAAGGGTAAGAGGGGTAAATAACTAAGGGAAATTGGAAACGGGAAAAAACACCCCATAAGAAGCCAACGACCCACCATAGAGATTTCAACAGTACAAATACACAGAAACACCCAACAACTCGAAACCTTCAAAATATTCAGAAAAGTCAACCGTTCGAGAAAAAACACCCCAAACAATCCACGAAACTGTTACCCAGTTCCGACCTGGCCTGAAAAAGAAAAGGGCCACTTGCTCAATCAAGAGTCCCCCGGCGGCTACGACCGCCGGTGCTCCCAGGTTTTAGTTCGTGTCCAACTTTTCCTCTTGTACAAAGGTCCAGGCCTCCTCTGGGGACTCGAAATAATGATGTTGGTCCTTGTAGGTGACCCACAAGCGCGCCGGTTGCAGCATTCCAAATTTGATCTTTTTCGCGTGTAGCACCGCCTTTGTCCGGTTGTACCGGGCCCGCCGCTTTGCCACCTCCGCACTCCAGTCCTGGTACACCCTTACCGTCGAGTTCTGCCACTTGCTGCTTTTCTCCCTTTTAGCCCACCTCAGGACTTTCTCTCGATCACTTAGCCGCTGGAACCGCACCAGCACCGCCCTCGGGGGCTCGTTTGCCCTAGGCCTCCTGGCCATGACCCGGTATGCCTCTTCCAATTCCAGGGGCGCCGGACCGGCCCCTTCCCCCATCAGGGAGCTCAACATCTCCGCCACATATCCCGGGAGATCCGACCCCTCCAGGCCTTCTTCCAGGCCCAGGATCCTCAAATTTTTCCTCCTCATCCGAGTGTCCAGCTCCTCGAAGCGGCTCTGCCACTTCATGTGGAGTGCCTCATGCACCTCCACCTTTGCCCCGATGACTGTGGCCTCCTCCTCCCTCGCGGTCATCTCCTGCTGCAGATCTTTAATCGACGCCTCTTGGATCGCCTGGGCTCCCACCAACCTGGTGGCCGTCGCGTTCATGGACTCTAAGAGTTCCACTTTCATCTCCGTGAAAAAACGGAGGAGAGTGGCCTGCTGCTCCTCCGCCCATTTCTTCCACTCCTCCGATGCACCGCCGGCCGCCATTTTGATTTTCTTCCCCCGCTTTTTTTGGGGAGCTGCTGCCGTTTTTCTTGCCGCTCCACTCCGGGTACCGACCATAAAATCGGTCTAGTTCTCCTCAGGGGACCTTCCCCCACCGGGATTCGTTTTTTCAGCGCCGTTGGGGCCCTCCAATTGGCCCAAAAACACCGTTGTTGCAGGAGCTTCCAAATGTGCGGCTTAGCTAGTCATAGCCGCAACCGGAAGTCCAAAGCACCCCAATAAATAAATAACAGCCCCAAAAAGCAAAAAAACAGAACAGCAAAAAGGCAACATCAAACACAGCCAATAAAAACGAAAGGATACCAAGGAGGACAGAGCCTCTGGACAATGTGCATCATTCCCCAGCCCCCCCAGTCCTCAGTTCGAGTCCAATTTCTCTGCCTGGACAAAGGCCCAGGCCTCCACCGGAGAGTCAAAGTAGAGCTGGCGGTCCTTGTAAGTGACCCAGAGGCGAGCCGGCTGTAACAGGCCAAACTTCACCCCTTCCTGTGAAGCACTCCCTTCGCCCGATTGAAACCATCCCTTCTCTTCGCCACCTCTGCGCTCCAGTCCTGATAGATCCTGATCTCTGCATTCTCCCACCTGCTGCTCCTTTCCTTCTTTGCCCATCTCAGCACACACTCACGGTCAACGAAGCGGTGAAAACGGACCAGCACCGCCCTAGGTGGCTCGTTCGGCCTGGGCTTCCTCAACAGCACTCGGTGGGCCTCATCCAGCTCCAAAGGTCCATGGAACGACCTTGCGCCCATTAACGAATTCAGCATCACAACCACGTAGGCCCCCAAATCCGAACCTTCCAGCCCCTCTGGGAGGCCCAAAATCCGCAGGTTCTTCCGACGGGAGCGGTTCTCCATCTCCTCAATCCTTGCCAGCCATTTCTTGTGAAGCACCTCGTGCGACTCCACCTTCACTGCCAGTCCCAGGAGTTCGTCCTCGCTCTCCGAGGCCTTTTGCTGTAGCTCCCAGATCTCCGCACCCTGAGCCGCCTGAGTCGCCATGAGCTTGTCCAGCGAGGCCTTAAATGGCTCCAGGATCTCAGCTTTCAGCTTTCTGAAGCAGCGATGGAGCAGCTTCTGCTGCTCCTGCGCCCACTGCTGCCACGCTGCCGGTTCCCCGCCCGCCGCCATCTTGTTTTTCCTGCCTCGCACCTCTCTCTGCTCCAAAGCCGATTTTATGACCGCCCCGCCCCTGGTCCAGTCCATCCACTGGCAGATGAGCACAGTGAATGTGTTCCCACCAGGGAAAAAGTCCAACCAGCACTGCTGCGGGCCCTTAAAAGAGCCCGAAAGTCCAAAAATGGCGGGAGCTACCGAACGTGCGGCTTAGCTCCGCATCGCCGCAACCGAAGTCCCTCAACTACTTTCTGTGGTAGTGAATTCCACAGATTCACCACTCTCTCTGGGTGAAGAAATTTCTCCTCACCTCAGTACTGAAAGTTTTACCCCTTATCCTCAGACTATGACCCATAGTTCTGGACCCCCGACCACCAGGAACATTCTTTCTGAATCTACCCGGTATAATCCTGTTAGAACTTTATAAATTTCTATGAGATCCCCTCTCACTCTTTTGAACCCCAATGAATATAATCCTAACCGGCTTACTCTCTCCTCATATGACAGTCCCGCCGTCCCAGGAATCAGCCTGGTAAACCTTCTCTGCACTCCCTCCATGCCAGCAGCGCGGGTTCAATTCCCGTTCCAGCCTCCCCAAACAGGCGCCGGAATGTGGCAACTAGGGGTTTTTCACAGTAACTTCATTGAAGCCTACTCGTGACAATAAGTGATTTTCATTTCATTTTTCATGTACATCCTTCCGCCGATGAAGACACCAAAACTGCACACAATACTCCAGGTGTGGCTTCACCAATGCCCTATACTCTACTAAAGTTAAATGGAGCCTTTGTGAAAATCAATAAATGACTGTTAAGAAGTGAGTGTGGCTGAGGTAACTTAAATGAGATAAAGCAGATCAAAGGATACCTAACCACAGATGGAACACCCACATTTGAAAATTATTTATTTCCATCGTAGCCACCATGTTCGCCCAATCGAGGCAAATTCCCTCTGCCTAACTATTTATGACCATTGATTGACCATTAAAACACCTTCAGCTTTGCTGCGTTTTATAAGGATCGATTCTGAGCACATTCCACATACTTTCTGTGCCTCACTTCTGCTGTGTTCTAACCCCACTTTTTAAAACCAATAGAATTTTGAAATTTTTGGTGGGATCTTTCTCATACAATTCAAATTTTAAATGTTCGTGAATCGGAAAAGAAAAGTATTGGTGGAGGTACCTGATGATGGAATTAAACACACCGTAGCAATTGATATCGGTCTTACAGCAGGGAACTGCTGAATGAAGACCCTACAATATGCTTGAATTTAAACCGATTCCAACTTTGTGTGCAGAGTTCTGATTTTAATATGTATTTTTTTTATTGGCTTTCATTCAGCCTCGCGCTCTGTCTTATAATTTAAGATAGAAATCTTTGACAGCTTCCCTTGACTTAGGCATTAAATTGTTGCCCCAAGGAATTCTTATCCTTGCCAGTCCTTACTCAAGCACTGTCATCACCCCCTCACATTAGCTATCATTCTTGACATGATTGAATCAAAATTAATCATCACATGCAAACATAAATTCTTCGACAGCGAAGAAGAATAATGAGTTGGGGAAAAAAAATGTCCAAATGTCATGAAAATGGTGTTTTGCCAATGCGCTCTCTCACATAATTCTGATTGCAATGATAAGGGGCAGACGATGTTTGTTAAACAATGTAGTAGGCATGGCTGAGCACCAAAGTTGCCCGGAATCCGAATCAGCCCGATTGCAATCTGTTTGCAGTTTCAGCTTTCCAGACATAAAGGAAGGGAAAACGTGCATTTCTATTGCACTTTTCACGACCCGCCGGACGTCTCAAAGCATCTCACAACCAATAAGGTACCTTTGAGGTGCAGCCACTGTTGTAATGTAGGGGGGGGGGAAACAAAGCCGGAAGATTGAGTGCTGCTGGAAGCTCACGCAGCAAGTCTGGTCCCTAAAATGAAGCTGCAAACATCGCAGCACCAATTAATCTATTTTGGTGGGGAGATAGTTGTGCACATCAAAACAAGGGATGTTGGGGGTGGGATGGAAATGGAACAGCCACAATTATGGCTAATTGTCAATATCGACCACGCTCCGAGACGCTATGACTTGGGCTAAGTGCCGGGTGATGTCTGTATTCAGCCTTGACCTCGATCCCAAAATGGCAGCTCTGTACTGTGGCAGAGTGGCATTGCCCACTGAAACACCCAGCATTGTTGTGAGTTTGCTGGGCGGGATAACCAATGCAATGCCCATTAGCACCTATCTATGGGCAGTTCTGTATTCTTTACCTGAATTACACTGGAGTTTTATTGCCACCTTCTGTTCTAGAATTCCCTTCCTAAATCTTTCCCCTTTTTCATCTTTCCCCCTTTAAGGCATCGCTCAAACCCATCTTCCCATCCAAACATTTGGTCACCCTGTCCTAATTTCTTCTGAGATAGCAGCGCCAGGTTTTGTTAATGCCCCCCTTGAAGGTTCTCGAGGCCTTTATTACATTAGAGCATTGTTTTTCAAGCTTTTTTTTCCCAGGACCCACTTTTACAAACCAGCCGAGCTTCGTGACCCACAGCAGACGACTTTTGCGGCCCACGCCGGACAACCTTCGCGATCCACATCGGACGACCTTTGCGATCCACATCGGACGACCTTTGCGATCCACGCCGCATGGCCTTCGCGACCCATGTCAGCCAACCTTCGCGATCCACAGAGGACAACCTTCGCAACCCACGTTGGGCGACCTTCACGACCCACATTGGCCAACATTTGCGATCCACGACGGCCGACCTTCGCAGCCCACACCGGACGACCTTCGCGACCCACGTTGGCCGACCTTCGCAATCCACGCTGGACCAGCTTCGCGATCCACGCCGGATGGCCCTCACGATCCACGGTAGACGACCTTCGCGATCTACGCCGGATGACCTTCGCGATCCAGGATGGACGACCTTCGCAGTCCACGCAGGACGACCTTCGCGATCCACGCCGGATGACCTTTCTGTCCCACAAACGTCGACCTTCACGTTCCCCGCCAGTCGACCTTCGCAACCCACGCCAGACGTCCTAGCGGCCTACACTGGACAACCTTCGCGACCCATCCAGCCGACTTCACGACATATCATTCTCGTTTGCTTTCAATGTGACAGGTGAGCCTGTTTGGTCCTCACAATCTCACTTGTTTTGTCTTTCAGTGTTACATTTCTCCTAAGGACTTGAGTAGACGATTTAAAGTCTCGCTGCATCCTTTGAAAAAAATCAAGAGGTTTGTCCACGAACTCGCCATGCTTAGTCTTCAAATGCCTTTGAAGTTTTGGGAGTTTTGAACTTTCATTTGCCAGAACTTCCCTGCATACAACACACATAGGCATTGCGTCCTGATTTGCATTGTCACAATTAACAATGCATACCTCAAGAAATCATCTTTTTACTGCTTTGTTCCCGATATCTGTTTCTTCTTAATGGGTTGTTCACCAGAGGCCCTGGAGCTCTGTATATAGCTCACACCAGCACTGCTTTGTCCTGCCGTAGACTCTCCTGCGAAGCTCTCTCCAGCAGATTCAGTTGTGAGATCCTGGCCTGTTTGTGTCTCTGCCTCTCTTCCTTATTGCAAATTGATACATCTTCAGTTCTTCACACAGTCCTGTTGCTTGCTTGCTGGCAGCTAGAAAATGGAGGAAACTCTCCTCCATGACTTCATGCCCAAGCACAGACCTACAGGGATGACATCAGTATACTTACCGGACACATGACCTGCTCTCTGCCGCAACCTCTGGCCAGATGACTCCTGGGTTCGCATTTAAAGTCAGTCATGGCTGGCATTCTGAAAAGCCAGTCACAGCCATTGGGCACTTCTCCCACGATCGGGAATGCCATGATCGATCGCTCCGCGACCCTCCCAACACCCGCCTGTGACCTACCCACGGGTCGCGTCCCTGAGTTTGGAAAACTGTATTAAAGGTGTTTTCTAAAGGTAAGCTGTTGCTCTAATTTATAATTAAATAAATTCAATCCAAAAGTCCCAGAAAAATCTCTGGCCGTGAAATTTGACTCCGTTGCACTGAGTTTTATGACAGTCACCTTGCCACCTTCTGGTGATAGCTGTGTGGATGCCAATTTGATGAATGCACTCATGCACAACTCAAATATTGCAAATGTTCAAGAAAAGGTGTATAGATTGAAGGGGGGGTCCAGCAGTGAGACCTCTTAAAACTGAATAGCTAGGATGCCACTAGAGTAGTTTTACATAAGTTTGTTTATTGTGAATTGAGATTAATTATAGAAAGTGTACTGAGTAATCAATATTTTTTTTAAAAATGTTTTTTATTGAGTTTTCATATTTTATATCCAACAAATTACAAATTTTAGAAAAACAACATGCAAAAATTAACATGTATATTTACAGGTAAGCATCTTCATAATAACAACTGTGGCCGCCCCCTTTAACCGGCATACATATTTTACATTCCCCAATATGGCCGAGGCACATGTTTATAGGCATTTATTTACAATTTGGTTTTGGGCATTAGCTTGCCATCAGACTGTCGTTTGCGGCTTTGTCCTTCCTTTTTTTTTGAAATAATATTTATTCAAGTTTTCAACAACAAATTTTATCACAACAGAGAAAAACAGTAACCCCTCCCCTCCGATACAAAAACAATAAATTAACAAGAAAAGGAAATAAGCATAAAACCATGTGAACAAACCCCCATAACGAACCCGTAGCCCTCCCCGCCCGGCTACATTCCCCCGATTCCCATCCATTTTCCCCTGATTCTTGGCCACCCGACTATTCTTCCTCTTGTACGTTGGCCACAAACAGGTCCCGGAACAGTTGCATGAATGGCTCCCACGTTCTGTGGAAGCCGTCGTCTGACCCTCGGATGGCGAATTTGATTTTCTCCATTTGGAGAGATTCCGAGAGGTCGGACAGCCAGTCTGCAGCTCTGGGTGGTGCTGCTGACCGCCAGCCAAACAGGATTCTACGGCGGGCGATCAGGGAGGCAAAGGCAAGGGCGTCCGCCCTCCTCCCCAGGAATAGATCTGGCTGGTCTGAAACCCCGAAGACCGCCACTATCGGGCATGGCTCCACCCTCACTCCCACCACTTTGGACATAGCCTCGAAGAAGGCTGTCCATTACTCCACAAGTCTGGGGCAAGACCAGAACATGTGGGCGTGGTTGGCCGGGCCTCTTTGACACCGTTCACATCTGTCCTCCACCTCCGGGAAGAACCTACTCATACGGTTTCTTGTTAAGTGGGCTCTATGTACCACTTTTAGTTGCGTCAGGCTGAGCCTTGCGCATGTGGAGGTGGAGTTGACCCTATGTTGTGCTTCGCTCCAGAGTCCCCACCCTATCTCAATCCCCAGGTCATCCTCCCATTTCTTTCTTGTTGCGTCTAGTACGGTGTCGGCCCTTTCTACCAGTCGGTCATACATGTCACTACAGTTCCCTTTATCTAGGATACTTGCGTCCAGTAGGTCTTCCAGTAGTGTCTGTCGTGGCGGTTGTGGGTACGTCCTTGTCTCCTTTCATAAGAAGTTTTTGAGCTGCAGATACCGTAGCTCGTTCCCCCGGCTAGCCGAAATTTCTCTGTCAGTTCGTCCAGTGTTGCGATCCTGCCGTCCGTGTATAGGTCCCTGACTGTCGGTGTCCCTCCGTCCTGGCTCCACCTTTTGAAGGTGGCGTCAGTCAGTGCTGGTGTGAACCTATGGTTGTTGCAGATGGGAGCCTTGTCCGACATTTTGGTCAGGCCAAATTGCTGCCACAGTTGGGTCCAGGATTGGAGGGTGGCTGTCACCACTGGGCTGCTGGAGTGTTTTTTGGGTGGGGATGGGAGTGCTGCCGTGGCGAGGGCCCAGAGGGAGGTCCCCATGCAGGCTGAGTAATCATTATTAACCATTAAGCATGTATTTCTAGGACATAGCAGTAATAAGTAATCAAACTATGGCTACAAGCAGTGGCCACAATGCATGATGGGATTTCGGCTAGCTAACTTGAACATGTTTTTGAGACACACGAGATGTGTGATCGGCAAATTACCAGTAAACACACGTTTTTATCAGTGACCTCCAATATCCTCCGGAAGCGAAAAGGAAGTCACTTTTGATATCCTGTCTTTCTGAAACAATCCATGGAGTAAAGAGGATGCCAGTTCTGCCATCCTGACCCTCATGAACAATGGGTGAGCAGGATGCTGAGATGGGGAAAAAATTACTTTTAAAAATAACTCCGCAGGGTCGGAGAATCATCCGGGACTGGCGAAAATCCCGCCCCCGCCGTGGCCGGAATTCTCCGCCACCCGGGAATTGGCGGGGGCAGGAATCGCACCGTGCCGATCGGCGAGCCCTCTGCGGCGATTCTCCGGCCCACAATGGGCCGAAGTCCCGCCACTGAGAGGCTTCTCCTGCCGCCGTGGTTTCAACCACCTCTGGTGGCGGCGGGATTGGCGGCGTGAGCGGGCCCCCGGGGTCCTGGGGGGGGGGGGCGCGGGGCAATCGGACCCCGGGTGGTGCCCCCACGGTGGCCAGGCCCGCGATCGGGGCCCACCGATCGACGGGCGGGCCAGTGCCGTGGGGGTACTCTTTTTCTTCCGCCGCCGCCACGGCCTCCACCTTGGCGGAGGCGGAAGAGACCCCCCCCTACCGCGCATGCGCTGGTGGTGACGTGAGCGGCAGCTGACGCACCGGCGCATGCGCGAACCGGCGAAACCCTTTCGGCCAGCCCCGACGCCGGGGGGCGGGCATCAAAGGCCGTTGGCGCCGGTTTTGGCACCAGTCGGTGTGGTGCCAACCACTCCGGCATGGGCCTAGCCCCTCAATGTGAGGGCTTGGCCCCTAAAGGTGCGGAGAATTCAGCATCTTTGGGGAAGCCCAACGCTGGAGTGGTTGGCGCCACTCCGCTACGCCGGGACCCCCCGCCCCGCCGGATAGGGGAGAATCCTGCCCGTGGTGTTCATGGACTTCCAAAAGGCATTTGAACTAGTGCCACATAACAGGCTTGCAATAAAAGGATCAGAAGCATTGTATTACAAAAGTGGCTAATTTACAGGAAAGTGGTGAATAGTACAAGACCCCATCATGCTCCTTGACAGTGACAGTTGGTTCGCTGGAAGGCCAGCTAATGCACCAAGAATTTCACTATGCAATC
Organism: Scyliorhinus canicula; assembly: GCF_902713615.1. Taxonomy (NCBI): domain Eukaryota; kingdom Metazoa; phylum Chordata; class Chondrichthyes; order Carcharhiniformes; family Scyliorhinidae; genus Scyliorhinus; species Scyliorhinus canicula. The sequence goes on from NC_052159.1 coordinate 19,798,947, forward strand.
CAATAACCTATTTTTCGGCATCTCATGTACAACCTCATGTCCCAGTGAGCTGCCACCTATGCTACCTTTGTCCCCTGTCCGGGCAGCAGAGCAATTGTGTCCGATGTCACACCAGGTGCAGATTCCACCACTAATCTAATCACTCACGTACACATAGAGTACACACACAACGGGGAAAGCAGATCCCTTGTGAGTTCGTTTAGACAGGTGTTTCCTGGTACTTACAACCCCGAGAGTATTTTGTTTTGTACATTTAGATTACCCAATTAATTTTTCCCAATTAAGGTGCAATTTGGCATGTCCAATCCACCTACTCTGCACATTTTTGGGTTGTGGGGGCAAAACCCATGCAGACACGGGGAGAATGTGCAAACTCCACACGGACAGTGACCCAGGGCTGGGATCGAACCCGGGTCCTCGGCGCCATGAGGCAGCAGTGCTAACCACTGCGCCACAATGCAGTCCATGAGCCCGCTATTAAACAGGACATTTATTTTTTGGGACATCGATGAGGAAGGTCCCGTTGAGGCCACGCTTATCTTCATTTCTTGCGCTGTGGAGCTCCACTCGCCAGGGCAGGAAGAGATTGGGGTGCCATTTTTAAATGGTGCCCCGATCTCTCAACCCCCCAACGTGACCCCTGGAACCCCAACTTACTGATTAGGACTCCTCAAGCCTCCCTCAACCCATAAGAGCAGGGAACCCACGGGCCCTATCCCCAGCATGGGCAAGATGCCTCCTGGGCATCTTGGCACTGCCAGACTGTCACCTTAGCAGTGCCCCTGCCAGCCTAGCAATGCCACCTTGGCACCCTGGCAATGTGGCACCCAGGTGGCACTGCCAGACTGGCAGCGCCAAGGTCCACAGGGGGCATCAGCAGTGCCAGGGCACTACCCTGCCCAAAGGCCAACCACCCGAGGGCCTAGGAAGCTACACCAAGCGCCATTCCGCCTCTTCCAGGTTTGTGGAGACCGGCTCGGGCTCTCTGAGGCGAAGTGATTCGGTCCTACTAACTACTCACTGGAATATGCAAATCTGGGTCCCGCCCACAGGGTAAATCTCGCAAGATAACCCGTCTGCGTCAAGTCCTGAGTCGAGCACTGCACGGCCTTTAGTTTGCGAATTCTGTCAGTATCTGATGTGGGTGCTGCGATTGTGAGAGTCAGTGGGAACTTTCCCTCATCATTATTCTCATCATACTGTTCCATCTCTCTGTCTTCCAAAGCTGCCTGAGTGATCAGGTATCTGAAAGGAGACAGGCACAAGGGCAGGATTGTAGTGAGGGACCGAAAGCAAGGGGAGGCAGTGACGTAGTGGACTAATAATTCAGAGACCCATGCTCTGGGGACCCAGGTTCGAATCCTGCCATGGCAGATGGTGAAGTTTGAATAGAAATCTGGAATTAAAAGTCTAAAGGTGACTATGAAACCATTATCGAGTGTCGTAAAAACCCAGATGGTTCACTAATGTCCGTTAGGGAAGGAAATCCGCCGTCCTTACCTGGTCTGGCCTACATGTGACTCCACAGCAATGTGGTTGACCCTTAACTGTACCCTCAGGGATAGGCAATGAATACTGGCTCGGCCAGCGACGCCCACATCCAATGAATAATAGAAAACATGCAGCTTGTAAATCAGAACAGACTGTGAGAAGAGGATGCACAAGAAGGAAATAGGTGAGGCATGAGCATACCTCCATTTTCAATCCTGCCCTGTCGATGACCATGCTGAGCAATGTCTCCTCTAAGGATGTGAGAGCATCAGCCGGGCCTGCCCAATGCCGTTAGGTGTTGCATGCACCACCTTACCAGCAAGAGTGTCAGTGAGTGTGGAACAATCCACTTTGGTGATATGCCTATCATGGGAGAATAGCCGCCAGTGTGTGAAAGTGGGAAAAGTCGGTGTGAGGTTTGCGGGATTGCTAAGTGTGTGAGGTTCAGATGAAGCTATGAATGTTCAGTATGAGTCCTGGTTCGTAAAGGTTGTTGGCAGGTGAATGATGGGGATTGGGTGCATTGAGCAGTGTCTGAGGGCGATGGTGGGATTTGAAGGTGCATTCGCTGACCTTAACCACTTGGGTAAGGTCATTGAATTTCTTGCGGCGCTGCAGCCAGACCCTCAGAGCTAAACTCCTGGCAGCTGACTCTATGACTCCCAGTCCCTTGGCAAAGTTTGTCAGAAGAGCCTCCTGTTTCCCCCATGAATAGCGGCCATCTCTCCTCCTCAGTATCTCCTGCACAAAGGCCTCCAGTGCAGCATTAGAAAATATTCCCATGTTGTCCCATGTTTGTGACTTTCCCAGGTCCAATTCAGTTGTAGAATGACTTCCAGCACCTGCTCCAAATAAAATGTGCCTCCCTTTTAAGACCTGCATCATGAGGTGTAGGCCGAGTTTAATCGGAAACATGCAGGAGGAGGAAGAGTGTTAGCTATCCGTGCAGTGGTGTTCGATCTCACACATTGTCTTGTCACACCTGTAATAAAAAAAGGCCCTTGTACAACTGTGGTGAATGTAACTCCGTAATTCACACTGTATTCTATATACATGAGACCATGCATTGATAAGCGCAGTTGCGTTGCCCGACCACTAGGGGGAGTAGCGCTGGGAATGCTTAGGAGTTTGTACAGGGCTCCACCCTTGGCTCCGCCCATGACTCCTCCCCCTGGACTGCTGTATAAATACCAATGCTCAGAGCCAGTCGTTCAGTTCATCGAGAGTTCAACGCGGAACAGGCTGGCTCTGTTGTAAGTAGATTAAAACCACTGTTCATATCTTCAAGCACGTGTCTAGTGAATTGATGGTTCCATCAACAACAAAGGAAAATCCTGTGAGAGCAGCTCTCATTGTTAACCTCAGGGAGACACAACAGGTAAAGAATATTCAAGAATAAATTTAGGAAACAAAACCCTTATAAGCAGGAATTTCTTTTCCCAAGGCCCGAATAAGCTAATTGATGTGTGCCTTTTATTAACTCTTCAGCATCTGTTGATTCATAAATTATTAAAACTCCATTGTAACATTTCCCAAATCCCTTTCATTGCAACTCCTTGACTTTAAGTGCGTCAAGTCAGGAATTGTTGCAAAAGAATGCTTAAAAAGATTACTCACGGCATATTTCAATAAACCATTCCGGTGTCAACCTTGTTCCCAGTGAGTCAAGGTACACAGTTTTAAAACTGTCTACAATTGCCGATTAAATTGTCATTCACACTGATAGCCGTTGCAGGAAATGAAAATATAAGACTGGGGCAATATGGATGCGAGCATATTGTTAAGGTTCCTTACCGAGAGATTCGCTCTGCGTCTGCCATAACTCAATGGCTGCAAACTCCTCTCAAATTCAGAATTCTTTTTTATTCATTCATGGGATGTGCGCATTGCTGGCTACGCCAGCATTTATTGCCCATCCCTAATTGTCTTTGAGAAGGTGGTGGTGAGCTGCTTTCTTGAACTGCTGCAGTCCATGAGGTGTAGGTATACCCGCAGTGCTGTTAGAGAGGGGGTTCCAGGATTTTGACCCAGCGACAGTGAAGGAACAGCCGATACATTTCCACGTTCAGGATGGTGAGTGGCTTGGAAGGGAAGTTGCAGACGGTGGTGTTCCCATGTGTCTACGCCCTTTCTACATGGCAGAGGTCAGGTGTTTGGGAGGTGCCACTGAGTCACCGCCATGTGGGCACAGCATCGGGTATCCCCAATGCAGGGTTTTTCAAACTCATGTGGGTCACGGGCGGGTGTCGGGAGGGTCATGGTGTTCCCGATCACAGGAGAAGCGCCCAACGGCCACGTCTGGTTTTTCAGAATGCCGGCGGCAACCGACTTTTAAGTTGAGAATGCCAGCCTTTAAATACCAACGCTTCCCGTCAGAAGTGGCGGCAAAAAGCAGGTCATGCGTCCGACACATACGCTGACGTCATGCTCCCTGTGGACGTGAAACTGCAGAGGAGAGATTCCTCCCATTATGTAGCTGCCAGCAAGCAAGCAACAGGACTGTGTGAAGAACTGAAGATGTATCAATTTGTAATAAGGAATAGATAGGCAGAGACACAAAGAGGCCAGGATCTGACAACTGAATCTGCTGGAGAGAGCTTCACAGGAGAGTCTACGGCAGGACAAAGCAGTGCTGGTGTGAGCTATATACAGAGCTCCAGGGCATCTGGTGAACAACCCATTAAGAAGAAACTGATATCGGGAACAAAGCAGTAGAAAGATGATTTCTGGAGGTATCCATTGTTAATTGTTCCAATGCAAATCAGGATGTAAAGCCTATGTGTGTTATATGCAGGGAAGTTCTGGCAAATGAAAGTTTAAAACCCTCAAAACTTCAAAGACATTTGAAGACTAAGCATGGCGGGTTTGAGGACAAACCTCTTGATTTTTTTCAAAGGTGCAGTGAGATTTTAAATCATCAACTGAAATCCTTAGGAGAAATGTAACATTGAATGATATAACAAGTGAGATTGTGAGGACCAAGCAGGCTCACCTGTCGCAGTAAAGGTACGCAAAAATGGTGTGTCACAAAGGTCAGCTGGTGTAGGTCTCGAAGGCCGGCTAGTCGGTAAAAGAGAGTCCCGGGGGAAAAAAGTTTGAAAAACACTGCTCTGTTGCTCTTGCCACAGGTTCATGAGAGGGCCCTCAGTGATGGGCACTTTGTGGTCCATGGAGGGGCCTTCAGAATAAATGTCAACTCCCGCAGCAACAGCAGCACCTGGGCACCACAAGACCCACCCCAAACACTAGGGCCTGCCTGAAACCAAAGAGAAAATGCTGTAAAATCTCAGCAGGTCTGGCAGCATCTGTAGGGAGAGAAAAGAGCTAACCTTTCGAGTCCAGATGACCCTTTGCCCAAGCTAAAAGACTTAGAAAGTGGGATACAGAAGGAGGGAGGGTTGGAGCCTTGCAAGCATTTCACCCTGGTTACATTTCAATTTCACCCCAATTATGCAAGGAAATGCAATACTAATCTGCTTCTGACAACTTGTGGATAACACCAAATCCTTTTTGATTACGATGTGGAGATGCCGGCGTTGGACTGGGATGGGCACAGTAAGAAGTCTTACGACACCAGGTTAAAGTCCAGCGGGCTTTTTTGGAGTCACTAGCCTCCGGAGCGCAGCTTCTTCATCACCTGGGTTCTCTTCCACAATCTACCGAGGGAGCAGATTCAGAAATTCCTTTTGAAAATAATCATTGCTTGAAAAATAGATGATGAAAGTGGAATGAGATGCGAGCAGGAGAACGAGGAGTTGGTTTGCAATGAGGAAACATGTAGGTAAAACCTTGATGGGATGTCACATCTCCCTATTCGATAGCATTCAGCGTTTCTGTCATTCTAACATCACGATAGACAAAAGGAAGCTTGTTTGAAAGGAAAGCAGGTGACCTTACTCGATTCAATTGAAGGGACCTTCACCTCTGGTCAGAAGATTGGAGTTCAAACCTTGGGCCAACACATCAGAAGAAAGTTTTGGTTAAATTCCAAACAAAATAAATGATGCATCATCAGAGAAACTCCTCAAGACCAATCCTGGAAAGCTCTCCCTAGCAGCACTGTGGGTGTCTCTACACCATATGCACTGCAGCAGAACAAGATGGTAACTCACCACCACCTTCACAAGGGCAACTATGGACTGGCAATAAATGCTGTCTGTAAAGTCTCAGGCAAGCGACCACTTAGAAGCAACGCCTGTAAAAAAAGTTAGATTGATTTCCATATATATTTGCACCTCCTGTTCCCCGAAGGGTCTCCTGCATCTGGCCCACACTTGGGCCGGGGTATTTATGTCCCAGCAGTCTCTGGTTTGAGGGGGTAGCTCCGCCCCCTCATCTGGGTAGATCGTGCTCGGGTGAGGCCACAGGGTCTCTGAGGTTGCAGATCACGAGGCTTCCTGTAGGGTTGTAACACTGTCCCAGCCAACAAAGCCCACATCCTTGGAATGAATAATGAAAAAGACAAGATGCTGAACTTGGGTCTTGTTTGCCTGTTGAGATGAACAAGTAGGAAGTACGAAACGTAGGAAGGGATGATGTTCTGCAAGGACAAAGTCAAATGGGCCACAGGTCCTTCAATAACTGAGTTAATGACCCTCTTTAATATGTGCGCAATTAGCAATGTGTAGAACATGTAAGACGCACAGGTTTCAGTTGGCATGACCAAAGATCTGACATGGAGTGCAGTTATCCTCCACTGCTTCCTCAACAATATTGGTGCTCCATTCCATCAGGTTAATGTCATGGAGTGGTCTATGCAGGTTGAAAATGTGTCAAACACGTAATGGTGGTGCCAAGACCATTTATTTTATCACCTAAAGTGTGGAGTACCAGAAAATATGATAAACAGTTGCCTTAGGCTTAGGCCACACAGAAACTAATTGAATACATTTCCATACCATCGCTTCCTAACTTTTACTTGCCATGTATCGAGATAAAGGTCTCAGCTCCAGAAATCCAAGAAGCAGAGTGGTATTTTCTTTTTAAACGCTGTTTAGAATCTACAAGAGTGTTACAAAAAAAAACCCACCGTTTCAAAATTCAATGCCGCTAAAAGATTACCAAACGTCATTACTGATCGTTTCTGAAACCACTGATTATAAAATGGCTACCAATAACTTACAATTACCTAGTGCTTTTAATATAGCAAAATATCACAAGTACTTCGCAGCTGCATTATCAAACAAAGTTTTACATGTTGCCACCCCCGGAGATATTCAAACTGGAAATCAAAAGCTTGGTTAAAGAATGAAGTTCAGGGAGAATCTTAAAGGAGGAGTGAGGTACAGAGGCAGAGCGGCTCAATGAAGGGACTCCAGATGTTGGGGTCGAGACAGCTGAAGGCAGGTTCAGTAATGATAGCAAAGTGGTCGAGTCTAGGATTGCATTGAATGCAGTGAATTCTCTGGTGTGCCAGTTCACTATCCTATGACATTGTACAACTTGACCCTGTACCCGTGGCACATGTCAGGTGAGAATACCTTTAAGAAATGGGTGTTTAAGAAATGTACCTTTAAGAAACGAGTGTTTATCAGTGATGTCAGAGTGTGGGTGGAGCTGGGCTGTCTGTCAGCTTTTTACTTTTGTTTTAGGCTGTTTTGCTGCAGGGTGTGTTTTAGTTTCGTTTTCAGAGCTGGATAGCCGCAGTCACAGCCAGAAGGTATATTAGTCTCTCTCTATGTAATCTAAAGACTGTAATCGAACCTTTGGGGATTTAAAACTAATATCTTCTCTCAGTAGTGACTTTAACCAGATGTGCTTCTGTTAAAAACTTATTTTTAAGTCTTATGGATGTTAAAAGGACAGCTTAAGGATTACTTAGTGTTGTATTCTTTGGGGGTTATATTTGAATTGATAGTTGCTAAGCTGTTCACTGTATGTTTTAAAAAGGTTAACTTGAGTTCATAGAATAAACATTGTTTGCTTTCAAAAATACTTTTCCATTTCTGCTGTACCACACCTGTAGAGTGGGCTGTGTGCTCCCCATACCACAATTTATTAAAAGTTGTGGGTCAGGTGAACTCTATGATACACTTTGGGGTTCTCTAAACCCTGGCCCACAATATACCCCATAAGGTGGCCTATTGAAAATTAGACGGGAAAAGTGTTCAAAGGTCCCAGGTTCGATTCCCGGTTTGGATAACTGTCTGCGTGGAGTTTGCACGTTCTTCCCGTGTCTGCATGGGTTTCCTCCGGGTGCTCCGGTTTCCTCCCACAGTCCAAAGATGTGCAGGTTAGGTGGATTGGCAACTCTAAATTGCCCTTAATGTCCAAAAAGGTTAGGTGGGGTTACTGGGTTGCGGGGATAGGGTGGGAGGTGTGGGGTGTTCTTTACAAGAGTCAGTGCAGACTCGATGGGCCGATTGGCCTCCTTCTGCACTGTAAATTCTGTGCCTATGTAAAGGGTGAATCGGTCCAAGAAAATCTTGGTTAGTTCCCATAAGATAGTTACAAAATAGAATTGGCACAGTCCTGGGTAAAGCATCTTTATCTCAGAGTATTATCTGGAATTCAGGGACTTCAGACTGGGAGAAGTAAAATGAATAAAAGAACAAACAAGTTTTTAATAAAGGGGCATCAATTTCCAAAGCTTCTTGGGAATTAGAACTGAGGAAAGTTTGCACGGTCTTGGTATATTTTTAACTCGGAAATCTCTAAATGGCAAGTGCTGCAGTATTAATGGAAATAATTATTTAATTCTATATTCATTTATATTCCTTTTCTGAAGTGTTGGATTTCTCTTGTCAATGGTGGCCTTATGACAGAGGTGCATAACCAGTCATGAGAAGTACTTGTTAGGTGAATTGGACATTCTGAATTCTCTCTCTGTGTACCCGAACAGGTGCTGGAATGTGGCGACTGGGGGTTTTTCACAGTAACTTCATTGCAGGGTTAATGTAAGCCTACTTGTGACACTAAGAAAGACTGTTGTTGTAAAGTCTGTCCTTCACAATATATGGGAGACGGAATATTTGACTGACCAGGGATGGGTTGATATAGGAGGTGTTTTTCTGGCAACATTTAAGGACAGGCCAAGTCTCTTGTTTGCACAATTGAAGAGATCGAGAATGGCATCCAAATCTGGTGCAGTCATCCGCTAACTGTAGATCATCTATGTCTATGGTGGCCAATTTCATTTTGCTATGGAGGCGACTGAGGTTAAAGAGTTTTCCATTTGATACTCACACCAGAGGGCAATTGATCTTTGACGAGGTGAATATTTCTGGCAGGGCAGCACGGTAGCACAGTGGTTGGCACAATTGCTTCACAGCTCCAGGGTCCCAGATTCGTTTCCCGGCTTGGGTCGCTGTCTGTGTGGAGTCTGCACGTTCTCCCCGTGTGTGTGTGGGTTTCCTCTGGGTGCTCCGGTTTCCTCCCACAGTCCAAAGATGTGCAGGTTAGGTGGATTGGCCATGCTAAATTGCCCTTAGTGTCCAAAAATTGTGTTAAGTGGGGGTTACTGGGTTACGGGGATAGGGTAACTATGTGGGTGCGCTTTGTAAGGGCCGATGCAGACTTGATGGGCCGAATGGCTTCCTTCTGTACTGTAAATTCTATGATTCTATGAATGAGTGGTGAAAATGTGGATCTCCCTCCCACTGGGGTTGGTTGAGATTTTGAGCATTTAAGGAGAGACTGGATCAGCATGAGGGAGCAGGCAATAAAGGATTATGTTGGTAGAGTTAGATTAAGAAAGATGGATAGGGGTTCGAGTGGGATGGATTGGACTGAATGGCCTCATTCTGTGTTGTTTAATCTTATGTCATTCGTTCTGTTAGTTTTGGACAACTGCTATTTTCTAAATAATAAAAGACCGGTAGACAAACAATGACCAAGATTCAGGGTAATTGTGCAAATTCATAACCGACATGAAACTGGGGGCAGTTGTGGGGCTGACAGAGTCAGTTAAAGCGGGAGGACCTGGGCAACGTTTGTAAATGGGCAGAATTATGGCAAATGGAGTTCGACTGATGCGAGCAAGTTGTTACATAGTGGAGGCAAAAGTGGGTACCATGGTTACTTAATAAATGATGTTGAACTAGCTGAAAGTAGTTATCTGGAGATGGCAACAGACCCAAATGTGACCATATCTGTGCAGGTCAAGAGTTAATGATGGAAACAGAATGCTGAAATAGAGTGAATAATTAGCAGGGTTTAAGCCTGAGGCCAACCTGCTGAAGCTGTATAATAGCCTCAGTCCTCTCAGAGCTTAAATATTGCATTCAGACCTGATAACTCAGGCACAAAGGAAACATTCAAGTCCTGGAACTGGTTCAGAAAATAGTGATGAGGCAGCACGGTAGCACAAGTGGATAGCACTGTGGCTTCACAGCGCCAGGGTCCCAGGTTCGATTTTCCGCTGGGCGGAGTCTGCACGTTCTCCCTGTGTCTGCGTGGGTTTTCTCCAGATGCTCCAGTTTCCTCCCACAGTCCAAAGACGTGCAAGTTAGATGGATTGGCCATGATAAATTGCCCTTAGTGACCAAAAAGGTTAGGAGGGGTTATGGGGATGGGGTGGAAGTGAGGGCTCAGGTGGGTCGGTGCAGACTCGATGGGCCGAATGGTCTCCTTCTGCACTGTATGATCTATGCTCTATGAGGCTGATCACTGGTGACGAATGAATAAGCTATGAGGAAGAAGTCTTCAGTGCACTTTGTAGAAGGTGCATAGAGAGCGATTCAGCTAATGGTGAAGGCTGAGAATAGCCTGTAATATAAATTAGTAATACAGTATCGGCCGATGTATTTCCAGTGATCCTTGTAACTGGTCCAATTCCTGCCCTGAGACCTCCGTGAAAACTGGGAGGGTTCACCGCCACGTGGGCACATTGCTGGGGAAAGTGAAAAGGGCATCAGGGTCCTAAAGCCACTGTAGGACCACATTTTGGATGGAAAATTGAGAATCCCATCTGTTTCCCATGGGAACACAGGCTGCCAACATTAAGGTGCACCTACCTGGAGGGGGCTCAGGCTTCTATCAAAAGTAAGATTATTAACAACATTGTATCTTATTTCCCCCTCCAAATCACCCTGGCACCCCAGCTCATAATTGAAAAATGTGGGGTGGGATTCTCTGTTGCCCGACACCGATATTGTAATTGGCGATGGGGCAGAGAATCCACTCCGATGCCCAATCCGGGGCCGGCGCCGGTTTGACGTTGGTCAGCCATGCTCGGCCCCTTCCAAAATGGCGTCATTGCATCATGCAACTCTCGCTGTTGCAACGGCGTTGGCTCGTCATCGGAAGGCCCTCCCATGATGCTTCACCCCTGGTGGGCTCAGTTCCCGACAGCGCGGGACACGTGTGGTCTCAGTGGTCTTGAATCTGGCATGGCGGTTGCCGCCACACTCGGCCGGGATCCGTGCCACTGGCCGCGGTTTTATGCGAGGGCTGTGGGCACTGGTGGGGGTTGGCCAGGGGGTGGCCTGTGGGTTCGCGGATGGCGGGTCGAGTCCAAGCACGGCCGCCACCATGTTGTACGGCGCAATTGCTGCAGGTTATCGCCATGCGCATGCACGGTCAGGGACCCGCCCATTCTCCGGCTGTTTTCAGCACGGGAGCCAGGAGTTTCACCTGACGCTGCTGCTAGTCCCTCACCGGCCCTGGAATCGACGAAGGGTCGGCGCCAATTTTGGCATCATAAAACGCCCAGGAATTATCCGTTTGAGCCGGCACTTAGCCACTGAAATGGAGACTCCAGCCCATGCTGACAGAGAGTAAAGAATAGCCCTCATTGCTTCAAGATCCTATCAGTCACTCCTTCTGGTAATATGTTGTATTCTTTGTCTTTTGTTCCAGAATGACCAGAATGTAGTGTTGACAAAGAATATACCAATCAAAAGTTTGAATCAAAACTAATTTATTATTACACTACTAATTAAATGAAGTTCACTCAGTCTGCTGAGTTATAGATGATAGCAAATTATATTGAATCTGTACTACAGTATTCAATATTCTATCTAACTACTAACTACACTTGTGCTATATATATCTCTATTCAACTTTCACTCTGCTCTCTCCATGTTCTCTTCAGCTTCTCCCGGAATTCCCTGAGTGGCTGTCTTAAACACAGTGAATTAGTAACGCCCTCTAGTGTTTGATTTATACACAGATGTACTTATTAACCCTTCACTGTCCTGACTATATATACATCATTACATCCCCCTTTTTTTAGACATTTCATTTCTATTATTAAAAGGAAAAACTGTATAATATCAGTACAGAATACACAATATGTATATGAAATTAACATGTGAGGTAAAAATAATAATAAACAAACAAACAGTCCAACTGTGATGATTCACAAAGTTGTATCTGTCCAGCTTCCTTCTAATCCTGGATGTTCTCAAACTACGAAGCAGAGTGTCAGAAGTTTTAAACATCTTCTGTGAGTCTTCAATAACCTTGGAAAATGTCAAACTGTTGTGAAAGAGACTTTCATGCAGTTGAAAACCAGGAAAAATCTTGTTAGATGATTGAATTTTTAAAAGTGCTCGTCGATTTTGTTGAACAATTGAACCTTCATTCGTTTGAATGATATTGGAGCATGGTGCAGCTTGACGAATTACTTTAGCAATAGCAGACCATTCTCCATCAGGATTGCGAATCCTGACTTGATCACCTGGACTTGATCAAAATACGGTCCATCATCAGTCACGACTGTACATGGAATACCATCGCCGGGATTCTCCCCTACCCGGTGGGGCGGGGGGACCCAGCGTAGCAGAGTGGTGCCAACCACTCCGGCGTCGGGCCTCCCCAAAGGTTCAGAATTCTCCGCACCTTTAGCGGCTAGGCCTGCGCCGGAGTGGTTGGCGCCACGCCGACTGGCGGCAAAACCGGCACCAACAGCCTTTGACGCCCGCCGCCCGGCGTCGGGGCTGGCCGAAAGGCCTTCGCTGGTTTGCGCATGCGCCAGTGCATCAGCAGCCGCTGACGTCACCACTGGCGCATGCGTGGTAGGGGGGTCTCTTCCGCCTCCGCCATGGTGGAGGCCGTGGCGGCGGCAGAAGAAAAAGAGTGCCCCCACGGCACTGGCCCGCCCGCCAATCGGTGGGCCCCGATCGCGGGCCAGGCCACTGTGGGGGCACCCTCCGGGGTCTGCTCGCCCCACGCCCCCCCCAGGACCCCGGGGGCCCGCTCGCACCGCCAATCCCACCGGCACCAGAGATGCTCCAATTCCCGCTGGTGGGAGAGGCCTGTCAGCGGTGGGACTTCGGCCCATCGCGGGCCGGAGAATCGCAGCGGGGGACAGACCAATCTGCGCAGGGAACATGCCGATCGGCGGGCCATGATTCCCGCTCCCACCGATTCCCGGGTGGCAGAGAATTCCGGCCACGGCGGGGGCGGGATTTACGCCGGCCCCGGGCGATTCCCCGACCCTGCGGGAAATGTCTTGTCTTGTACCCCATGTCTTGCAAAAATTTCTTTTGTAGCTTTGATGATGGATTTAGCAGTCAAGTCAGCCAAATTGATAACTTCAGGATAATTTGAAAAGTAGTCTATGATTAACACATAATCACGACCATAGAAATTAAACAAGTCGATTCCGACTTTTGACCACGGAGTCTTCTCCAATTCATGCAGTAGAAGGTTTTCCTTGCATTGAGCAGGTTGGTGTTTTTGACATGCTTCACACTCAAGAATAAGATTGGTGATATCCTTGTTGATGCCTGGCCAATACACTGCTTGTCTCGCTCTTCTTTTGCATTTCTCTATGCCTAGGTGACCTTCATGTATCTGTCATAGAACTATGGGTCTAAGTGACATAGGAATCACTATGTGATCCAGATGAAGTAATAATCCATCAACAACTGTGAGTTCAGCTTGTATGTTTCTGTATTTAGAGCAGTGACCTTTAGGCCAACCATTGTTGAAATGGAGTATGACACGTCACAACATTGGATCTTTGGTGGTCTCATCACGAATGAGTTTCAGTTTGACGTCTGGGGCAGGTAAGGTGAACTTGAGCTTCTATGTGCTGAATAATCTCTGGTGGCTGTCCTTCTGAGTTGACAGAACAAGAAATCTATCAAATCCTTGCCTGGAGTATAGATAAGTTGAAGATCGTATCGTCATACCTTCATAAGGATGCATTGTACTTTCGGTGTCACGTCATTCAAATACTTGTGAACAATGTGAATAAGTGGTCGACGATCAGTCTTGACCGTGAATGTAGGTGGGCCATATACATAGTCGTGAAACTTGAGAATTCCAGTTAGTAAGCCTAAACATTCCTTTTCTATCTGGGCATACCTTTGTTCAGTAGGTGTCTTTGTTCTTGCAGCATAAGCAACTGGTGTCCACAAAGAATTGTCATCTCTTTGTAGAAGAACTGCTCCAATTCCACTTTGACTTGCATCCGTTGAGGTTTTTGTTTCTCTGTCAGGGTCAAAGAATGAAAGAACAGGCTCAATAGTCAATTGTGACTTCAGATCCATCCATTCTTTTTAATGAGCCTCAGTCCATGAAAATGTGGTAGACTTTTTGATGAGATGTCGCAAAGCTGTAGTTCTGGAGGAGAGGTTTGGAATGAAGTTTCCAAGAAAGTTTACAATACTTAGGAATCTCAACACTGCTTTCTTGTCCTCTGGGACTGTCATTTTCTGCATGCAACAATCTTGTCATCATCAGGTTGCACACCATGTTCCGAAATTTGATCTCTCAGAAACTTTAAAGTTGAGAGACCAAAATTGCACTTGGCTCTGTTTAGTTGTGAACAAAATCTGTGTACCATTGGAAGACTTGCAATAGCCTTGCATTGTGCTCTTCACGTGTAGATGACCAGACAATGATATCATCCACGTAAACTCGTACTCCATCAATACCTTCAGTCATTTGTTCCATCACACGATGAAATATCTCCGATGCTGAAATAATACCAAATGGCATTCTGTTGAAATAGTACCAACCAAACGGTGTGCTGAACGTACACAATTTCTCGCTTGTGTCATCTAACTGCATTTGCCAAAATCCTCTGGAGGCATCCAGTTTTGAAATTTTTTTAGCATTCGCCATTTCATTGCATTGCCATTATAATCACCCAATTGACAATCTGCTTTCTTGACTTTAGGAGGTTGCTTTAGTTGCGAAAAGTCATTCTTGTTGATCAAGTTTGCGGAAGCTCCTGTATCAAGTTTGAAAATGATTTCAGAACCATTTACTTGAAGCTTTGTGTTCCATTGAGATTCTCTGTTAATAGATTGCACTATTTGAGGAAGAGATGAAACATCTGTAGTAGCATCACATTATTCAATGATGCCTACAAAGAAGGAATCTTCCAAGCAGTAAGCATCAAGATCATTGGCAAAATTATCATTCTAATAAACTTCTTCTGTTGTGTCAACACTTCTGAAATTCATATGTGCCTTAGGTAGATTTGCAGATTTTAACTGTGTTGTTTTCTTGAAGTTCTGCATTGCACAGAAAAGTGGTTGAGTTTGCCACATTGTGAGCAAGTTTTTCCCTGTGCAGGAAATGTTTTGTGTAGGTGGGTTGTCCACAGCCCCCATACATCATGACGTTCATGTCGTCACACGTACAGTGCCTTCGCTCATGCGCAAATCGGTCTTCTTCCGCCTCGTGTCTTTTTGCGAAGTGCGCATGTGTAGGTTGGGAATGTGCATGCACAACATGGCTGCCGTCCAAAATGCGCATTTTCCTGAACTGTGCCACAGCTCCAAAGTATTCGGTCTCGAGGCTTGTTTTCGCACCCTTTTCTTTTTGCAGAATCTCAGAATACTGACTCTTAGACAATTCATGCATTCAACACATTTCAATAGCTTTTTCAAGCTTGAGATCTTTCTGTCTCAGCAAACATTCCCTGAGCTTATCATTTACTATTCCTAAGGCAATTTGGTCTCTGATCATATCATCAGATAGGGTGGAGAAATTACATGTTTTGGTTTTGAGTTTTAAATTAGTCACAAAGCAATCGATTGACTCCCCAATTTTTTGCATCTTTTTCTTAAAGACAAATCTCTCATATGTTTCATTAACTTTTATCTTGTAGTGCAGATTTTTCTACGACAACATCATATTTAGTTTTATCTTCGTCCGTAGCAAATTGAAATGAGTTATATAGCTATATGGCTTGTGGACCAGCCATCGTTAGGAATAATACTAGTTTCCAATCATTACTTGCATTATTTTGATCAGATGCAGACAGATATAGCTGAAACTGTTGTTTGAACACGTGCCAGTTAACATCTAGTTTGCCAGATATCCTGCGCTGTCGTAGAGATTGAACTTTCTCCATCAGTCCGGGATTCTTCGGTGTTTTGCAGTAACAGTAACAGGTCTGTAAGCGGTCTGGTCTTCAAAGTCTGAGTTGCGTGTTTTTTTTTCTATTAGCTAGATTATAATTAATCTATCTAAATTAAACCTGGTACCATGTTATATTCCACGACTGGTAATATGTTGTATTCTTTGTCTTTTCTTCCAGAATGACCCAATGTAGTGTTGACAAAGAATATACCAATCAAAAGATTGAAACAAAACTAATTTATTATTACTCCACTAGTTAAATGAAGTTCGCACACCCTACTGAGTAATAGATGATAACAAATTATATTGAATCTGTACTACAGTATTCAATATTCTATCTAACTACTAACGGCACTATACTTGACCTCGTGCTAAATATCTCTAATCATCTTTCACTCTGCTCTCTGTGTTCTGAAAGTTGCCACCCAGGTTGATAGGGTTGTGAAGAAGGCCTATGGTGTGTTGGCCTTTATTGGTAGAGGGATTGAGTTCCGGAGCCATGAGGTCATGTTGCAGCTGTACAAAATTCTGGTACGGCCGCATTTGGAGTATTGCGTACAGTTCTGGTCGCCTCATTATAGGAAGGACGTGGAAGCTTTGGAACGGGTGCAGAGGAGATTTACCAGGATGTTGCCTGGTATGGAGGGAAAATCTTATGAGGAAAGGCTGATGGACTCGAGGTTGTTTTCGTTAGAGAGAAGAAGGTTAAGAGGTGACTTAATAGAGGCATACAAAATGATCAGAGGGTTAGATAGGGTGGACAGCGAGAGCCTTCTCCCGCGGATGGGGGTGGCAAGCACGAGGGGACATAGCCTTAAATTGAGGGGTAATAGATATAGGACAGACGTCAGAGGTAGGTTTTTTACGCAAAGAGTGGTGAGGCCGTGGAATGCCCTACCTGCAACAGTAGTGACCTCGCCAGCATTGAGGGCATTTAAAAGTTTATTGGATAAGCATATGGATGATAATGGCATAGTGTAGGTTAGATGGCCTTTAGTTTTTGACTTCCCATGTCGGTACAACATCGAGGGCCGAAGGGCCTGTACTGCGCTGTATCGTTCTATGTTCTATGTTCTATGTTCTCTTCAGCGTCTCCCAGAATTCCTTGAGAGGCTGTCTTAAATACAGTGAATTAGTAACACCCTCTAGTGTTTGACTTACACATAAATGTAGTTATTACCTCTTCACTATCCTGACTATATGCATACCATTACAGGTATCATCCCCATTTTTGAATTGATCAGGGCCACCATTGAGCCAAGTGACCATAGATAACCACAAGAATTGACCTCAAAAAGCCATGGAGCTGAAAATCAGAATATAACTCGCCCAACTGATTTTAAAAAAGTATACAATGTTCATTAAGTAAATGTAAGAAAAGCTGACCCACTATTTTTGAAGCTCAATGACATGTTTAAGAATGTAAGAGCGGGGGCAGCACGGTGGCGCAGTGGGTTAGCCCTGCTGCCTCACAGCGCCGAGGTCCCAGGTTCGATCCCAGCTCTGGGTCACTGTCCGTGTGGAGATTGCACATTGTCTCCGTGTTTGCGTGGGTTTCGCCCCACAACCCTAAAGATGCGCAGGGTAGGTGGATTGGCCACGCTAAATTGCCCTTAATTGGAAAAAATTAATTGGGCACTCTAAATTTTTAAAAAAGAATGTAAGAGCATAAATTGTGGCCTATTAACCTTCACCACATCTCTAGCACTTGGTCCAGGAGATACATCTTTACCAATAAAATCATTCTCAAATGAAAACAGGTTTAGTTGTGCCTTTTATACAATCATTGAATTTACAGTGCAAAAGGAGGCCATTCAGCCCATCGACTCTACACCAACTCTTGGAAAGAGCACCCTACTTAAGCCCACGCCTCCACTCTATCCACGCAACCCAGTAACCCCACCTAACCTTTTTGGACACTAAGGGCAATTTAGCATGGCCAATCCACCTAACCTGCACGTCTTTGGACTGTGGGAGGAAACTGGTGCACCTGGAGGAAATCCACCCACCCAGACATGGGGAGAACGTGCAAGCCCCGCACAGACAGTGACCCAAGCCAGGAATCGAACCTGGGACCCTGGAGCTGTGAAACAGCTGTGTTAACCACTTTGCTACCGTGCTGCCCCATCTCTTTTAAACTGTGCGTTCATCAGGAGCTACAGTTCTCTATGATTACTCAATTTATTTATTTTTTAGAACCAGGGATGGTGGAAATGTGTTTCGGATTGACAGTTATACAAAAGAGGTTAATGGCCACATTAAGAATCATATCGGAATTACATTGAACTGCACAGCACATTACTCTCTTTATTGCACTTTGACAATCCGCTGTATTGTAGTGTTGGCAGAGCCCCATGTGTCTGGGAATATAAGCATCTTGTTTGGATAATCTTGGATGATTTGGGCTCCTTCAGCTCGCATTAACATGGAGACTTTAGCAGAAGTGTTATATTCTGATGTACAGCCACATATATATATATATATATATAAAAGAAAAGAAATTTGCAGACTGTTGTCCTTCAACCTTTTTCTTTTGCCCATATCACCGCAGTCATGAACAAATATGATTTCTGATTAAACATCACTCTGTTTGCAGGTTCTGTGGTCTCTTCTCATCTTGTTACACACTTCTCAGGCTTTGTGGTTAAATTATGTATTAAGGTCAATGTCAAAACATGGAAGATGTGTAATCTACAGGGAGCTCCCTTTTATTCGTTAATACAGTGAAGTCTGAGCACAACTGTCAGCAAATTGAGGATGTGCTCAGCATGCGGGCCTTGCTGCACAGCAGTTCCATGCAAAGTCTATCTCCTTGTTCTCCCAGGATAGACCCTTGATAGATTTTCCCAGATAGCCCAGCTCACTTAAAAGTTCCGTTGCCTTTTCAGTGATCTGAAAGCTGTCAAACGTACAGATACAGTTATGTCATAAATCACAGCTAAAATGCTCGCGCTGGAGACATCAAAATGTCTTACAGATTCTTGTTGTATTTTGGGACTCATCTTAAGTAAAATGTTTTCCGAAAACGGAAGCCAAAAGGCAACACACTCGCTTCGCAAAAGGTATAAATATTTTAATTGATGGTGCTCCTTCTTGGGACGCATTCAACAGGAATTATTTTTTCTATTTCTTTTGCCGATAGGTTATGAGGTCTTTTTTAGCTTGTCAATCGGGCACCCTCGTCTTCGTTAATTTGGCTAAAGTTTTAGGGGTTTTATTTTTCCCGCTGCCCAGTCATTTTGCTGCAGCAATAATATGCGTTTTCTTTTAAAGCCCCCGTTTATAGATTAGTGAAGATGGCATCTGACTACGGAGCCCTAATTACAGGCATGACTTTGACCTCTGCATCTTGCCCTTATCAAAAAACGTTACAGTACAGCTGATTCAACATGAACTGCATACCAGGCGAAACCCAGTCCTAATGAATAATAATGAATAATAATTACAGGAACCGAGGCCACAGAGACCCTGGTGGAGGAAAATATGCTAATAAGTCTTTTTTTTTAAAAAACCTTGCAGAGTTTTCAACTGCAGCTACAAAACCGAGTGGATAATGTGGGTAAGAATTACACAAAAAGACATGTAAGGTGACTAAAGGCACTGCCATGCCCCTCAAAAAAAAGAGTCACTAATTGAGTAATTATTTCAAATTCTCCCAGAATCAACACCTTCCTAATAAATGTGAGTCAGCGCCAGAAGTGGCACTGAGCGAGTCGAACGAGTGAGGTTCATAATAATGCCTTGGAATCATGCCAACTGCACAGCAAGCAGATTCCTGCTGTCACATTTGCTACACAGACTTGCAAATATTTCTTTCAGAAGTGACATGTTGTGGCCCTGTTAGGTGTACATGTGTTTTTATTATTGCATTTTACAGGATCAGACACAAAGGTTTGTGAAAATGTTCAAGCACCCTGAATAGTTCCCAGTTTGCCTTTTTTTTTTAGCACTGATCAGAATGTCTGTTCCTTAAACGCTGCACATCACCGTTTTTCACACTTGCACCTCGAGTCAGTATCAGGGCTGCAGGGATAAAATATCTGCCCCCCCCCCCCCTTTCTCTTCCCTGAAATTGGTGGGTAATGGTTTAATGTTTCCCCCCTCCATTCATAGCACTATTTTGCATTCTCACGGTTCCGCAATTGGTTGTTTTTCCGCACTTGCCTCCATTGATCCCAAACTCCGAGCCTTCCAGCTCTGCAGCGTGGGTTAGAGGCCAGCGGCAGTGTAAGTGCAGAAAAGCAAAATTGCTCTCTCAAGAACTTGCCTTCACCATGCAAAGAATCTAGAAAATAATTCCGCAACTTCTGAGACCCATGGGCCAATGAACTTTTCTTATTTCTTATATTATGTGGTGTACCTGGTGCTGTACTGAGTTGGACACTGCCCTTTCACACGAGAAAGCTACATCTTTCTTTTAAGTTCATTTATGTAGGCATTGCTGGCTCGACCAGCATTTATAGCCCAACCATAATTATTCCATCAGCTGAATGGCTTGCTGGGCCATTACAGAGTAAACCACAACACCAAGGATCTAGAATTGCATGTAAGCCAGGCCAGACCAGAACGACCATGCGAGTATAGGAGATTTCTTTCCCTGAAGGACATTAATGAACCAGATGGGTTTTTAAGACCGTTGTTTCATGGTTATCATTAGACCAGATTTTTTAAAAATTGAATTCAAATTGCACTATCTGCCATGGTGGGACTTGAACCCGGGTCCCCAGAGCATTATGGGGATAGAGGGGGGGGGAGGTGGTATCAGGGTATTCAATTTTGTTGATCAGCCATGATCACAATGAATGGCAGAGCCAGCTCGAAGGGCCAAATGACCTCCTCCTGCTTCTGTTTTCCAAGTATGGCCTAGGGTCTCTGGGTTACCAGTCCAGTGACAATATCACTATGCCACAGCCTCCCACATATAATTCAGTCTGATTAATGCAGGCTGTTTATAAGCTTGATGTGAGATAGGTTCGGGAGCTTTCAATACCAATGATAATAATAATAATAATCGCTTATTGTCACAAGTAGGTTTCAATGAAGTTACTGTGAAAAGCCCCTAGTTTCCACATTCCGCCGCCTGTTCGGGGAGGCTGGTACGGGAATTGAACTCGCGCTGCTGGTCTTGTTCTGCATTCTAAGCCAGCTGTTTAGCCCACTGTGCTAAAGCATAGGACACAGCGACACACACAGCCCTAATTTGGCTCCGATCGATACCACACTCACTGAGGGAGGCCATGGGATTGGCTGTCTTTTCAGACAGTAATGCAGCCTAGAGTGGGGAATCACTCCTATAGGAAATGGTGGTGGAGTTTGGGAGTGTGTGGGGAGGTGTACACAATTGTAACACACCATCCAGACATCAGAACATGTGCACCAAGAGCAATTCAATATCAAGTTTCAAATAGTAAGGTGGAGTCAGAGTCAACAGTCGTAAATGCAAAGGAGGATAAGGCAGATAATCATTGACTTGTTGCTGTCACTGGCTTGTCTGGAGTGGGGTAGCAGCAAGATCAAAATGGCCCAAAAAACCTTCATGTTCACTTCATGACGTTTTGGAGTATAGAGGTGTTGGAGTTGGGTTGGGGGCTTAAAATAGGAAGTCAGGGCTTTTACCGAATGTTATAACTCCCTACAAGGCCCACAGGGACTCACAAGGATGACCCAATTCATAGAATTTAAAGTGCAGAAGGAGGGCATTCGGCCCATCGAGTCTGCACCGGCCCTTGGAAGGAGCACCCCACTTGAACCCAGGTTTCCACCCTATCCCCATAACCCAATAACCTGACCTAACCTTTTCACACTAAGGGGCAGTTTAGCATGGTTAATCTACCTAACCTGCACACCTTTGGACTGATCTCCCTCTGTGGCTTGTGGGGTAGGAGCTCCCCCACTGAGAAGTGGAGGCCCAACAGTGGGTTTGTTATAACAGCCAGCCCAGGAGGGAGCCAGCATCTCAGAATGGTCCAATTGGGACTTGGACTGTTGCTTAATTGCTGTATTTCCTAGCTGTGCGTAGGAAATAAATTACTTTTGACTCACCTTCTCGGGACTCCTCATTGACTACAATACTGGAAATGTTAGTGAGCCCCATTAAATCAAAGTCTTTTGATGCATTTCAGATCTCATTGCAATTTGGGGTTTAGCCCTGCAATGCACAAGCCCCAACCTTTTGCACTGGGCGGAATATGGCCTTTCGCTAAAGGGACCACTGGAACACTCACAAAAGGCCAAAAAACAGGTTCATGGTGAATTCCTGGTTGGGGGCAGGATGCTAAAGGGCCTCGATTATCTACCTGGACTATCCGATCCCAGGGCCAAAAAAGAAGAGAAAGACACGGAGACACTAGTCATCTGCCCATTTTACATGACTGGGAATTTAGGGGTTTGATTTGAGGGCAGGTTCGGCATCTACAGAGAGAAGCAAACGTCCATCAATAATGGTCGAAGTGCAATTTCCTGTCTCATCTTCCTCTCCAATCACTAAACAGGAACCCATTTGAACAGGAATGGTGTGAATATTACTGGACTAGTAATTCATTACCTGGCTAACACTCCCAGGACTGGAGTTCAAATCACCCTATGGCAGCATGGGAAATCTAAACTCAATTAATCAATGAATATGGGATCAAATGTAATCTTATTAAAAACGATCATGAAACAACCAGATTTTCGTTAAAAAAAAATTTGATTCACTTAAGTCCTGCAAGGGAGGAAATCTGCTGCCCTTACCTGGTCTGGCCAACACATGGCTTCGGATCTACACCAGACAATGTTGTTGCCTCTTAACTGGCCTCTGAAAAGGCCCAGTAATCCCACTTACTTTCTCAAGTAATCAGGGATGGACAATAAATGCTGGCCTTGCCAGTGAGGCTCACATCCCAAGAACAAAGTAAAAAATAATCTTGAAGCAATGAACTTTCAGCTCAGCCCTGCTCAGCTCCTCTAATCAAAGTGGGGCCTTGGTACCACATGAAGGTGTCCATTAGGTGGTACATTCCTTCATTTATTCAAGAGGTTCATTGTGGGGTTTTTTGGCGATAGGTGGAAGCTCCTGCACCAAGCAGCCATGCCAACGTTACAGATTGATCCAGCAGAGGGCAGCAGAGCAGAGCTACTGATCAGCTGTTCTGGGGAAATTTGCATACGTGCAGTGCGGTCAGCCTAAGTTGAAGGTGAATCTGCGAAGAAGACCCGAGGAGTTTGAGTGAAGGCAATCATCCAGCAGAGGGCGGCAGAGCAGAGCTACTGATCAGCTGTTCTGGGGAAATTTGCATACGTGCAGTGCGGTCAGCCTAAGTTGAAGGTGGTTTGTGGAGAGGCTGTTGGCAAGTGACAGTTAAATCTGAAACACTTCCTGAGTGTTTCCCACCCTACCTCCTCCTCTAACCAACCCCCCCACCCCACGGTGGTTGGGAAGCGGGAGCAGCGGCCTGTCGTGAAGGTGAGTGAGTGCCTTTAAATTTGCTTACCTTTCAGCGGGAGCAGGGTTTGAGGTAATATCAGGTAAGCTCTTCCTTTCTTTTTCTTTTCCTTGTTTTTTTTTAAATCTAGAGGTGATGTCAGGGAAGGCAGTACAATGCTCCTCCTGCAGAATGTTTGAGGTGAGGGACGCCGTCAGTGTCCCTGCTGATTTCATCTGTGGGAAGTGCACCCAACTCCAGCTCCTCAAAAACCGTGTTAGGGACCTGGAGCTTGAGCTGGATGAACTTCGGATCATTCGGGAGGCAGAGGGGGTCATAGATAGGAGCTTCAGGGAAGTAGTTACACCAAAGACTGGAGATAGATGGGTAACTGTAAGAGGGACTGGGAAGAAGCAGTCAGTGCAGGGACCCCCTGCGGTCGTTCCCCTGAGTAACAAGTATACCGTTTTGGATACTTGTGGGGGGGACGACTTACCAGGGGTAAGCCATGGGGTACAGGCCTCTGGCACGGAGTCTGTCCCTGTTGCTCAGAAGGGAAGGGGGGAAAGGAGTAGAACATTAGTAATTGGGGACTCAATAGTCAGGGGCACAGATAGGAGATTTTGTGGGAGCGAGAGAGACTCACGTTTGGTATGTTGCCTCCCAGGTGCAAGGGTACGTGATGTCTCGGATCGTGTTTTCCGGGTCCTTAAGGGGGAGGGGGAGCAGCCCCAAGTCGTAGTCCACATTGGCACTAACGACATAGGTAGGAAAGGGGACAAGGATGTCAGGCAGGCCTTTAGGGAGCTAGGATGGAAGCTCAGAGCGAGAACAAACAGAGTTGTTATCTCTGGGTTGTTGCCCGTGCCACGTGATAGTGAGATGAGGAATAGGGAGAGAGAGCAATTAAACACGTGGCTACAGGGATGGTGCAGGCGGGAGGGATTCAGATTTCTGGATAACTGGGGCTCTTTCTGGGGAAGGTGGGACCTCTATAGACAGGATGGTCTACATCTGAACCTGAGGGGCACCAATATCCTGGGGGGGAGATTTGTTAGTGCTCTTTGGGGGGGTTTAAACTAATTCAGCAGGGGCATGGGAACCTGGATTGTAGTTTTGGGGTACGGGAGATTGAGAGTATAGAGGTCAGGAGCACAGATTTGACTTCGCAGGAGGGTGCCAGTGTTCAGGTAGGTGGTTTGAAGTGTGTCTACTTCAATGCCAGGAGTATACGAAATAAGGTAGGGGAACTGGCAGCATGGGTTGGTACCTGGGACTTCGATGTTGTGGCCATTTCAGAGACATGGATAGAGCAGGGACAGGAATGGTTGTTGCAGGTTCCGGGGTTTAGGTGTTTTAGTAAGCTCAGAGAAGGGGGCAAAAGAGGGGGAGGTGTGGCACTGCTAGTCAAGGACAGTATTACGGTGGCGGAAAGGATGCTAGATGGGGACTCTTCTTCTGAGGTAGTATGGGCTGAGGTTAGAAACAGGAAAGGAGAGGTCACCCTGTTGGGAGTTTTCTATAGGCCACCTAATAGTTCTAGGGATGTAGAGGAAAGGATGGCGAAGATGATTCTGGAAAAGAGCGAAAGTAACAGGGTAGTTGTTATGGGAGACTTTAACTTTCCAAATATTGACTGGAAAAGATATAGTTCGAGTACATTAGATGGGTCATTCTTTGTACAATGTGTGCAGGAGGGTTTCCTGACACAATATGTTGACAGGCCAACAAGAGGCGAGGCCACATTGGATTTGGTTTTGGGTAATGAACCAGGCCAGGTGTTAGATCTGGAGGTAGGAGAGCACTTTGGAAACAGTGACCACAATTCGGTGACCTTTACGTTAGTGATGGAAAGGGATAAGTATACCCCGCAGGGCAAGAGTTATAGCTGGGGGAAGGGCAATTATGATGCCATTAGACATGACTTAGGATGTGTGGGTTGGAGAAGTAGGCTGCAAGGGTTGGGCACACTGGATATGTGGAGCTTGTTCAAGGAACAGCTATTGCATGTTCTTGATAAGTACGTACCAGTCAGGCAGGGAGGAAGGGGTCGAGCGAGGGAACCGTGGTTTACCAAAGAAGTGGAATCTCTTGTTAAGAGGAAGAAGGAGGCCTATGTGAAGATGAGGCGTGAAGTTTCAGTTGGGGCGCTTGATAGTTACAAGGAAGCGAGGAAGGATCTAAAGAGAGAGCTGAGACGCGCAAGGAGGGGACATGAGAAGTCTTTGGCAGGTAGGATTAAGGAAAACCCAAAAGCTTTCTATAGGTATGTCAGGAATAAAAGAATGACTAGGGTAAGAGTAGGGCCAGTCAAGGACAGTGGTGGGAAGTTGTGTGTGGAGGCTGAGGAGATAAGCGAGATACTAAATGAATACTTTTCGTCAGTATTCACTCAAGAAAAAGATAATATTGTGGAGGAGAATGCTGAGACCCAGGCTATTAGAATAGATGGCATTGAGGTGCGTAGGGAAGAAGTGTTGGCAATTCTGGACAAGGTGAAAATAGATAAGTCCCCGGGGCCGGATGGGATTTATCCTAGGATTCTCTGGGAAGCCAGGGGAGAGATTGCTGAGCCTTTGGCTTTGATTTTTAGGTCATCATTGGCTACAGGAATAGTGCCAGAGGACTGGAGGATAGCAAATGTGGTCCCTTTGTTCAAGAAGGGGAGTAGAGATAACCCCGGTAACTATAGGCCGGTGAGCCTAACGTCTGTGGTGGGTAAGGTCTTGGAGAGGATTATAAAAGATACGATTTATAATCATCTAGATAGGAATAATATGATTAGGGACAGTCAGCATGGTTTTGTGAAGGGTAGGTCATGCCTCACAAACCTTATCGAGTTCTTTGAGAAGGTGACTGAACAGGTAGACGAGGGTAGAGCAGTTGATGTGGTGTATATGGATTTCAGTAAAGCGTTTGATAAGGTTCCCCACGGTCGGCTATTGCAGAAAATACGGAGGCTGGGGATTGAGGGTGATTTAGAGATGTGGATCAGAAATTGGCTAGTTGAAAGAAGACAGAGAGTGGTAGTTGATGGGAAATGTTCAGAATGGAGTTCAGTTACGAGTGGCGTACCACAAGGATCTGTTCTGGGGCCGTTGCTGTTTGTCATTTTTATAAATGACCTAGAGGAGGGCGCAGAAGGATGGGTGAGTAAATTTGCAGACGACACTAAAGTCGGTGGAGTTGTAGACAGTGCGGAAGGATGTTGCAGGTTACAGAGGGACATAGATAAGCTGCAGAGCTGGGCTGAGAGGTGGCAAATGGAGTTTAATGTGGAGAAGTGTGAGGTGATTCACTTTGGAAAGAATAACAGGAATGCGGAATATTTGGCTAATGGTAAAATTCTTGGTAGTGTGGATGAGCAGAGGGATCTCGGTGTCCATGTACATAGATCCCTGAAAGTTGCCACCCAGGTTGATAGGGTTGTGAAGAAGGCCTATGGTGTGTTGGCCTTTATTGGTAGAGGGATTGAGTTCCGGAGCCATGAGGTCATGTTGCAGTTGTACAAAACTCTAGTACGGCCGCATTTGGAGTATTGTGTACAGTTCTGGTCGCCTCATTATAGGAAGGACGTGGAAGCTTTGGAACGGGTGCAGAGGAGATTTACCAGGATGTTGCCTGGTATGGAGGGAAAATCTTATGAGGAAAGGCTGATGGACTTGAGGTTGTTTTCGTTAGAGAGAAGAAGGTTAAGAGGTGACTTAATAGAGGCATACAAAATGATCAGAGGGTTAGATAGGGTGGACAGCGAGAGCCTTCTCCCGCGGATGGAGGTGGCTAGCACGAGGGGACATAGCCTTAAATTGAGGGGTAATAGATATAGGACAGAGGTCAGAGGTGGGTTTTTTACGCAAAGAGTGGTGAGGCCGTGGAATGCCCTACCTGCAACAGTAGTGAACTCGCCAACATTGAGGGCATTTAAAAGTTTATTGGATAAGCATATGGATGATAAGGGCATAGTGTAGGTTAGATGGCCTTTAGATTTTTTCCATGTCGGTGCAACATCGAGGGCCGAAGGGCCTGTACTGCACTGTATCGTTCTATGTTCTATGTTCTATGTTCCCTGAGGCTTGGGTGGGCAAGTCCTGGGGGCATTATAATGGCCTGAAACAGAGTACTTTATATGACATCGATATCCATAGTGCAGGACACCAACAAGATTGAAAAGGGTGACAAGGAAGATAAGTTAAATCAGGAAGTAGTGATTGAAGAATCAGAGAATACCTACAGTGCAGAAGAAGGCCATTCAGCCCATCGTGTCTGCACCGACCCTCCAAAAGAGCACCCATCCAAGTCCACTCCCCTGCCCTATCCCCACCTAACCTTTGGACGCTAATTAGCATGGCCAATCCACCTAACGTGTGCATCTTTAGACTGTGGGAGGAAACCCTCACAGACTCTGGGAGAACGTGCAAACTCCACACAGTCAGCCACCCAATGTCAGAATTGAACCCATATCCCTGGCGCTGTGAGGCAGCAGTGCTAACCACTGTGCCGCCTTTTGGGATTTTGGGATTTTATGAGAGGGCAGAACGAAGGAGGAACTGAAGGAGAAAGAGTACCGCAGCTTTGAAACCCTGAGAAACAGCATTTCAGTCGGAAATTGCGGTGAGCTACAGTCCGGAACATAAAGTGTTGCATGAAGATGGAAAATGAAGGGTTTGGAAGAACAAGAGGAGGACTGATTATCTCTGAGTTAAATATGCAAATTAAGAATTCAATGTCTGGGCTTTCGGCAATCAGTCCTCAGCTTAAATCTTATTGAAATTAATAATTACTGAAATCATAGCAATTCTGTTAAATAAAAGATTTTCCTATAGGGATAGCTACATTGCAATCCAGTGATCAGGTTTATCCATGGTCAATTGTCTGAAATATTTGGCTGGTTGTAAGTTTAATGAATGAGGAAGCTTACCCTTCAGACACCAAGAAGGGAACAACTCATCATGTCTGGGTTTTCAATTGATTCCAGGGCAAGGAAGAAGATTCAAATCTGACAACTGCTCCCAAAATACTAATTAGCTGCAGCCTCTTTCAAATTAAAGATCTGCTGCCTGCCCTCAAGTTATAGACATAATTATTTTTCTCTATAAAAAGCATTGACGAGTGGGTCACTGAACAGGACAGCAGACTCTGTGCAAGTTCCCCGTTCTGAATGGAAACATTTTTTTTACACGGGAACATGATTTCCGTGCCGTGGGCGGCATGGTGGCACAGTGGTTAGCACTGCTGCCTCACAGCGACAGGGACCCAGGCTCAATTCCGGCCTTGGGTGACTGGAAGTTTGCAGTTTCTCCCTTTGTCTGCGTGGGTTTCATCCGGGTTCTCCGGTTTCCTCCCACAGTCCGAAGGAGTGCAGGTTAGGTGGATTGGCCGTGCTAAATTGCCCCTTAGGTGTCCGGGGATGTGCAGGTTAGGTGGAGTAATGGGGACAGGGTGGGGGAGTGGGCCCAGGTAAGATGCTCTTTCAGAGGGTCGGTGCAGACTTAATGGGTTGAATGGCCTCCTTCTGCACTGTAGGAATTCTATGGTTCTATCACTTGGAGCTGGCAACAATTCAATACTTAAATAGGCATTTGAAAGTTAAGAACGCGAGCAATCCCTGATCTCATTATGGACAAACTTTCTTTCCAATCCCATGAGATTCTTCACCAGCATCAGGGGCAGAGGTGATGTTGCCACTATTGTTTTTGACATTTTTATGACAAAATGAGAGGGTGAGGGTTCAGGGAAAGATCAGCGGACAACAGGGGTGGGATTCTCTCCTACCCAGCGGGCTGGGCGGTCCCGGCGCTGAGGAGTGGCGTGACCACACCAGTGTCGGGCCGCCCGGAAGGTGCGGAATCCTCCGCACCTTTGGGGTCAAGGCCGGCAGTGGCGAGGTTGGCGCCACGCCAACCAGCGCGGAAGGGGATTGGCGCCACGCCAACTGGCGCCGAAGGGCCTCCACCAGCCGGCGCAAGTTGACGCATGCGCAGGAGCGCCAGCGTGTGCTGGCGTCATCCCAGCGCATGCGCAGCGGGGGGTCACCTCCGCACCAGCCATGGCGGAGGTCCATAGCAGCCGGTGGGGAGGGAAAGAGTCCCCGATCACAGGCCAGGCCACCGTGGGAGGACCCCCAGGGCCAGATCCCCCCCTGCCCCCCTAGGACCCTGGACGCCGCCCGCAGAACCAGCACACGCCGATAAGTACCTGGTCTAATTTACGCCAGCGGGACTGGCCTAAAAGGGTGGCCACTCAGCCCATCGCGGGCCAGAGAATCGCCTTTAGGGCCGCTGCTTGCGGCCGCCGACCAGCGCTGAGCGATTCCAGCCCCCGCCAAAACCCTGGCACCGGAGAATTCAGCAGTCAGCGGGGGCGGGATTCACGTTGCTCCCCCCCCAGTGATTCTCCAGCCCGGCGGGGGGGGGGGGGGGGGTCAGAGAATCATGCCCCAGGTGTTTCCACCGGCAGTGAAATGAAAGATGGACAATAATCTAGAGCTGGACAACGGGAGGATGCTGACTCTGGCGCTCAGCTGAAGAAAACTCGAAGGTAAAGAGTAGCCAGGCCACAGAGGGATTTGAATCAGGAGGGAGAGGCATACAATCAAAGCATCTCATCCCGGTTTATTGTGTTGAAGATTCTTGATAGATTGGGTGATGGAGAAGAGAGGGATAATGGGTATGTGGGATTTTGCCCAACTGAGAATACAGGCACCATAGAATTTACCAAATTGTTGATCAAATAATGCTCTAGAATTTGGGTGACTGTGGAGTTTGCACCTTCTCCCCGTGTCTGCATGGATTGTGCTCCGGGTGCTCCAGTTTCCTCCCACAGTCCAATGATGTGCAGGTTAGGTGAATTGGCCATACAGAATTGTCCCTTCGTGTGCAAAGATGTGCAGGTTAGGTGGGGTTGCCGGGATAAGGCAGGGGAGCGGACGGACTTAGACCGGACCTTTCGGAGGATCGGTGTCAACACGATGGGCCAAATGGCCTCGTTCTGCACTGTCAGGATTCTATGGATTCTATAAATTTAATCATTTCAGGAATGAAAGTCAATGGCGAAAGTACAATTATGCAGGTAATGGAGATTTCACTTTAACCTCTTTCAACATGCACAAAGGACAACAGAATCTAATTGCTAAGTACCTGATTACTAGGAATGATGAAGAAAATCCCATTTGTTCCATATGGGCTGGTTTAGCTCAGTGGGCTAGACAGCTGGTTTATAATGCAGAACAAGGCCAGCAGCGCGGGTTCAATTCCCGTACCAGCTTACCCGAACAGGTGCTGGAATGTGGTGACTCGGAGCTTTTCACAGTAATTTCATACTTGTGACAGTAAAAGATTATTATTATTTCCTCAGGGAAGTAACAGGCAAATGTAAAATTAGATATCGGCAACACCAAATAACACAGATGTCATTCGGATCCATCAAGGCACCATATAGTGCCTGAATAGACAACAGATCACAAGACTAAGCGGGGTTCAGTTTAGCTCAGTTGGCCGAACACCTGGTTTGTGAGGCATAGCAAGACCCACAGCGCAGGTTGAATTCCTGAG
Organism: Scyliorhinus canicula; assembly: GCF_902713615.1. Lineage (NCBI taxonomy): Eukaryota > Metazoa > Chordata > Chondrichthyes > Carcharhiniformes > Scyliorhinidae > Scyliorhinus > Scyliorhinus canicula. The sequence continues at coordinate 19,829,656 of NC_052159.1, forward strand.
GTTATTCAACCTTGCCCCTCACCTGAAGTGTGGTGATCCTCAGGTTAAACCACCACCAGTCAACTCTCGCCCTCAAAGGGAAAAGCAGCCTGTGGCCACCTGGGACTATGACGACTTTGCTATACTAGACCATTACTGTGAGGGCAATTCAGGGGCAGCTACAGTTGAATGGTGCATCAACAAGAGATGCAGATTTCTAGAAAATGAATCCCTTATGAACTCCCACTATAAATGAACATGGAATGAGATGAATATGTCCCTTAGGACAACGCAAAGTGCAAAATTACACATGGACAGTGTAAGGCTTCAATACCAAACATTGAAGGCATATTTTAAACAATGCTAAGGATATAATCTGAGACCTTACATAATCCTCTTTGTACAAATGATTTTCTAGAGCATCTGCATTAATTCAGGTCCTCAAAGACGTCAGTGCTTAGTATCGCGTGTGCAAGATGCGGCAATGCACTTTTTAAAAGACAAAATCTCAAGAGGGAATAAAGGCTAGCAAAAGCAAATGTTCTCAGAAAATCCATAAAGAACACTGCATCCCATCAAAAGCATACAATGCTGCATTTGATGTTAATACTGAATGTAGCAGGTTATCTATGCCAGACTATGGATCTGCCTGAGATAGGTCAAGGCATTTAGTCTGTGCGTGAAGGTGTTTTTAATTGGGCGTTGTTTCAAATATTGGTGCAGTTTCTTTGAGGATTTTGCTGATCTTCCTGTAGTTATGACAAATTGTTCTGGCAGTTAAATGGCTTTGCAGCAAGTAGGAAAGAAACTCTGTGACTAGATCATTCTCATGGTCTGTGAGTTTTCAACCTGACAAAGTCAGCTTACACTCAAAGCCAGCCATGGTTATTGAGTCTGGCCAGTGGGGGTTTCTGCTCCTCCAGGTGAATATAATGTATAAACACAGAACGCAACATTAGATTTGCTGTCTCGTTTTTGTACTACGTTGAGTGTTTAACCAGATGCACTCAGATTAATTCTCAGAATAATCCATACACAAGCGAAACGTGTGTGAATCACTTTGAACTGATTTTGAGACTATATTAAATAAATGTAAATGTTCCTATTATTCTCTTCTTTTGTTCTTCAAATCAGACCTGCACGTATCATTCCAGCATAAATATCTTGGGAATCAGCACAGTACTTCATAAAGTTGGTGTTTATTTGTGTCTAGGTGTGCACAGTGCCAGGGACCCGGGTGAAATTCCCGGCTTGGGTCCCTGTCTGTGCGGAGTCTTGCACGTTCTCCCCGTGTCTGCGTGGGTTTCCTCCGGGTGCTTCGGTTTCCTCCGAGAAGTCCCAAAAGAAATGCTTGTTAGGTGAATTGGACATTCTGATTTCTCCCTCCGTGTACCCGAACAGGCACCCGAGTGTGGCAACTAGGGGGTTTTCACAGTAGCTTCATTGCAGTATTAATGTAAGCCTACTTGTGACACTAATAAAGATTGTTATTATTATAAACATTCAATCCCTCCACCACCGACAAACAGTGGCAGCCCTGTGTCCCATCTACAAGATGCATGCAGGAACTTACCAAGGTTCCTTAGGCATCACCTTCCAAACCCATGAACATTACCATTTGAAAGAGAAGAGCAGCAGATACCTGGGAACCCCACCACCTGGAGGTACCCCTCCAAGCCACTCGCCATCCTGATTTGCAAATACATCGCCGTTCCTTCACTGTCGCTGGCTCAACATCTTGGAACTCCCTCCCTAACAGCACTGTGGGTGTACCCATACTTGACGGACTGCAGCAGTTCAAGAAGCCAGCTCACCGTCACTTTCTGAAGGGCAACTAGGGATGGGTTGCCCTAGTCAACCCATCCCCTGCCAGCGACAGCCACATCCAGTAAAGATTATAGTGGCCTCTCTACATGTCTGTTGAGGAGATGGACAGCCTGTAGGCATTTCAAGAAGGTTGGAGGTTATGGTATAAACCAGGATGTTTAAATTATTCATGTAATTTCCCCAAATCAGAGAAGGTTTTTGTGGTGTTTTTAAAGGATCGGCTTGCAGACCACAAAGGTACAAACAAACAAGAGCTTTATTGGAAAGATGTTTATTCCACAGGCTGTTAGGATAGAATCCCACCCCTGTTGTCCGCTGATGTTGGCCCACACAAGTGGCCGATGATGTCATCAATATGTCACATGATCAGACTCTTAAAGTCACCTTGCTCTAATTGGGAACAAATATGATGCACAACTTTCCTCCCCCTTTAAAGGTTCCTGCATTGAAACACAATATAACATTAATAATCAAAATATACAATATGAACAATTAATAAATACAAATCAATAAGTTAGACATTTCGGAGGATGTTAATTTGCGTGGTCATTGGTGAACCTCAGGCAACTGCTGTTTCCTGTTGACTGCAACCACTGGTGTTTTTGATTCAGTTGTTTCAATCGGAATCGACATAGTAATCGGAAGTTAACTGGAGTCAACATAGTGTTTGGAGGTTGACTCGGTTTTGAAGCGTCCTCATCTGGGGTACTGTCTTCCACAGTTGCTTCTGGTACTGTCAGGTTCTCAGGAATATCCATGTCTTCGCTTGGCACAGTTTGTCGCGGAATCTTGGTTGACTCAGTCTCTGACAAACTAGTTGTAGTTGCTAAAAGTTGATCAGCGAATATAGCATCCTGAGTGCGAATGGGGCAGAGAGCGGTCCTGCTTGTGCTAAAGCGATGCCAGGTATCCACTTTTCACTGGTGGTGCAGTTCCTTGCCAATACGTCCTGACCTTTGTGAAAAACACAGCAAAACCTGACTTTGCTGTTTCCTCTGAACGATTTCTCTTGTTTTAGGCAGCTTCAGCAGATCAAAGCTGACGTTTTATCATGAGTAATGCCGGAGAATTTTGGGTTGTCGAATGTATTGTATTCCTGTGTGTCATTGGGAATTGGCTTCGTCATTTTGACAATCATCCTTGTTCACGAGTTACCTTCATTTGCTTCATTGTCTGAACAAATCTTTCAGCCAGGATTGTGGCAGGATGTTAAGGAGCAGGTTGGATGTGTTGGATTCCATTCTCCTTTAGATAATTTGTAAATGATTGCACTATTGCCACTAACAAATTGTTTAGGGTGACCCAATCTTGCAAAAATATCACCCAGTCTTTCTGTTGTCCTGTCCGAGGGTGTAGTCTTCATAACGGCAACTTCAAACCACTTTGAGTGCACGTCTACCACAATGAAAAACATTTGTCCTTCGAACGGTCTGGCATAATCTATATGAACTCTTAACCATGGCCCTTCCGGCCATTCCCACGAGTGATGGTACGAGTGGCGGTAGCTTTTGAATGTTTGCACAAGCTGAACATATGCTCACCTTCTCCTCAATTTCACTATTGAGCCCTATAGCCACCAAAAATAGATTCTGGCTATCTCCTTCATCCTTGCTAACCAACAATAGCTTTCATGAAGTTGTTTCAGGACACATTTCCTTAACAATGGCGGAATGTTGGCTCTCAGTCCCCAGAGGTGATAACTAGCTGGTACAGATAACCCGAGTCTTCAGGTAACGTATGGTTTCAACTCCGGGCTTTCTCCCACGGTCTTGCCATGTAGTACCATGTCCATAACATCTGACAGTAGTGGATTATCTCTGGTACACTTCTTAAATTATCAAGCGGTTACAGGAATATTATGGACTTCTTTGAAATAGAGATTACAGCTTGAACTATTTGTTGATAACTCTTTGGGTAAAGAGATATAGGGCGGGATTCTCCGAGCCAGCGCCGGATCAGAGAATCACCGGGGACGTGGGAAATTCCCGCCGTGCTGCTCTGACGCCGGGCCGCGATTCTCCGGCGGCCAGAGAATCTGCACCAATCACGCCCGCGCAGCCGCCACAGCGCCAGTCGGGGGCCGCTGAAATAGGCCTCCGCGGCAATTCTCCGGCCAAACTTTTGGGGGGGGAATCTGACTCCGGGGGGGGGGGCCTCCACTGGGTCCAGGCCCGCGATTGGGGGCTTCCAATCGGCGGCCGCAATCTGGAGGGGGCCTACCTCCTTCCGTGCGGCCCGTTGTAACGTTCCTGACATGTTGCTTCGTACCGGCGCAGAGACGACAACCATGCGCATGCGTGGACCCGCGCCGGCCGTGCAGGGCCTCCTTTCAGCGGCCGGAGCAGCGCGCAGCACTCCAACACCGTGCTAACCCCCTGAACACCAGTGAATTGCTGGGCCAGGAGGCCCGGAATGGTGTATGCCGGCGTCAACACTTGGCCAGGATTTCGGAGAATCCCGGTCATAGAATCCATCAACGTTCTCATGGCAATTTGATTGATGATATTTTATCGTGTATGCATGTGCTGACAACGGTAGTCCCCATCTCTGCATCTGGCTCGCTACCCATGTATCATTGTCCATGGTCGATGATCTGTTAGCAAAGTATATTTCCTTCCATTTAGGTAATGCCAAAAAAGTTTGATTCCAAACATAATACCTGGACCTTCCTTTTCCATCTGTGCATAGTTAATTTCTTGAGGCAAACACTATTGGCTTCTCTTCATCATTGAGCATTATGTGAGAATCCACTGCTCCCACCCCATAAGGTGATGTGCTGCATCATGTTGGAGCTTGCTGTAATGGCAGCCGATGATCCTTTGAATACAGAGGCTGGTGGGGTGTAAGATTAAGATATGGACAGGAGATCCTCTATCATGGTTTTGGGAGGGGAGGGGTGACAGCAGTAGTGCGTGAAATGAATTGGGTACATTGGAGGGCTCTGTCAGCCACGCTCCACAGGGAATATTTGACGGATGAGGAAGGAAGACATGTCAGAAATAGTGTTGTGGAAGGTTTCATCATCAGAGCCGATGTGATGGAGATGGAGAAATGTAATGGAGTCCTCAGGGGAAGCTGAGTGTGAGGAAGTGTAGTCGAAGTAGCTGTGGGAGTTGCAGTGAACATTATAAATAGCCTATCTCCAGAAATAGAAACAGAGAAGCTGAGGAAGGAAAGTGAAGAGTCGAGAGATGGACCAGGTGAAGGAAGAGGGGAGATTGAAAACAAAGTCAATGAAATGTTTCAGATCAAACCAGCACCAATACAGTCATCACTGTACCAGAGAAAGGGGTGATGAAATGAGGGAGGAGGCCCTGAGTAGGACGGGAATAATGAATGGTCCACATTTCCCACAAAAAGCCAAACATAACTGGGATCAATATGGGGACCCATTTCAACATTTATTGTAATCTGGAGGAAGTGAGTGGAATTGGGGCACCAGTTGCTCAGAGTGAGAGGAAACTCCGCCAGGTGGAGGAGTTATCGACTATCAGCAATATTTCTTCTCACCATCAACAGACAGATAAGCAGTCACTTAACTGGGCAAAGTGATAATGTTTCAAGAACTCTTGAAGCTTATAAACATTCCTTTGACTGCTTGGGTTTCTCTGTATCATTCTGCATTTGTGTGGGCTTGACACGGAATTAGGACTGAGAAACATTAAATGAGACAGCTTGCATTTGTGGGTCATAAATTTATATTTTTCAAGGTGCAGGAATCTAACGGTGCCTCTTTCTGAACATGAAGTTGCCTAAACATATAAGAAGAAAATAGCAAAACTGGAAAAAGGCACAATCCAGCAGAGGGCAGCAGAGCAGAGCTACTGATCAGCTGTTCTGGGGAAATTTGCATACGTGCAGTGCGGTCAGCCTAAGTTGAAGGTGAATCTGCGAAGGGGACCCGAGGAGTTTGAGTGAAGGCAATCATCCAGCAGAGGGCAGCAGAGCAGAGCTACTGATCAGCTGTTCTGGGGAAATTTGCATACGTGCAGTGCGGTCAGCCTAAGTTGAAGGTGAATCTGCGAAGGGGACCCGAGGAGTTTGAGTGAAGGCAATCATCCAGCAGAGGGCAGCAGAGCAGAGCTACTGATCAGCTGTTCTGGGGAAATTTGCATACGTGCAGTGCGGTCAGCCTAAGTTGAAGGTGAATCTGCGAAGGGGACCCGAGGAGTTTGAGTGAAGGCAATCATCCAGCAGAGGGCAGCAGAGCAGAGCTACTGATCAGCTGTTCTGGGGAAATTTGCATACGTGCAGTGCGGTCAGCCTAAGTTGAAGGTGAATCTGCGAAGGGGACCCGAGGAGTTTGAGTGAAGGCAATCATCCAGCAGAGGGCAGCAGAGCAGAGCTACTGATCAGCTGTTCTGGGGAAATTTGCATACGTGCAGTGCGGTCAGCCTAAGTTGAAGGTGAATCTGCGAAGGGGACCCGAGGAGTTTGAGTGAAGGCAATCATCCAGCAGAGGGCAGCAGAGCAGAGCTACTGATCAGCTGTTCTGGGGAAATTTGCATACGTGCAGTGCGGTCAGCCTAAGTTGAAGGTGAATCTGCGAAGGGGACCCGAGGAGTTTGAGTGAAGGCAATCATCCAGCAGAGGGCAGCAGAGCAGAGCTACTGATCAGCTGTTCTGGGGAAATTTGCATACGTGCAGTGCGGTCAGCCTAAGTTGAAGGTGAATCTGCGAAGGGGACCCGAGGAGTTTGAGTGAAGGCAATCATCCAGCAGAGGGCAGCAGAGCAGAGCTACTGATCAGCTGTTCTGGGGAAATTTGCATACGTGCAGTGCGGTCAGCCTAAGTTGAAGGTGAATCTGCGAAGGGGACCCGAGGAGTTTGAGTGAAGGCAATCATCCAGCAGAGGGCAGCAGAGCAGAGCTACTGATCAGCTGTTCTGGGGAAATTTGCATACGTGCAGTGCGGTCAGCCTAAGTTGAAGGTGAATCTGCGAAGGGGACCCGAGGAGTTTGAGTGAAGGCAATCATCCAGCAGAGGGCAGCAGAGCAGAGCTACTGATCAGCTGTTCTGGGGAAATTTGCATACGTGCAGTGCGGTCAGCCTAAGTTGAAGGTGAATCTGCGAAGGGGACCCGAGGAGTTTGAGTGAAGGCAATCATCCAGCAGAGGGCAGCAGAGCAGAGCTACTGATCAGCTGTTCTGGGGAAATTTGCATACGTGCAGTGCGGTCAGCCTAAGTTGAAGGTGAATCTGCGAAGGGGACCCGAGGAGTTTGAGTGAAGGCAATCATCCAGCAGAGGGCAGCAGAGCAGAGCTACTGATCAGCTGTTCTGGGGAAATTTGCATACGTGCAGTGCGGTCAGCCTAAGTTGAAGGTGAATCTGCGAAGGGGACCCGAGGAGTTTGAGTGAAGGCAATCATCCAGCAGAGGGCAGCAGAGCAGAGCTACTGATCAGCTGTTCTGGGGAAATTTGCATACGTGCAGTGCGGTCAGCCTAAGTTGAAGGTGAATCTGCGAAGGGGACCCGAGGAGTTTGAGTGAAGGCAATCATCCAGCAGAGGGCAGCAGAGCAGAGCTACTGATCAGCTGTTCTGGGGAAATTTGCATACGTGCAGTGCGGTCAGCCTAAGTTGAAGGTGGTTTGTGGAGAGGCTGTTGGCAAGTGACAGTTAAACCCGAAACACTTCGTGAGTGTTTCCCACCCTACCTCCTCCTCTAACCAACCCCCCCACCCCACGGTGGTTGGGAAGCGGGAGCAGGGGCCTGTCGTGAAGGTGAGTGAGTGCCTTTAAATTTGCTTACCTTTGAGCGGGAGCAGGGTTTGAGGTAATATCAGGTAAGCTCTTCCTTTCTTTTTCTTTTTCTTGTTATTTTTTAAATCTAGAGGTGATGTCAGGGAAGGCAGTACAATGCTCCTCCTGCAGAATGTTTGAGGTGAGGGACGCCGTCAGTGTCCCTGCTGATTTCATCTGTGGGAAGTGCACCCAACTCCAGCTCCTCAAAAACCGTGTTAGGGACCTGGAGCTTGAGCTGGATGAACTTCGGATCATTCGGGAGGCAGAGGGGGTCATAGATAGGAGCTTCAGGGAAATAGTTACACCAAAGACTGGAGATAGATGGGTAACTGTAAGAGGGACTGGGAAGAAGCAGTCAGTGCAGGGACCCCCTGCGGTCGTTCCCCTGAGTAACAAGTATACCGTTTTGGATACTTGTGGGGGGGGGGACTTACCAGGGGTAAGCCATGGGGTACGGGCCTCTGGCACGGAGTCTGTCCCTGTTGCTCAGAAGGGAAGGGGGGAAAGGAGTAGAACATTAGTAATTGGGGACTCAATAGTCAGGGGCACAGATAGGAGATTTTGTGGGAGCGACAGAGACTCACGTTTGGTATGTTGCCTCCCAGGTGCAAGGGTACGTGATGTCTCGGATCGTGTTTTCCGGGTCCTTAAGGGGGAGGGGGAGCAGCCCCAAGTCGTAGTCCACATTGGCACTAACGACATAGGTAGGAAAGGGGACAAGGATGTCAGGCAGGCCTTTAGGGAGCTAGGATGGAAGCTCAGAGCGAGAACAAACAGAGTTGTTATCTCTGGGTTGTTGCCCGTGCCACGTGATAGTGAGATGAGGAATAGGGAGAGAGAGCAATTAAACACGTGGCTACAGGGATGGTGCAGGCGGGAGGGATTCAGATTTCTGGATAACTGGGGCTCTTTCTGGGGAAGGTGGGACCTCTATAGACAGGATGGTCTACATCTGAACCTGAGGGGCACCAATATCCTGGGGGGGAGATTTGTTAGTGCTCTTTGGGGGGGTTTAAACTAATTCAGCAGGGGCATGGGAACCTGGATTGTAGTTTTAGGGTACGGGAGATTGAGAGTATAGAGGTCAGGAGCACAGATTTGACTTCGCAGGAGGGTGCCAGTGTTCAGGTAGGTGGTTTGAAGTGTGTCTACTTCAATGCCAGGAGTATACGAAATAAGGTAGGGGAACTGGCAGCATGGGTTGGTACCTGGGACTTCGATGTTGTGGCCATTTCAGAGACATGGATAGAGCAGGGACAGGAATGGTTGTTGCAGGTTCCGGGGTTTAGGTGTTTTAGTAAGTTAAGAGAAGGGGGCAAAAGAGGGGGAGGTGTGGCGCTGCTAGTCAAGGACAGTATTACGGTGGCGGAAAGGATGCTAGATGGGGACTCTTCTTCTGAGGTAGTATGGGCTGAGGTTAGAAACAGGAAAGGAGAGGTCACCCTGTTGGGAGTTTTCTATAGGCCACCTAATAGTTCTAGGGATGTAGAGGAAAGGATGGCGAAGATGATTCTGGAAAAGAGCGAAAGTAACAGGGTAGTTGTTATGGGAGACTTTAACTTTCCAAACATTGACTGGAAAAGATATAGTTCGAGTACATTAGATGGGTCATTCTTTGTACAATGTGTGCAGGAGGGTTTCCTGACACAATATGTTGACAGGCCAACAAGAGGCGAGGCCACATTGGATTTGGTTTTGGGTAATGAACCAGGCCAGGTGTTAGATCTGGAGGTAGGTGAGCACTTTGGAAACAGTGACCACAATTCGGTGACCTTTACGTTAGTGATGGAAAGGGATAAGTATACCCCGCAGGGCAAGAATTATAGCTGGGGGAAGGGCAATTATGATGCCATTAGACATGACTTAGGATGTGTTGGTTGGAGAAGTAGGCTGCAAGGGTTGGGCACACTGGATATGTGGAGTTTGTTCAAGGAACAGCTATTGCATGTTCTTGATAAGTACGTACCAGTCAGGCAGGGAGGAAGGGGTCGAGCGAGGGAACCGTGGTTTACCAAAGAAGTGGAATCTCTTGTTAAGAGGAAGAAGGAGGCCTATGTAAAGATGAGGCATGAAGTTTCAGTTGGGGCGCTTGATATTTACAAGGAAGCGAGGAAGGATCTAAAGAGAGAGCTGAGACGAGCAAGGAGGGGACATGAGAAGTCTTTGGCAGGTAGGATCAAGGAAAACCCAAAAGCTTTCTATAGGTATGTCAGGAATAAAAGAATGACTAGGGTAAGAGTAGGGCCAGTCAAGGACAGTGGTGGGAAGTTGTGTGTGGAGGCTGAGGAGATAAGCGAGATACTAAATGAATACTTTTCGTCAGTATTCACTCAAGAAAAAGATAATATTGTGGAGGAGAATGCTGAGACCCAGGCTATTAGAATAGATGGCATTGAGGTGCGTAGGGAAGAAGTGTTGGCAATTCTGGACAAGGTGAAAATAGATAAGTCCCCGGGGCCGGATGGGATTTATCCTAGGATTCTCTGGGAAGCCAGGGAAGAGATTGCTGAGCCTTTGGCTTTGATTTTTAGGTCATCATTGGCTACAGGAATAGTGCCAGAGGACTGGAGGATAGCAAATGTGGTCCCTTTGTTCAAGAAGGGGAGTAGAGATAACCCCGGTAACTATAGGCCGGTGAGCCTAACGTCTGTGGTGGGTAAAGTCTTGGAGAGGATTATAAAAGATACGATTTATAATCATCTAGATAGGAATAATATGATTAGGGACAGTCAGCATGGTTTTGTGAAGGGTAGGTCATGCCTCACAAACCTTATCGAGTTCTTTGAGAAGGTGACTGAACAGGTAGACGAGGGTAGAGCAGTTGATGTGGTGTATATGGATTTCAGTAAAGCGTTTGATAAGGTTCCCCACGGTCGTCTATTGCAGAAAATACGGAGGCTGGGGATTGAGGGTGATTTAGAGATGTGGATCAGAAATTGGCTAGTTGAAAGAAGACAGAGAGTGGTAGTTGATGGGAAATGTTCAGAATGGAGTTCAGTTACGAGTGGCGTACCACAAGGATCTGTTCTGGGGCCGTTGCTGTTTGTCATTTTTATAAATGACCTAGAGGAGGGCGCAGAAGGATGGGTGAGTAAATTTGCAGACGACACTAAAGTCGGTGGAGTTGTAGACAGTGCGGAAGGATGTTGCAGGTTACAGAGGGACATAGATAGGCTGCAGAGCTGGGCTGAGAGGTGGCAAATGGAGTTTAATGTGGAGAAGTGTGAGGTGATTCACTTTGGAAAGAATAACAGAAATGCGGAATATTTGGCTAATGGTAAAATTCTTGGTAGTGTGGATGAGCAGAGGGATCTCGGTGTCCATGTACATAGATCCCTGAAAGTTGCCACCCAGGTTGATAGGGTTGTGAAGAAGGCCTATGGTGTGTTGGCCTTTATTGGTAGAGGGATTGAGTTCCGGAGCCATGAGGTCATGTTGCAGTTGTACAAAACTCTAGTACGGCCGCATTTGGAGTATTGCGTACAGTTCTGGTCGCCTCATTATAGGAAGGACGTGGAAGCTTTGGAACGGGTGCAGAGGAGATTTACCAGGATGTTGCCAGGTATGGAGGGAAAATCTTATGAGGAAAGGCTGATGGACTTGAGGTTGTTTTCGTTAGAGAGAAGAAGGTTAAGAGGTGACTTAATAGAGGCATACAAAATGATCAGAGGGTTAGATAGGGTGGACAGCGAGAGCCTTCTCCCGCGGATGGAGGTGGCTAGCACGAGGGGACATAGCCTTAAATTGAGGGGTAATAGATATAGGACAGAGGTCAGAGGTGGGTTTTTTACGCAAAGAGTGGTGAGGCCGTGGAATGCCCTACCTGCAACAGTAGTGAACATGCCAACATTGAGGGCATTTAAAAATTTATTGGATAAGCATATGGATGATAAGGGCATAGTGTAGGTTAGATGGCCTTTAGATTTTTTCCATGTCGGTGCAACATCGAGGGCCGAAGGGCCTGTACTGCACTGTATCGTTCTATGTTCTATGTTCTAACTTCATGTCAAAGGAGATGTTAAGATGGCAAAAGGTAAATACAGATATCCCATGAGTGTTACTCGTGATTAGGTGATGCTACTGCAGCAGGTGTTAAAGATGGCTGGTCACTTCACCCTCTGAAATTTGAAAACATATGAACAAGGAGCAGGAGGTGGCCACTCAGCCCCTCCAACCTGCTCCGCCATTGAGTAAGATCTTAGCTGGTCTGATAGTCACCTCAGATCGTCATCCCAGCTACTCCTGATAACCTATCAGCCCCTTGCTTATTAAGAATCTATCCACATCTGCTTCAAAAATAGTCAAAGGGCAAGATCTTCTTGTTGTTCACGTCTGTGGCATCTTCGAGTCCCTCCGATGGCGCCCGGGGCAGCGTGAGGTGGATTCAGTAGGAAACCCCATTGAAAGCGATGGGACGAGAAGATCCCACCACCAGCAAACAGCAGGCCGCCTCCCTCTATCCAGAAACACGCCACAGGGAGACCAGACAATCTCACCCAAAGTCTCTGCTAACACTGTCTTTCCAGGAAGAGAGCACCCAAAAACTGATGAACCTCAAAGAGAAAAAGTGTCACCTCATCTCCATTTGAAATGAGTGACCCCTTACTTTTAAACAGTGACTCATTGTTCTAGGTTCTCCCCCAAGGTTCTCTCCACGTCCACCCTGACAGTACCTCCGTGGATATATCTTTCAATCAAGTCTCATCTTACTCTTCTAAACACCAGTGGATACAAGCCTAGCCAGTCCAAGCTGTCCTCATAAGAAAACCCTCCCAGGTTTTAGTCTGGTAAACCTTCTTTATGCCCAATACTGTCTGCAGTACTCCAGGGCTGGTCTTAGTATTGCCCTGTACAACTGAAGCATTACCTCCCTACTTTTGTATTCAATTCCCCTTACAATAAATGATGACATTCTATTATCTTCTTGAATTATTTGCTGAACTGCATATTAGCCTTTTGTGATTCATACGCTAAGGCACCCAGATCCCTCTGCACCTCAGAGCTCTACAATCTCGCACCACTTAGCACAGGGCTAAATCGCTAGCTTTGAAAGCAGACCAAGGCAGGCCAGCAGCACGGTTCAATTCCTGTACCAGCCTCCCCGAACAGGCACCGGAATGTGGCGACTAGAGGCTTTTTACAGTCACTTCGTGTGAAGCCTACTTGTGGCAATAAGCGATTTTCATTCATTCAAGATGCTTTTATTCTTCCTGCCAAAATGAACAAAGAACAAAGAAAAGTACAGCATAGGAACAGGCCCTTCGGCCCTCCAAGCCTGCGCCGACCATGCTGCCCGTCTAAACTAAAATCCTCTGCACTTCCGGTGTCCGTATCCCTCTATTCCCATCCTATTCGTGTATTTATCAAGATGCCCCTTAAACATCACTATCGTCCCTGCTTCCACCACCTCCTCCGGTAGTGAGTTTGAGGCACCCACTACCCTCTGTGTAAAAAACTTGCCTCGTACATCTCCTCTAAATCTTGCCCCTCGCACCTTAAACCTATGCCCCCTAGTAATTAACCCCCCCACCCTGGGAAAAAGTCTCTGACCATCCACTCTGTCTATGCCCCTCATAATTTTTTAGACTTCTATCAGGTCGCCCCTCAACCTCCGTCATTCCAGTGAGAACAAACCGAGTTTATTCAACCTCTCCTGATAGCTATGCCCTCCATACCAGGCAACATCCTGGTAAATCTCTTCTGCCCCCTCTCTAAAGCCTCCACATCCTTCTGGTGGTGTGGCGACCAGAAATGAACACTTTCCTCCAAGTGTGGCCTAACTAAGGTTCCAAACAGCTACAATGACTTGCCAATTTTTATACTCAATGCCATATGCCTTCTTGACTACCTTCTCCACCTGTGTTGCCCCTTTCAGTGACCTGTGGCCCTGTACACCTAGATCTCTCCGACTGTCAATACTCTTGAGGGTTCTACCATTCACTGTACATTCCCTACCTGTATTAGACATTTTCCCACAATATACTCCACGTGCCAAATCTTTGCCCACTCACTTATCCTATCTATATCTTTTCATAGCCTCATTATGTCATCTTCACAACTCACTTTGCTACCTGTCTCTGTGTCATCAGCACATTTGGCAGCTATCCCTTCAGTCCTTTCATTCAAGTCATTCATAAAACTGTAAACATTTGAGGTCCCAGCAACGATCGCTGTGACCCACTATTCGTTACATCTTGCCAAGCTGAAACAGACCCATTTATGGCTATTTTCTGCTCCCTGTTGGCCAACCAATCTTATATCCATGTCAATATGTTACCCCCATAGCATGAGCCTTTATTTTTCACATTAACCTTTGGTGCAGCACTTTATCAAATGCCTCCTGAAAATCTAGGTATAGCACATTCACCGGTTCGCCTTTATCCAGAGGATATGTTACCTCCTCAAATAACTCCAATAAATTGGTTAAACATCATTTCCTTTCCACAAAACCATGTTGGCACTATTTGATTACCTTGATGTTTCCAAATGCCCTGCTATAATGTCTTTAATAATAACTTCTACAGGAGCAGGGAGGTTATGTTGGAGCTGTACAGAATGTTGGTTAGGCCACAGCTGGAGTACTGTGCGCTGTTCTGGCCGCCTCACTATAGGAAGGAGGTGATTGCACTGGAGAGGGTGCAGAGGAGATTCGCCAAGATGCTGCTGGGAGGGCGTATCAGAGCTATAAGGAGAGACTGGATCGGCTTGGATTGTTTCCTTGAGAGCAGAGAAGGCTGAGGGAGGATAATGAATAGGAAGCAGGGGTATATCACAAGGGGGGATAGTTTCAGGGTGAGGGCAGGAGATTCCGAGGGGATTTGAGAAAAGAAAATTTTACTGGTGAGAATCTGGAATGCACTTCCTGGGAAGGTAGTGGAGGCTGGAAACCTCACAACCTTCAAAGAGCACTTGGATGAACACTTGAAACACTGTCACCTTCAAGGATATGGCACAAGTGCTGGTAAGTGGGAGAGCGAGATTAGGGGTAGTTATTGGTGCAAACTCGATGGGCCAAATGGCCTTTTCTGCAATCTACGACGCTCTGGCTCTATGACACTACTTTCCCTATGGACGAACACGAAGCTAACTGGTCTGCAGTTTCCTGCTTTCTGTTTCGCTCCCTTTATGAATAATGGAGTTACATTTTCTACCTTCCAATCTAATGGGATTTTCCCTGGATCTTGGAAGTTTCAGAAAAGTAAGAACAATCCATCAACTATCTCCGTAGCCACTTCTTTTAAAACTCTAGGATGAAGTCCATCAAGGCCCAGGCATTTTTCAGCAGCAGATCCAACAATTTACTCAGTCCCACTGCTCAAGTTATAATTTTCCTGAGTTATAATATAATAATCTTTATTAGTGTCACAAGTAGGTTTACATTAACACTGCAATGAAGTTACTGTGAAAATCCCCTCCAGTGTCTGTTTGGGTACACTGAGGGAGAATTCAGAATGTCCAAATTACCTAACAGCACGTCTTTCAGGACTTGTGGAAGGAAACCGGAGCATCCGGAGGAAACCCACGCAGGCATGAGGAAAACGTGGAGACTGCACAGACAGTGACCAGGCGGGGAATCGAACCTGGGACCCTGGCACTGTGAATCAACAGTGCTAACCACTATGCTACCGTGCCGCCCTGCTTTCCATTTCACCGCAGCCCTGGACATTCATGTCACTGGTTTATTCCAGGGCTGGAGCGGGGAGGTGAGCAGCATTTCACACGCTACAGCTCACAAACGCATCCGTGAAGTCACAGATGCCCTGTTTGCCCAGGCAGCAGACTTTATAAACTTTGAACTGGTCAAAACCCATCATGATGCCTAGGCAGCAGGATTCTCCATCATCACCAGGCTGCCCCTGTTCTAGAGGTCAATAGATGGCATGTATGGTGCTTTGCATGCACCTGGGCAACAGGAAGCGCCCTTCAGCAACAGGAAGGGGTTCCACTCACTGAAGGTTCAAATTTTGTGCGATCACCGCCTCCGGATCATGTGAGCATGTTTCCCAGGGAACGTGCATGACAGCTATATCCTTGGACATCGGAGATCCCTTGCATCTTCAAGGACCACCCCAGGATGATGGTTTGGCTCGAGTTGGACAAGAGGGACCAGTTGAAGATGCAGGATGAAAACATCAGTGCGCAGGCCAGAGACCTTCAGTGAGCAGGCCAGAGACGGTCAGTGCGCAGGCCAGAGGCCGTCAGTGAGCAGGCCAGAGGCCGTCAGTGAGCAGGCCAGAGACGGTCAGTGCGCAGGCCAGAGGCCGTCAGTGAGCAGGCCAGAGGCCGTCAGTGAGCCGGCCAAAGACCTTCAGTGCGCAAGCCAGAGACCGTCAGTGCGCAGGCCAGAGACGGTCAGTGCGCAGGCCAGAGACCGTCAGTGCACAGGCCAGAGACCGTCAGTGAGCAGGCCAGAGACAGTCAGTGCGCAGGCCAGAGACGGTCAGTGCGCAGGCCAGAGACGGTCAGTGCACAGGCCAGAGACGGTCAGTGCGCAGGCCAGAGACGGTCAATGCGCAGGCCAGAGACGGTCAGTGCGCAGGCCAGAGACGGTCAGTGC
Organism: Scyliorhinus canicula; assembly: GCF_902713615.1. Classification (NCBI taxonomy): domain Eukaryota; kingdom Metazoa; phylum Chordata; class Chondrichthyes; order Carcharhiniformes; family Scyliorhinidae; genus Scyliorhinus; species Scyliorhinus canicula. The sequence continues at coordinate 19,845,763 of NC_052159.1, forward strand.
GCAGGCCAGAGACGGAGACCCGGTTTAACGAGGCCCATGTCGCCACCCGTGCTGTTCCCGGGACTGCTTAAAATGGTGTTCCGATGCCTGGACCGCTCTGGTGGTGCTCTGCAGTAAAGCCCCTAGAAAATCTCCAACTTTGTAGTGGTCTGCTGTGCCCTCCACAAACTGGCATGGCAGTGGGTGACATGCTGGAGGAGGAGGAGGAGGCACGTGCAAACTCGTCTGAGGAGCATGAGGAAAGGACGAACCAGGAGGAGCTGAAGAACGAGCCCGGAGAGGACACATAGGAGGAGCTGAAGCCTGAAACTCTGTCCATGTCTGCGTGGGTCTCATCCCCACAACCCAAAAGATGTGCTTGGTAGGTGGATTGGCCACGATAAATTGTCCCTTAATCAGAGAAAAATGAATTGGGTACTCTAAATTTATTTTAAAGGTGAGCATTCAAAACCCACACTGTCCCTAGACGCTGAGCTGTCAGGAGCTGAGGTGAGGTGGAGACTGCCGTAGTCTCCCTGGTTAAAGGCACCGGGCGGCGGCCGGTAGATCACGCCATGAGTGTGGTTAAATAGAGGTGTGAAAACTCTGTGAAGAAGGGGGTGGGGGGGGGGGGGGGGGGGGGGGGGGGGGGGGCGCGGCAGGGGGTGGGGGGGGCACGGCGGGGGGTTGGCCCCACAGCATTTTTCGGAACTATTATTGGGTGGCAAATATAGCTATGATTAGCAAGTGGGTAGTGGGGGAAGGGTCGGTGTGGGAGCGGGTGGAGGCGGCTTAGGGGATTCTGGCAAGGATTTGCCGATGCCATGTCCATGGTACTAAACACAACAGTGGCGCTGAGTCCAGAGGTGGCGGTTTTTGGAGTGTCGGAAGACCCGGGAGTCCAGGGGGCGAGAGAGGCTGGCATTTTGGCCTTTGCCTTCCTGGTAGCCCGGAGACGGATCTCATTGGTGTGGAGGGACTCAGAGCCTCCGAAATCAGAGGTATGGGCTAGTGACATGGCCGGGTTTTTCAGGCTTCTGAAGATCAAGTTCGTCCTGAGAGGATCGATGCTAGGGTTTGTGTGGAGGTGGCAGCCGTTTAGCAACTTCTTTGGGAAAAATTAAGCTGTCAGCAGATACGATAGGGGCGGGGGGGGGGGGGGGGGGGGGGGGGGGATTGGGGGGGGTGGGCAGGGGGGAGATAGTTTAGGCGAGATCAGCGAGAGGAGGAGAGGGGACTGGGGAACTGTGTGTGTAAGCCTTGTTGGCGGGGGTTTGGTTATTGGTTGGGGGGAGGGGGGTATTAACTGCGTTATGTTTGCATTCAAAATTGTTATTAAAAAATCACAAATGCCTTAATGAAATGTTTTTTTTTGAATCAGCGGTATAGATCTCACCAATAAAGCCAGGTGAAAGCACCAAGCCAAACCCGCCCAAAATGATACTCAGAAACTTTTCCGTTAAATTGCGCCCACTATCTTAGAACATAGAACATAGAACACTACAGCGCAATGCGGGCCCTTCGACCCTCGATGTTGCGCCGACCTGTGAAACCATCTGAAGCCTATCTGACCTACACTATTCCATTTTCATCCATATGTCTATCCAGTGACCACTTAAATGCCCTTAAAGTTGGCGAGTCTACTACTGTTGCAGGCAGGGCGTTCCACACCCCTACTACTCTCTGAGTAAAGAAACTGCCTCTGACATCTGTCCTATATCTACCACCCCTCAATTTAAAGCTATGTCCTCTCGTGTTGGTCATCACCATCCGAGGAAAAAGACTCTCACTGTCCACCCTATCTAACCCTCTGACTATCTTATATGTCTCTATTAAGTCACCTCTCAGCCTTCTCCTCTCTAACGAAAACAACCTCAATTCCCTGAGCCTTTCCTCGTAAGACCTTCCCTCCATACCAGGCAACATCCTAGTAAATCTCCTCTGAACCCTTTCCAAAGCTTCCACATCCTTCCTATAATGTGGTGACCAGAACTGCACGCAGTACTCCAGGTGCGGCCGCACCAGAGTTATGTACAGCTGCAGCATGACCTTGTGGTTCCGAAACTCAATCCCCCTGCTTATAAAGGCTAGCACACCATATGCCTTCTTAACAGCCTTATTAACCTGGGTGGCAACTTTCAGGGATTTATGTACCTGGATGCCGAGATCTCTCTGTTCATCTACACTACCAAGAATCTTGCCATTAGCCCAGTACTCTGCATTCCTGTTACTCCTTCCAAAGTGAACCACCTCACACTTTTCCGCATTAAACTCCATCTGCCACCTCTCAGCCCAGCTCTGCAGCTTATCTATGTCCCTCTGTATCCACAACATACTTCAGCACTATCCACAACTCCACCGACCTTCATGTCATCTGCAAATTTACTGACCCATCCTTCTACACCCTCTTCCAGGTCATTTATAAAAATGACAAACAGCAGTGGCCCCAAAACAGATCCTTGCGGTACACCACTAGTAACTGAATTCCAGGATGAACATTTGCCATCAACCACCACCCTCTATCTTCTTTCAGCTTGCCAATTACTGATCCAAACCGCTAAATCACCTTCAATTCCATACTTCCTTATTTTCTGCAATAGCCTACCGTGGGGAACCTTATCAAATGCCCTACTGAAATCCATATACACCACATCAACAGCTTTACCCTGATCCACCTGTTTGGTCACCTTCTCAAAAAACTCAATAAGGTTTGTGAGGCATGACCTACCCTTCACAAAACCGTGTTGACTATCGCTAATCAACTTGTTCTTTTCAAGATGATTATAAACCCTATCTCTTATAACCTTTTCCAACATTTTACCTACAACTGAAGTAAGGCTCACAGGTCTATAATTACCAGGGTTGTCTCTACTCCCCTTCTTGAACAAGGGGACAACATTTGCTATCCTCCAGTCTTCCGGCACTATTCCTGTCGTCAAAGACGACATAAAGATCAAGGACAAAGGCTCTGCAATCTCCTCCCTGGCTTCCCAGAGAATCCTAGGATAAATCCCATCTGGCCCAGGGGACTTATCTATTTTGACATTTTCCAAAATTGCTAACACCTCCTCCTTTTGAACCTCAATTCCATCTAGCCTGGTCGACTGAACCTGAGTGTTCTCCTCGACAACATTGTCTTTCTCCAGTGTAAACACTGACGAAAAATATCCATTTAACGCTTCCCCTATCTCCTCTGATTCCACACACAACTTTCCACTACTATCCTTGATTGGTCCTAATCTTACTCTAGTCATTCTTTTGTTCCTGATATACCTATAGAAAGCCTTAGGGTTTTCCTTGATCCTATCCGCCAACGACTTTTCGTGTCCTCTCCTCGCTCTTCTTAACTCTCCCTTTAGGTCCTTCCTGGCTAACTTGTAACTCTCAAGTGCCCTAACTGAGCCTTCATGTCTCATCCTAACATAAGCCTTCTTCTTCCTCTTGACAAGTGCTTCAACTTCCTTAGTAAACCACGGTTCCCTTGCTCAACAACTTCCTCCCTGCCTGACAGGTACATACTTATCAAGGACACGCAGTAGCTGTTCCTTGAAAAAGCTCCACATTTTGATTGTACCCATCCCCTGCAGTTTCCTTCCCCATCCTATACATCCTAAATCTTGCCGAATAGCATCATAATTGCCTTTCCCCCAGCTATAATTCTTGCCTTGCGGTATATACCTATCCCTGCCCATAGCTAAAGTAAACTTAACCGAGTTGTGATCACTATCACCAAAGTGCTCACCTACATCTAAATCTAACACCTGGCCGGGTTCATTACCCAGTACCAAATCCAATGTGGCCTCGCCCCTTGTTGGCCTGTCTACATACTGTGTCAGAAAACCCTCCTGCACACACTGCACAAAAACTGACCCATCTATAGTACTCGAACTATAGTATTTCCAGTTTACACGGAAAGTGTGTCCGTCTGTTGGACTTTTCTTACTCGATGGAAGGCATCTATTCTGCAAATTCTGAAATGCCCCCTTAACGTTCAAACTGGGGGAGGGAAGAGGCTGAGTGGCATAGCCAATCAATCTGATGCCCTTTCACCTCAGAAACTTCGATAGAATCTAGCTCTTCCTAATTTAAAGCTCTCCCCTCTTTAGTGGCAGGACCGTCCTTTTAGTGAAATGAGTTGCGTCATCTCAAGCAATATTTTTAGATGTCCACAATCAGCACGACTTTGCCTTAAATTGATCTGGATTCCCTCATCAAAGCCGTAACGTTAGCTAGTTTGGAAAATGGAAGTGCCACATTGATGTTGCTGGGGGCTATCTTCTGAGGTGCGTGGAGTTGTGAAGGTGGAGTTCAGGTAAAGGTTCAGCCATGATCTTATTGAATGGCAGAGCAGGCTTCAAGGGCCTATTCCTGCTCCGATTTCTACATTGCATGTACAACAGAATAAGCTTTATGCTGCATCTAAATCTGACCTGGGAGTACTTGATGTTGGCATTGTTTGCAGAAAGTAGAAACAGCATTCTATTCCTCAGACCTGACATTCCTTACACTAATGAGCACAAAATGCCCTCCAGCAAAATGGAAAGAATCAAATGCTAAAGACACAAAGGTGTGTTATTGCGGACTTGTTGACTTGCAATGAACAAAGTTAATTTTATTCTTATCGATCGCGTCAATATTTTCAAACTTCAGTGAAGTCAGTTGAACCATTTTGATTAGGCAACCAACGATCACTGTTAAATATAACTGACTCATATTTTGTGCTGGAAATAATGGTGAGACTATCAATGTTCACCATTATTAAACTGTAAATGGTCCAGCAACTCCCAGCAACTGCACATGATCAGTTAAACACAAAGAATAGGATGTTGTTCTGCTTTCCAGAAGTGTCTTTCGAAGAGACATTAAACACTCAAAATGGCATGAATTTGCAGTCTTAATATGGTATCTACATGATGAGGGGCTTGTCCATTGCAATGTAAGTATTTTTTTAAATGACACGATAAGTACTAATTACTGCCAAGCCTCGCTGGCTTTGAAAATTAACTTTTACAAGTGTGGAGTCACATTCCTTTGGATTTTGGCATATTGGCTATTCTCGCTGAGTCATTGGTGGGAGGTTCTGGTCCGGCTGACGGACCACCATTTGTGGGTTTCCTGGCAGCAGGGGGGAGGGGTGTGTATAGAACGGGAAACCCCATTGGTAGTAACGGGATCAGAAGATCCCGTCACCAGCCAATGGCGGGCCACCCCCACCGCCACAAAGCATGGCACAAGGGGCACAGAAAATCCCATCCTAAATTGGAGCCTTTTGAAATGAAAATCGCTTATTGTCACAAGTAGGCTTCAAATGAAGTTACTGTGAAAAGCCCCTAGTCGCCACATTCCGGCGCCTGTTCGGGGAGGCTGGTACGGGCCTTTTAAATCAATCAAAACTTTTCAACCTCTTAAAAACTTTTTTATTTGTCTCTTTTATTCCCCGCCCTCCTCTTCATATAAATCTATAGCCTTTCTTCTTTTCGATTTGCTTTATGTACACAAGGGGGCTTGGAATTAGATGCTGCAACTTACAATCCGTGATTCAGACTTTGAACACCACTTTAATCTTACTTCAAGCTGACTGGTTAAGAAGATGCTTGCTCTGTTAACGCATGTTCAAGAACTCCAGTAGAGGAGGAGCTGCAAAATGGCTTTGTAATTGCGGCACGTTCCAGTGCAAAGCCCCACAGAACATCTGTGACCAAGTGCAATGAATTGCCGGTGCTATTTGTTCACCACTGCCCGCACGATCTGGACCAATATGTGAACCAGGATTAATTGCACTTAATCAATACTTAAAGTTGCATTCAGGTTTAGCAACCTTAATTAATGTTCTATGCGGTATTAAACAACCCGTGCAATCACTTGTCCCATGCAGTCAACAGATGAACTGCTTAATCATCCTATAATATGAGGTTGGTAAGAATGTCCCGATATTCACTGGAATTTAGAAGAATGAGAGGCGCTCTCACTGAAACGCATGAGGTTCTGAGAGGTTTTGTGTTGAGTTCACAGAAGCAGCAACATGGGAAGTGTTGCGAATGTAGGGTTTATTTACAGCACTATGTACACAGGTCCCGGCAGGGTCTCCCACCTCCGGCTCACAGAGTTTAAATACTCTGATTTCCTCTCCTGCTGATAACGGGGCCTCTGCCCCTCTGCGGGGAAGCTCATACTCCATGAGACTCACAGGGAGCCCAATCGGCCCAGCCCGTGGGTCCCGTGGGAGTTACAACAGTCCTCCCTCCCAAAGTCCGATAACGCGTCCGACAAAGGAGGAGAAGGAGCGCTGCGCCTCTTGGCCCGTGACTGCCTCTCGGGCGCCGTCAGAGCAGGGCAAGGTGGTGTATAGCGAGCTGGCGACCAACGTTTCTTTGTCGAATGTCGCAATGGCTCCACTGTCAGTGGTTGATCATCGGGGGACTCCTCATCGGAAACATATGGGGCGAAATTCTCCGCACCCGCGGAAAATCGTAAAACCGTCGTAAAAATCGGGAGCGTTTTACGACGGTCGCGAAGGCTTCATTTCCCGACGGATTCACTTCCTGGAAATGGGCTAGTAGAGCGGCCGCGTCACTTACGTGCGTGATGACGACGGAACGCGGCGACGACACGATCACGCCCACGTGACGCCGCCCGACGCCGTAAAAAGGCGCGGGCGACCACAGAATCTGTCGGGCAGGATGTCGGAGCCGAGGAGAGCTGCTCCTCGCTTTGTTGATGCTGACGTCGAGGCGCTGCTCGATGTCGTGGAGCAGAGGAGGGGCCTCATCCGCCCGCGGAGAGGGCATCGCCAACCTGCCAGCGCGGTACGCCAGGCCTGGCGTGACGTGGCTGCTGCCGTCAGTGCTGTGGGGCAGACCCCTCGCTCAGCTGAGCAATGTAGGAAGAAGCTACACGACCTCACCAGGTCTGCCAGGGTAAGTGCCATGAGGGGGCCCCCTAGTCACAACCATCCCTCCCCCTTAACTTAAGCACCCCCCCCCCCCCCCCCCCCCGGCACGGGAGGGGGGGGGGGGAGAGGGATTGGGGCAGAGTTATTTGAGGATGGTTCACAAAGTTGTCGCAGACCCAGCGCTCTGGCCCCGAGGAGAGATGCAATCGTCTTATGACAACTTGACCCCCCCCAAACTGTGCCAGTATCTGAACGGACTGCTGATACCTTCCGTTTTGTAATGATCTACCTATGTTCCCTCCCCCAACAGGCCAAGGCTGTTCATAACCACCGTGAGCGGCACAAGACTGGAGGGGGTTCGCCCAACCTGCACCCCCTCAGCACCTTTGAACAGAGGGCCCTGGACCTTGTTGGGGGGTCTGCCAGCCGCGATATCGCGCTATGCGAGGTTGGCGGAACTGCAGCAAGTGAGACAACCCTCCCTGACAAACGCTCACCCCTCCCCCATCCTCTGTCCCTTCACACACCCTGCCCCCTAGACACCTCCCCCATCCTCTGTCCCTTCACACACCCTGCCCACTGGGACACCTCCCCCATCCTCTGTCCCTTCACACACCCTGCCCACTGGGACACCTCCCCCATCCTCTGTCCCTACACACACCCTGCCCACTGGGACACCTCCCCCATCCTCTGTCCCTTCACACACCCTGCCCACTGGGACCGTCCAGCGGCCTGCCGAGCAAATCGAAATAACCCGTCTCATTCTTTTCCCTAGGACGTGATGCCGAACGACCAGGGCCGTCTGCCTCCAGACGGACACAGGAATCTGCCGCCACCTCACCCGGGGCCTCACAACAGAGGGTGCCCGATCAGCGGGCAGCCCCATCCGCCCCAACCCAATCTGCGGACCAGGACGCACAGAGGGTTTGAAGTCCACTACCACCAGAAATGGCCAGGGACAACCCTCCTGATCGCTGAGCAGCCCCACACCCTGGAGGAGGCCCTAAACATTGAGAGCGTCGGGCTTGCGGCACTGCTTTCTCCCACCACATCCATCATCCCAGAGACACACACCCCGGCGGGCCTATTTAGTGATGAGTCTCCTGGGGCACAGTCTGGTTGGCACATCACAGCTGAGCAGGTACAGCAGGTGGAGGTCGGAGCAACAGAGGGCCCGGACTCGCGGAGGCCAGACCAGGCCCAGGATGCAGCTGGCTCCCAGACGTTTTCTGAGTTCCTGGAGTTTATCAACCCACCCGCACAGCCGATGCCTCAGGAAACCCAGGGAAACAACGGCGGGAGGAGGGCTGCCTTCCTGGCTCTGCAGACGCTGTTAGAGGAGTCGAACCGCGTCCAAGAGCAGGGAGTGGTGCCGCTCATGGCAGAGACCCAGTCCGACACCGCACGGGTGGCATCCGCGGTGGAGGCAATGGGTCAGGTTATGCAAGACGTTGGGGTTAATGTGCACGCGTCATCCTCGGCCCTGGACAGGGTTGCCCTCTCACAGGCAGCAATGTGCCAGGGCCAAAATGACATTGCCGGCGCAATGCGGGCCATGGCCGAGTCTCAGCACGCCATGGCCGAGTCTCAGCACGCCATGGCACAGTCTCAGCAGTCGATAGCACAGTCCCAGCAGTCGGTCGCGGAGACCATCAACCGCCTGACACATGTGCTGGATGGCGTCGTGCACACACAGGTTGAGGTCGCACAGTCCCTGGTGGGAATGTCTAACTCCCTGGACTCCGTCTCTGCAAACCTTCGGATCCTGGTGGATACCGTTGCAGGCCTCCAGGACTGGCAGCGCCAGGTGTCGGTGGTGCGACGGGGCACCTCCCCGCTCGCACCTCTGTCCCAAAGTGAGGCCCAGGGGCCACCAGGCTCCCCGAGGGAGGAGGAGGTTTCGGGGTCCGTCCCATTAAGGCCATCACGGGACGTCCCGGAATTCTCGGCCTCCCCCCGTCCCATCCCTGGTGCATCGGGTGGGCAGCAGGCAGAGCAGGGTGGCACAATGTCACCCGAGACGCCCGCAGAGCAGCCTGGCCCATCAAGGCCGGGTCGCCCCAGGAAACGCTTGGCCAAGGAGATACGAGTCGAGGGGGGCGATTCGCAGCAATCCTCCTCCACTCCTGCTGTATCATCTGGGGAGTCACTTAGACGTAGTAAGGCAACTAAGATAGACACTGAGTAGGTTGGCACGGGTGAAGGGCACAGTTTAGTTGTAGGGGCTAGGGCACCTGTAAATAATTGTTAATATTAAACGCACTGTTCCACCTTACTTGTAATACCGTGTGATTGTTCCACAGCCACAGGATTTGTGATGGTGACCGAGTGTCGCTGGGGTTGACGAATGGTGAAACTTCGGTTCCGGGTGTGCAGTCCCTGCCCCTACACCCTCCCACAGCTAGCCCACGCGGGCACGTGATGGAGTGTCAGTGACGAACTCAGCGGCCACCAAGGTGGATGGTTCAGCTATTGCCATGGGTCAGACTCTCTCTAATGATTCTGAGCTCACAGCTCTTCGCAGAGCGGGCTGTCATCATTCCACATGGCACTGATCACACCCGCTGACACAGCCATCAATGTTGTGCCATACCGTCTGTACTCAGTGATAAGTGTCATGTCGAAGTGGAGCAGTGTACACTGAGGAGGGGGGGGGGGGGGGGTTGTGGTGGTGGCAGTTGTGTGGTGACCCTCTGCATGACTAGCGATGCAGGTGGTGGTTTGGTGTTCATCGGGGACGTCACATGCGATGCGTGAACCGTGCTGCCACCAGGGCGTCGCGTGCCCGCCGTCCTTGCCGGGTCCGTCGTGCCGCCTCCTGGACATCACCAGCACCTGGGTCGTGTCTGCGTTCTGCGCCCGCCACTCCGCCAGCCTCCTCCTCCTCCTCCTCCTCCTCCCTCGCCTCCTCCTCCTCCTCCTCCTCCTCCTCCTCCTCCTCTGTGCTGGCACCACTGCCACTGGCTTCTCCCTCCGCCTCCTGCAGCAGGTCATCTCCCCTCTGCATCGCGATGTTGTGCAGCGCACAGCAGACCACTACAATGCGAGCAACCCTGTCGGCCTGGTACTGCAGGGCCCCTCTGGAGCGGTCCAGGCACCTGAATCTCATCTTCAGGAGGCCAAGGCAGCGCTCCACCACACCCCTGGTTGCTGCATGGGCCTCGTTGTATCGTGTTTCCGCATTGGTCTGAGGCCTCCGTATAGGCGTCATCAGCCAAGACCTCAGCGGATAACCCCTGTCACCTAGCAACCAGCCCCTCAGCCGGGGGGGACGTCCCTCAAACATCGCAGGGATGAACGACTGCGCCAGTATGTAGGAGTCATGCACACTCCCTGGGAACCTTGCACAGACGTTCATGAACGTCATGTGGGGGTCGCATACCACCTGGATATTCATGGAGTAGGACCCCCTCCTGTTTGTGAACACTTCCTTGTCCACAGCAGGCGGGCGCATGGGGACGTGAACACAGTCGATTGACCCCTGAACCCTCGGTATCCCGGCCACACTGGCAAATCCACGAGCTCGTGAGTCTTGACTTGCTCGGTCCTCGGGAAAGGTGATGTAGCGGTCCGCGATGGCATAGAGGGCGTCGGTCACATCCCGGATGCACCTGTGCACCGATGACTGGGAGATCCCGGAGACGTCCCCGCTCGGAGACTGGAAGGAGCCGGTAGCATAGAAGTTCAGAGCGACCGTCACCTTGATGGCAACCGGGATCGCGTGTCCTCCCCCCGTTCCACGTGGGGCGAGGTGCGACAGGAGTTGGCAGATATGTATCACCGTCTGCCTACTCTCCTGCAGGTGATGTCCGTCATTGTTAGGAAAGAGACCCGGACACGGTACACCCTCGGCTTTGGTCGTCGCCTCTGGCGCCGTGGCTGCACCCTCACTCTCTCCTCTTCCTCTTCCTCCTCCTCCTCCCCCCCCCCCCCCCCCCCCCCCCCTCATGCTGCTCGACGACTGGCAACTCCTCGGCCCTTCCCTCTGCTGCTGCAGCTGGCCCTGCAGCCACTGCGGGTTGTGGGTGTGGATGCTGCTGCATCTCCAAATCCAGTAGAGCGGCCCCAACCACTGCGCAGAACATAGCCGTTCTGTTCCCATACATCGTGTTAACCTACAGAAGGGTGGTGGGAGACAGAGAAACGGGACATGTTAGACGGAGGTTAGTCGACACCTCGGCAGCCGCCAGCCATGGGATACCTGTGTGTCCCGGTGGCCTGGTCGCGCTGCTGACACGCGGCCAGCCTAACCCCTGGTCACTTTCTGCATCCAACGGCCAGTAAACTATGGCCTCCTCACGGGTGCGTCAGTGGCCTGTGTCCGGAAGCCACAGGGGAACCAGCGGCCGTGTCCTCGTGACCGGAACACCATGGCATGCTGGCAGACATTTTGTTACGGGGTTGGACGGCTCACTCTCTACCTAACCCCCCCCCCCCCTCCGTCGCCCCCCACTGCCTCCCCGTCGCCCCCCACTGCCTCCCCCGTCGCCCCCCACTGCCTCCCCCGTCGCCCCCCACTGCCTCCCCCGTCGCCCCCCACTGCCTCCCCCGTCGCCCCCCACTGCCCCCTCCGTCTCCCCCACTGCCTCCCCCGTCTCCCCCACTGCCCCCTCCGTCTCCCCCACTGCCCCCTCCGTCTCCCCCACTGCCCCCTCCGTCTCCCCCACTGCCTCCCCCGTCTCCCCCACTGCCTCCCCCGTCGCCCCCACTGCCTCCCCCATCGCCCCCACTCCCCCCGCTCTGGACCCCCTCCCGTTCTCAGGGATGCCTTCCCCGTTGTGGCCAGACTCGAGCGGTGCGCTGAGCGGTGCGCTGAGCGGTGCGCTGAGCGGTGCGCAGAGTGGTGCCCTGACCTCCTCCAAGCTGTCGTCAGCCAGGCCGACTGGTTGACGAATTTAAAAAGCAGGTGTGTTTCACGACGTGCAAACAGGGCGCCATGACGTCGGGACTTCAGCCCTTCCGGGCCGGTGAATAGCGGGGGGGGCTATCAGTGGCGATTCTGGTCGTGTCAGGGGCGGGAAGGAGGCGTTTGTCGGGAATGGCGACTCCGACATTTTGCGGGGTTCGGAGAATAGCAGGAGGGCGTCAGAACAGCGTCGCCGTAAATATTTCCGATGCCCGCTATTCTGCGAACTGTCATGAGTCCGGAAAATCGCGCCCATGGTGACTGAACCTCCATTGCAGAGTTGAAACCTTCGGTTTCCTGCATCTCAACGTCAGGTCCCCCATGGGATGGCCCTTGTGGTACTCCCAGTGCGAGTGCCGGGGCAGCCTGGGGTTGTCCCGGTTCGTCCAAAACGGGATCGCCTACCACAGGGCTCCTATTCGATTCCCGGGTTCTGCACACCAACCCGGTACGACATCGGACCGGTCGGCTGAATGACAGTGCCAGGGACCCACTTGGCGCCATTTCCGAAGTTGCGCACATGGACCATGTTGCCTGGAACAAATAGTTTAGGTGGGGCAAGCTCGACAGAGCAATGCCCCAGGGACTCCTGTCCACGACATACCTTTCCGTCGATATTGCGCAATCTCAGGCTAAGGCGAGTTCGAAGTCGACATCCCATGAGAGGTTCCGCTGGAGCCACACAGTGGCAATTTACGGCGAGGAACGGTGATAGAAAAGGAAGCTCACCAAACGCATGTCCACTGACCCCGAGGTTTGCTTGTTCGTGCCACGCTTGAACGTTTGGCCTGCTCTTTCAGCCAAACCATCTGAAGCGGGGTGATATGGGCAGTGCGTATGCGGCGCACTCCATTTGTCTGCATGAAATGTTTGAACTCTGAACTAATAAATGGTGTGCCGTTGTCAGAGATTGGAACCTACGGGATGGCGTGCGTGCTTCAAAGAGACTCTGAGCTTCTCAACCGTCGCTCTCAAAGTCATTGACGGCACCCTGTGGACTTCCAGACATTTTGAGTGTGCGTCGGTGAGGAGGAGGAACATGGACTCCTGAATGAGGCCAACGAAATCGGCATGGTGACATATCCACGGCCGATCCAGCCACTCACAGGGATGAAGCGATGCCGTCGGAGGGAATTTCTGCTGCTCTTGGCACACTCTGCAGCATTGGGCGAGTCACTCAATCTCTGCGACAAATCCTGGCCACCAGACATAACTTTGAATCAACATCTTCATCTATGACATGCCAGTTGACCTCCGTAATGGAGGTCTGCCAAGATGGGGCCTTGTCCATTGTGCAGAACTACCATGCGCAACCCCCCCAAAGGAGTATACCATCCTCCATGCTGAACAGAGCAATCTTCAATGTAAAAGCCTTTAATCCACTGGGAAGGGCTTGATGCTGGGCTCCATACAACCCGATATGACGAACCTTAGATAACAGGGGGCCAGTCTGTGCCCATGTCTGTATTTGGCCTGCCATGATCAGCAATGTACCCATAAAATGCAGAGTAACGACAGCCTTGTCAACGTTGGTGGCTTTGTCGGTAACGGTAGCCGACTCAATGCGTCGGCGTTTGCAATCTGCGTCTGAGGGCAGTGTTCCAGCGCATATTCATATTTCATAGAATTTACAAGGCAGAAGGAGGCCACTCGGCCCATCGAGTCCACACCGGATCCTGGAAAGAGCACTCACCCAATCCCACGCCTCCACCCCATCCCTGCACCCCAGCAACCCCACCCGACCTTTTGGACACTAAGGTGCCATATCCGTCACTGTGTGGATGTTCGATCCGTAGACAAAAATGTGCTTTTCACTCCTGAGAAATGACCTGTCTGGGTTATCGCGTGGACTGGGGGGGTCCTCCCCCGGTTGAAGACAAAGTACGGGTCATCCAACAGGCCCCCGCGCCAGGAGGCGCTACAGAGCTTCGTTCGTTCCTGGGGCTCGTAATTTACTATAGGAAGTTTGTCTCGAGCCTTGCAACTATGTTGGCCCCCTCCTGCACAGTTTACTCAAAAAGAACCAGGAATGGCAAGGAGGGCGCTGCAGGAGGCGCCATTCGCTGAGGTAAAAAGGCAGCTCACTTCTTCTCAGCTGCTGACCCGCTCTCATCCTGCAAGACCACTCTTGGTCACCTGTGATGCTTCGCCGTACGGCATTGGCACCGTGGTGTCTCATCGGATGAGCGAAGGCAAGGAGCGTCTGATCGCTTTCTCCTGAGGACGGCGGCAGCGGGTGAGCCCAATTATGCTCAGATAAAGAAGGAGGGCTGGCCATGGCCTTCACCATAAAAAGGTTTCACCAGTACGTCTCCGTTTGTCATTTCACCTTATTGACTGATCACAAGCTGCTGTTCGGGGTTTTTATAGAGGACCAGGGACATCCCCCCCTATAGCGTTGGCCAGAATTCAGTGATGGGCCCTCTTGTTGGTGGCACAGTGGTTAGCACCGCTGCCTCACAGCTCCAGGGTCCTGGGTTCAAATCCCGCCTCGGGTGACTGTCTGTGCGGAGTCTGCACTTTCTCCCCGTGTATGCGTGGGTTTCCTCCAAATGCTCCGATTTCCTCCCACAGTCCAAAGACGTGCAGGTTAGGTGGATTGGCCATGCTAAACTGCCCTTTTGTGCTCAAAGATGTGCCGGTTAGGTGCGGTTATGGGGACAAGGAGGGGGAGTTGGCTGAGGTAGGCTGACCTTTCAGAGGGTCAGTGCAGACTCAATGTGCCGAAAGCCCTCCTTCTGAACGGTAGGAATTCAATGGTCTGTAACTCGGGGGTTTAATCGCAGAATAAGGGGGTCAGTCATTGAGGATGGAGATGAAGAGGAATTTCTTCTGTCAGACAGTTGTGAATATTTGCAGGGCAGTGGATGCTCAATGGTTGAGCATATGCAAGGCCGAGATAAATAGATTTTTGGACTCAGGGGAAATCAAGGGATATGGGGATCGGGCAGAAAAGTGGAATTGAGGTCAAAGGTCAGGCATGATCTTATTGAATGGCAGAATAGACTGGAGGGGCCGTATGGCCCAGTCCTGATCCTATTTCTTATGTCCTTACAGAATGAGACCAACTCAATTTAAGCTATGACAAAGATATCCCTGTCACTAATCTATCACTGACATAGAAATTAGACAGTATTTGCAGTAATTCGCAGAAAATGACTTCAAGTGAATACATAAGAAAGCAACAGCCAACCATTCCATCAAGTCCTCCGAACACTGTGCAATTATCTCTGCATTTACATTCTGCTGTATCTTTGTCTGTTACCCTTTCATCTGCATCTCTGCGTCGGAGAAATGTGCTGCATCTCTTTCTAATTCTCAGCAGCTCGCTGCTGCCTGCTCCTAAAGCTCACTAGGCTGCATCGATTCGGAAGATGGAATTATGGCATTTACAGCAGTTGTCCTAATCGAGGCTTGCAGTGTTATGAAAGTTTTGGAGAGCGTAGACAGTGAAGGATTGTTTTCGCTGACTGGATAATAACAGATCATTAACTCAGAACAATCGGCAGAATAACAAGAAGTTGGAAGCATTTTCAAGGTTGCCTCAGGATTATTAAAATGTGAGATACCTTCATCACGAATATCTCACGAGGTTGGTACTACAGCATCGGACAAAGAAGCACTATATAAATGGATGAAAAGGAAGAATCCAGAAGATTGCGTGATTGGAGTCAAGACCCAGGAATTGGATTGTGGCCCATTTGGGGTGTGATCGAGTGTCGCGCAGGCTGTACATGTTCAGTAAGTTTGTTTCAAACAAATCTGTTGGACTTTAACCTGGTGTTGTAAGACTTCTTACTGTGCCCACCCCAGTCCAACACCGGCATCTCCACATCGTGTTCAGTAAGGCAGGGCGGCAGTGGTTTGCTGGCCTACTTCATGGAGTGTGGTAGTCACCACTGATGATTTTATTATATATAGAGGATGTTGTTATAGGTGCTTTACGGTAAGGCCTCTGTTCTACAGAGCAGTGAAGCAATTGTGCTAACCACTAGGCTACTGTGCTGCCCATCTTGCCTGCCCCACGACACGTGCGGCTCGTGGGCGCCGCCATCTTGCCCGACTCAGGACCCCTGCCCGTCGGGCACCTCATCGGGCCGCTCATCACCTGCAACGACCGACGACCAGCCGCATCTCGCCTCAGTCACGATTGACCAGTCTCGACCGCACAACCTCGCGACTGCTTCAACTAAAGTGAAGGTCAACGGACTAGAGATTTCCTGCCTGCTGAACTCCGGGAGCACTGAAAGCTTCATTCACCCTGATACGGTAAGCGCTGCTCCCTTGCCGTACACCCTGCCAATCAGAGAATCTCCCTGGCCTCCGGGTCCCACTCCGTGATGATCCAGGGGTACTGCATCGCCACTCTCACTGTCCAGGGCACGGTGTTCAGCGGCTTCCGCCTCTACGTCCTCCCCAACCTCTGCGCTGCCTTGCTACTCGGCCTGGACTTCCAGTGCAACCTCCAGAGCCTAACCCTGAAATTCGGTGGGCCCCTACCACCCCTTATTGTGTGCAGCCTCACGACCCTCAAGGTCGACCCACCTTCTCTTTTTGCAAACCTAACCCCGGATTGCAAACCCTTCGCCACCAGGAGCAGACGGTACAGCGCCCAAGATAGGACCTTCATCAGGCCTGAAGTCCAGCGGCTGCTTCGGAAGGCATCATCAAAGCCAGCAACAGCCCCTGGAGAGCCCAAGTGGTAATGGTCAAAACTGGGGAGAAAAATAGGATGGTCGTTGACTACAGTCAGACCATCAATCGGTACAGGCAGCTCGACACGTACCCCCTCCCACGTATATCTGATATGGTCAAACAGATTACACAGTACCGGCTCTTCTCGATAGTGGACCTGAAATCTGCCTACCACCAGCTCCCCATCCATAAGGCGGACCACCCGTACACTGCGTTCGAAGCAGCCTTTACCACTTTCTTAGGGTCCCCTCGGTCTCGGCCTTCCAACGGGAGATGGACCGAATGGTTGACCGGTACGGACTGCGGGCCATCTTCTCGTACCTGTACAATGTCACCACCTGCAGCCATGATCAGCTGGATCGTGCCGTAAACCTTGCCAAATTTCTCCACACCGCCACTCTCCTCAACCTCATGTATAACAAGGAGAAGTGCGTGTTCAGCACGAACCGCTTAGCCATCCTCAGCTATGTGGTCCAGAACAGAGGGCTGGGGCCCGACCCCGATCGCATGCGCCCCCTCATGGAACTCCCCCCTCCCCCACTGCCCCAAGGCCCTCAAACGGTGCCTGGGTTCTTTTCCTATTATGCCCAATGGGTCCCTTACTATGCGGAAAAGGCCTGCCCACTCATTCAGCCCACAGTCTTCCCCCTGACGGCCGAGGTTCACCAAGCCTTCAACCGTATCAAGGCAGACATCACCAAGGCCGCGATGCACGCGGTCGACGAGACGCTACCATTTCAAGTGGAGAGCGATGCATCAGACGTCGCTCTGGCCGCCACCCTCAAACAGGCAGGCAGGCCCGTAGCATTCTTTTCCCGCACCCTCTATACCTCCGGAATTCAGCACTTCTCCGCCGAAAAGGAGGCCCAAGCCATCGTTGAAGCTGTGCGGCATTGGAGGCATTACCTTGCCGGCAGGAGATTCACTCTCCTTACTGACCAATGGTCGGTTGCCTTTATGTTTAACAACACACATCAGGGCAAGATCAAAAATGATAAAATCTTGAGGTGGAGGACGAAGTTCTCCACCTACGATTATGAGATTATGTATCGCCCCGGTATGCTCAACGAGCCCCCCGATGCCCTATCCCGAGGTACATGTGCCAGCACACAAGTGGACTGACTCCGGACCCTGCACGACGATCTCTGTCACCCAGGGGTCACCCGCTTTTATCACTTCATAAAGGCCCGCAATCTGCCCTACTCCATCGAGGAAGTCAAGGCTATCACCAGACACTGCCAGATCTGCGCGGAGTGTAAACCGCACTTCTACCGGCCGGACCTTGCGCGCCTGGTGAAGGCCTCCCACCCCTTTGAACGCCTCAGCGTGGACTTCAAATAGCCCCTCCCCTCCACCGACCTCAACACGTACTTTCTCAGTGTGGTTGGTGAATATTCCCGATTCCCCTTTGCCGTCCCATGCCCCGACATGACTTCTGCCAGCGTCATCAAAGCCCTCAACACCATCTTCGCTCTATTCGGTTTCCCCGCCTACGTCCTCAATGACTGGGAATCCTCATTCATGAGCGATGAACTGCTCCAGTACCTGCTCAACAGGGGCATTGCCTTGAGCAGGACGACCAGCTACAACCCCCCGGGGAAACGGGCAGTTAGAGAGGGAGAATGGGACGGTCTGGAGGGCCGTCCAGCTGGCCCTACAGTCCAGAAACCTCCCAGCCGCTCGCTGGCAGCAGGTCATCCCCGATACACTCCACTCCATTTGGTCGCTCCTGTGTACCGCCACTAATGAAACTCCCCATGAACGTCTCTTTGCCTTCCCCAAGAAGTCCACCTCCGGGGTATCGCTCCCAACGTGGCTGGCAGCTCCAGGACCCGTTCTCCTCCGTTGAAAACATTCGACTCCACAAGGCGCTCCCGTTGGTTGAGAGGGTACAGCTACGTCACGCCAACCTGCAGTACGCCTATGTAGCGTACCCCGGCGGCCGCCAAGACACAGTCTTCCTCAGGGACCTGGCACCAGCTGGTTCCCCCCCCCCCCAGTACCACCCTCCCTTCCTCCGGCGCACCCCACCGCAGCACCCGCTCCAGGACACTCTGCCCTCCCCTTGCCCACACCCGGGAATGAAGAGGATTTCGACACGCTCCCGAAGTCACCGAAAACCAAGTTGCCGCCGGAGTCGCCACCAGCACTGCGGCGCTCTCTACAACAGATTAAGGCACCGGACCACCTGAATTTATAATTTTATCTGTACTTTTAAAAGCACAATTTCCTGTATATAGTTCTCCACCACCCCCGCCGGACTCATTTTAACAGGGGGTGAATGTGGTGGTCACCACTGATGTATATATTATAAATAGAGGATGTTGTTATAGGTGCTTTACGGTAAGGTCCCTGTTCTACAGATACGGGGGTAGATCCCTGCCTGCTGCCTCCGCCCAGTAGGTGGAATATAAATATGTGTGCTCCCCGTACAGCAGCCATTTCGTCAGCTGCTGTAGGAGGCCACACATCTCAGTGTAATAAAGCCTCGATTACATCCTACTCTCGTCTTTGCGTAACTGATAGTGCATCATTGAGTACCGGCAAACTGTGGGCACGAGGGGTGGCTGTGGGACAAGCTCACCGGCCATTTTGGTCCGAACTCCATTTTGAGAGAACACTTCATATCGGCCTCTTCCCCTGCTAATCTTGAAGTTACTCTCGGTCTTCCATGATGGACAAAGCTGCCAAGCTCAACATTCCCATTCCGGTGACGGGCCTCTGCCCTAAACGCTATTCTATATCTTCTTCTCTCAGCTGCTGACCCCGCTGCTGTGCGCTTTTCCAATATTGCTCAATTTAAATTTCCGACATTTTTACTTTGTTTCTCCAAAACTTCAACCACCACGCCGACATTTAAGGACCATTGCAACTCATGTTTCAGGGGCTCCCAAGTTGTGAAACAACTTTAACAAAGCTTCATCACTACCTCAATATCCTATAGCCATTCTTCTCATAGAAAAAAATATATTATTCATAAACTTGAGGTTTTGTTATGCAAATGCTAAGTAATTGCTTTCATGAACTAAAGACAACCAACCTGATGCCACAACAGGGGGTGGGGGGACAGTTATCTCAAAGGCCTGAATTATATTTCGAATGGGCCAATTATTCTGGAGAAATTCTTTTTTATGTTATCCTCAATTAAGTTTTCTCTGAAATTCTTCCTCTCTGCTACTTCAAATTGTGTAGTTGTCAGTAATGTAGATCAAAGAAAGGATACTGCGATCCACAAATCATGGATAACAGGATTTTAAATAATAAATTGTCACGCTGAAGATAATCTGAGAGTCTGCAATCAAGATTTATCACCCTGCTTCAGTTACACTGTAAAGTTATGTGTCAATGGGGAGAGGGAGATGAAATCTTATAATGCATATTTTAAGTTTACTGGAGCTTTAAAAGCATGCAAAATAAATATGCAAATTGAAATGTTACACTAGGTAGCATACGCAGTTTACTATCTCCCTCTTAAAGTACAGTTTCTTTCAAATTTGAGATATTGAGTACACCTTGACCTAATAGTGATTATTGGCTTGAAATCGTGAGGTTCGACATAAGCAAATTATTTTCAATGGGCTGAGAACTTTGCCCAGAGAGCAGAGTGAGAAATTTCATAGAAATACACTTTGTTCATCGGCTCCGAGTACTGAATAGTGCGGTCTCAATCCAGAGACAGGAATAAATCAGAATGCACCCTGGCATACGTACATTGCATTGTCGTTCAACTCCCAAAGTTATCCAAGAGGACTGATGACCACTTCCCGCATGAATGGTTTTATTTCATCGGGGTGCATCTGAAAAAAATACATCGCAACAGACGTCGACACTGAAACCCCAGGGTGGCAGGTCTTGGAAACGAAGAGAAGAATATCACCAGGGTTTTGGAGGTGGGTTTGGAACCGGATGGAGAATAAAGTTTGAAACAAATGCGTTGGGCTGAATTGCCGGTGCATACCCAGCACTAGCCGCTTCTCCCAGGGGTGGGCTGAATCCAATATCACAAACACGCTTGGTGGCTGCACAAAGCCAATTGGGGTGGACAATTAGGGAATTAAGTGCCAATGTGCACCGACATTGCAATTTTCTCAGTGTTGCAGGGGCCGGACTTTTATGCCCCCCCCCCCCCCCCCACACTGCCCAGGAGAGAGTTGGCAGGTGGGGTAAGGATTGTAAAGTCAGCTGGGATGTTGGGGAGGGCACCAAGCCTTTTGCTTACCCGCTTCTGCTGGCATTTTACCAGTGATGAATTAGTTGTCTGTTGGCCTGACCTTGGGTCATTGAGGCACTTACCTGGTTAATTAATAGCCACATAAGGGCATCTTCCCGTCCACCGCTGATATTTATCCCTGGCAGTCTGACATTGGGTGTGGGAAGGGGTCCCTTTTCTTCAGACACCTAATACCCCATGTAACCCCTTTGCGGAAAGGGCCACCTCTGCTTGAACCCACCCTCCCACACCCGAATGACCCTCACCCCCACCCCTCCGCCTCCCAACCCCCACCACGCCATGCCCTCTGCCAGCCACCTCACCGCCGCCCCAGCACTGCTCCCAGGATGAAATGGAGCGGGAGAGCAGCCAGCCACCTGATTGCCTGGCAGCCTTTTGGGGGCAGGAAATCCTACCCCAGAGGATGCAGAAACTGCAATCTCCGGCAATTCACTGTCTGAGCCACGCAGAATAACGTTGCTCCTTCGCTAGGCCAGTAGAGGTGGCAGAGGATCACCCCTGACTTTCCAACAGGTGGGCAGGTCCACCACCGGTTCATAAAATCCAGCCGGCTGTCTCAATACTTCAGCAACTCAGAGAAAGCAGCTACACAGCTGGAGGTTGGAAAAATGTGGGAATTTAATCTTTTCAAAATCATATGGCCACGACTGATGTCCTTCCACCAGCAAAATTATCATTGCAATGTAGAGGAACTCAAGAGGATTGAGATCAGTGTTGGGGGGTGGGAAGAGAAGGGACATTCCTACCAGACTGAATAAGACCCTCTGCCCCACCAGATCCCGTCTGATCCTGCTTCCTGTCAACGGCACTCTCACTACAGATGCAGCTGCCGGCTGTCCTTCCAATGGCGGTGGGTAGGGCCGCGGTGGGTGGCGGGTACTGAGCGAAATCCATCTCCTTCCTCTTCGTGCCACCCACCATCCCTACTCAGAACCTGATCGCAGAGGCCGTTTTCTAATTGTCCGTCTTCGGTCTATGTCACTGAACTGGCAAACCACAACACGCGAGCAAAGCTCTGGGGCCCCAGGCTGAAATCCCAGCAGGGTGGATGGGTAAAAAAATCACCCTGTTGGCAAACATGGGTGGGGTGAGCTGAACGAGAATGTACGCCGCTACAGTGAATATGGTCCCCTAAACCCAGAGATGTTGCAAGTCTGGAAAACTCTGAACAGAATTTCAACCATGTATTAAGAAAGTCAATGATAAAGGCAGAGGTTAATGGAAGAAAACCGCTGCTTAAAACAAAGTTATTGTGATGAGAAATTTCAACTGTGCACATTTGTTGAAAATTGGTACACTTGAAGCTAAGAAGTAGCACATCTAATCTAATTAAAGAGAGAGAAAGTCCATAGCACACTCATATTCACAGACTCGTTATAAGTCATTTGAATATCTTGTTAGAATCCTACTCGTGCTCCTCTTGATACCAAATTAAAAGCAGAAACACTGTGAGTATACTACACTGAAGAACAACGTTTACCCTGGGACCTGTCAATAAGAGGATGTAAATCCTACATAAGAACAATCGCTGCATTTCAAAATAATTAGACATAAAACACTTTCACAGATATAAGGGGTTCTCCCGCACACCCTGCAGTGGAAAAGTCATGGAAATCCCAGCGAAATGGCGCGAACGGAAGTTACACCATTTTCCAGCAACTTTCACGGCTTACGGAAGACTAATGGGAAAAGCCTTGGAGGAGTTTCAACCCCACGGCCTTAAGTCTCAAGTTACACTGGTTTAAAGCTACCGCTGAGAAAACTTTCTTCACGGTAGCATTGTGGTTAGCATAATTGCTTCACAGCTCCAGGGTCCCAGGTTCGATTCCGGCTTGGGTCACTGTCTGTGCGGAGTCTGCACATCCTCCCCGTGTGTGCGTGGGTTTCCTCCGGGTGCTCCGGTTTCCTCCCACAATCCAAAGATGTGCAGGTTAGGTGGATTGGCCATGCTAAATTGCCCTTAGTGTCCAAAATTGCCCTTAGTGTTGGGTGGGGTCACTGGGTTGTGGGGATAGGGTGGAGTTAGCATAGAACATAGAACAGTACAGCACAGAACAGGCCCTTCGGCCCTCAATGTTGTGCCGAGCCATGATCACCCTACTCAAACCCACGTATCCACCCTATACCCGTAACCCAACAACCCCCCCCCCCCCCCCTTAACCTTACTTTTATTAGGACACTACGGGCAATTTAGCATGGCCAATCTACCTAACCCGCACATCTTTGGACTGTGGGGGGAAACCGGAGCACCCGGAGGAAACCCACGCACACAGGGGGAGGACGAGCAGACTCCACACAGACAGTGACCCAGCCGGAATCGAACCTGGGACCCTGGAGCTGTGAAGCATTTATGCTAACCACCATGCTACCCTGCTGCCCCTCAAGTTGTCGAGTTGTTGACCTTGGGTAGGGTGCTCTTTCGAAGAGCCGGTGCAGACTCGATGGGCCGAATGGCCTCCTTCTGCACTGTAAATTCTATGATAATCTATGATAAAGGGTTGTGAGAAATTGAAGCACGCTGACCCACCGGAATGTAAAGTCAATTGTGCTGTTTGAAAGAGAAATGCCTGACTGAGGTAGTAAGGGTATTAAGGGAGATGGTGATAAAGAAGAGTATTTGAGTTTTAAAAGCAGAATTTTCATTAAGTCTAAAAAGTTCTGTGGGCCACCTTTCACCGGGTCTGTTAAGAACCCCACTGATGTTAAATGTGAGAGTATCCCGAAACCCCAGAAGGGTGATTTGGTATATTGTGAGAAAAATATTCGAACCAGGAAGGAATAATCCAGTCGTTGTGTGAACTATTAAAGAATATTTATTATCTTAAAAGAAAAAAAATGCATGACATGAAGAACTACAATACACTATTACACTTAAATACATTGATCGATATACAATATTACATGAAGTTACCCCTTTGTTCCTAAACACCTATGTTCCCTGAACTCTGAGACACCCCCTTTTTCCCAACCAACATCCAATAT
The DNA here is from genome assembly GCF_902713615.1 of Scyliorhinus canicula. Classification (NCBI taxonomy): domain Eukaryota; kingdom Metazoa; phylum Chordata; class Chondrichthyes; order Carcharhiniformes; family Scyliorhinidae; genus Scyliorhinus; species Scyliorhinus canicula. The sequence goes on from NC_052159.1 coordinate 19,869,448, forward strand.
TATATAACTCTATGAGCTAAATCCAGCAGATAGTTACCAAGATATTTGCTAAGTTTGGGAAAACCGTCTTCAGTTTCAGTGAAGGCGAAATCTGCTACTTCTTTTTGGAGATTGTTTATGTTTATGCAGCCAGATGTTGCTGTGATGGCAGCTGTACGTGTGTCTCTTTCCCCAGTCATTATGCTATGGATGTATCAATCTTTCCCTTTGATGTTGCCCACCCTGTGGAGTCAACTTTTAACATATAACTGTCAATTTCCTATCTCTCCACTATTAAGTTGCCTCATCTGTGTCCCATTGTTTTCCTCTAGAAACACAGGTAAACACTTACTTTTCTCTCTGATATGCTAATTTGCAGCACAAAATCTCAGTTGTTCTTATTACCTCCCTATTTTATTTTATCCCAACTTTAATTTATTAATAATATTTTTCCCCAATTCTCAATGCCTCCTTATAGAATATATAATCACAGAAGGAGACCATTCGGTCCATCGTGTCTTGTGCCAGCTCTTTCCAAATACCCTCCAATTGTTTCTCCTTCAAGCATTTATACAAACTCTTTTTTAGGGTGACTCTGTAACCACCACCCTATCAGGTAGTGCTCCCCAATTCATCACTACTCGTTGCGGAAATATGACATTATATAGCTACTTCTGTATCCGTATACCGTTATTTTAAATGACGAGTGGTCAAGGAGACAATAGAAAATCTATGTGGGCAAGTACTCAACTTCTACTTCTTTCCCTGCAGCCTCCCCCACCCCTCTCTCTCCCAATACCATTCTCCGCTGAGGCACTATGTAACAATGAACCTAATGCAAAGTGAAGATGTGAATTTTTGGGTTATCAATTGGAGTACAGATTTTAAAAATCTGGCCAAGGGTCCATAAATAATGTCTGTACGAGGTAAATTTTCCAGTCCTGCCCACCGTGGGAATCGTCGGGGGCGGGGCTGGAAAATGTAACGGAGCACCGAAAGGTCCGTTGGCCTCGGGAGGATTGGGAATGGAAAATCCCACCCTACTTATCTGTACAATATCCTGTTGGTGTGCGAGTGAAGGGAATGATGTCTGCTGTCAGCTGGCAGTGCATTGACTCACATTGACCTCAGGAACTATCTTACTGACGAGGTTAGTTTCCCTCAGAGCCATGTGACCTTTAACGCAAGATATTGTGAACTGTAGCTATGAGGATACTGGGACACAAAGCCCCAATACAAAGTCACATCCATTATAAATAAGCCAGTACAGAAAACCTAACCAATTGCATTAGAAACTCCGCAGGATAAGAATGTTTCTCGTAGCTGTGCCCAGCAAGGCTATCATTGTACGGCAATTTTGTCTGCTCTTTATTTCTAAGCACATTGAAAAAGAAAAGCCTTTTTGAACATCTTAGAAATGCTGAACAATATCATAAGCAAAACATTTATGACCTGAGAGGAACTAAAGGTGCTCATGCCCCAGTGCAGCAGGCACAGTAAATACCTTGATTGGTGCTTCAAGGGTTAACCTCCACCAGCTCCCCTTCCACTGCCTAGAGTACCTTGTCCTTAAGCAGTGCTACATGTGGTCTAATGGAATAAATAAGTCTGCAGGGAGTATACTGAGTAACTAATGAAGCCAGGGTTTCAAAATTATGTTTCAAAGGGATATCATAACTGAGGGAAGAAGAAATTTTCACCCCATCAATCTGCTCAGAGAATATTTTACTTTTGGACCATGACTCTTGTAGCGACGATCACTAGTAATAAAATTGTGTGTGGGAAAAGGCAAATAAATTGATATTTTTTTTATGGTGCACTTACAGATGATAGGGATTTGCCGATGAAGTGTTTTAGAGTGCTGTCCCTATCCCCTGGGAACTGAGTTCAAAATAAGTCTCCTTTTGCTCTGACAGCTGTTAGGGGCCCTAAGTGAAATGAATTGAGACATTCGCAAATCAGTTCCCAGCGGGCATGAGTTCACAGTACAGAACTGACCTCAAATTTGTTGCACTTGGCTTTTCTTCAGCATTCTCAGGACGTAAGAATAAACAGCGATACTGTGAAAACGTGAGAGGTGTCACAGGCATGGCAGGACTGCTCCTCTGAGGCTAGGCCCCTGCTTCAGTGCAATTCAGGAGTAGCTGAACGTAGCAACAGGGATACGCTGAGAGATCAGTTTCAGAGGAATTGGTCCCTCGCTAGAAGGTGACACACCTTACTACAACAGGGACAAAGGAGCCAGAAATCAGCTGTAAGCGAGGCAGTGGAATACCATGATCAGCTGCCAAGGCCCCATCTGCATGGTGGCTGCCCACTGAACATTGTTAGAGGCACATCAACTGCTCAGCAAAGATCTGGCAGAAGGGGCCTTTGGGATGGGTAGCACGGATGGACGATGGGGTACTTGCCATTGGGGACGTGCAACAGAGATTCAACAGCTTAGTTCCTGGGAAGGCAAGATTGCCTTCTGAGGAGAGATTGAAGAAACTGGGCCTGTATTCTCTCGAATTTTGAATGATGAGAGGTGACCTCATTGAAACTTATAAAATTCTTACAGAGTAGGTGTGACTAGGCTTTTTCCCCTGGCTGATAAATCTAGAACCAGGGGACACAGTCTCAGAGTAAGGGGCAGGCCATTTAGGACTGAGATGAGGAGGAATTTCTTTGCTCAGAGGGGGGAGCGGGGGGGGGTGTATCTTTTGAATTCTCTACCTCCAGAGGGAAATGGAAGCTCAATCGATAGATTTCTGGATACAAGTAACATCAAGGGATATGGGGATAGCATGGGAAAGTGGTGTTGAGGAGAATGATCAGCCATGATCTTACTGAATGATGGAGCAGGCTCAATGGGCTGAATGGCCTACTCCTGCTCCTCTGTTCCTATGTAGCTGGAGGTAGACGCACTTCTAAACTGGCTGCTTCCCTCGGCCAAACCTGGCAGAAGAATAGTACTCCTTGATCAATGAGGCATACTGGCTGATGTCGGGCCAGGAGTTAGGCCCGATCTGGTCGTCAGGCCGAGACGGTCACAAAGAAGATCAAAGCAGCATTAAATTTGAGAGCGAGGTACATTGGCCCTCTGGGAGCAACTTTCAATAACCACATTTTCCCTGTCAGTTGGACACCTAAGATGTATCAATAGCAGTGTGGGCACCTGCTATTTAACTCTCAAGTCTAGAGAGCTGAATGGCAGAAGCTTCCAGTTGTCATATCCCAGTGATCATGCCGAGATGTCAGATCTGTGAATTGTTGGCCCCTCAAAAATATTCACTTTTCATAGAGATTCATGCAGTCATTATGGCACAGAGGAGAGCATTTGGTCCATCAAGTCCATGGTTCAGTCGGTCCCAACCTCCTTTATCTCCATAAGCCTTCAAGTTGAATTCCCTCAAATGCCCGTTCAATTTCCTTTTCCAAGTAATCAATTAAAAATGGACAGAAAGAACATTATTCATTCCTTAAAATTTCTATAAAATGGATTGAAATTATACGTACAATATATTCAGAACAAATGTGTTTTTTTATCCCTCTTACTTAAGTAAAGGTTAAATTGGGTCAGTTTTTGTGTTAATCGGTTTAACGCCATTGTGAAATAATTGAGCAGATACAAACTCATTACTATCATTACTATCATATTCATCACTGATCACCTGGCATGCAATTTGAACACATGAAGGTCTAAAACCGCCATCTCTCTTCTCATTAAAATGTAAAAATATTGGCCCACACTCTGCTGCACACACTACAATAATAATAAGATTAAAAGATCGTAGAGTGTACTGGCTCCTATCAAAAACAGCCAATTAATGTTGGAAACTTACGGGTCTCAGTGTTAACTATATGATATTTTAATACCGGTACTAAGCCATTTACTTGAAGCAGGATGATACCTCCATTAAAATACAAGAATGTGGAATGCAGCCTGGATCAGTCAGTGTTTGCTAGTTTGTTTTGTAAGTTACACCTTCATCTCTGAGGCAGATGGTTGTGGGGTCAAGCCCCATTCTAGGGTTTGAGCACTTTGGTGTATTATTGAGGGGCTGCTATATTGCGAACCTGTGGACAAATCATTAAACCTAAGCCCTGTCTACTCGGTCAAGTGAACGCAAAGGCTCCCACAACATGATTAACACAAGAGCAGAGGGGTTCAGCTGGTGCTGTAGTCAACATGTTCGCCTTTACCAGCTACAACTAGGGTCATTTCTCCAACCGCTGTTTGTGGGATCTTCCTGTGTAAACATTGAGTGCCACATTCATCTGCACAACAACACAGATCGCAATTATAAGGTGATCTTTTAGCTGTGCATCTTTTTGAGCATATTCTGTAGATGTGAACAGCAATATAAAAATGCTAATTTCTTCCTTTTAGTGTCATCAACAGGGCAGCACGGTAGCACAGTGGTTAGCACTGTTGCTTCACAGCGCCAGGGACCCATGTTCAATTCCCGGCTTGGGTCACTGTCTGTGCGGAATCTGCACATTCTCCCCATTTCTGCGTGGGTTTCCTCCGGGTGCTCCGCTTTCCTCCCACAGTCCAAAGATGAGCAGGTTAGGTGGATTGGCCATTCTAAATTGCCCCTTAGTGTTTCTTTCCCTCTGACCAGGGCCGTGAGTCTTTGGACCTCTCTTTCTCAAAAGGCAGTATAAGCAGAGTTTAAGCACTTTTTCAAGCAGATAGATTCTGGCCGGGGCGGGGGTGGTGGTGGTGGTGGTGGGGGGGGGGGGGGGGGGGGGGGGGGTGGAGGGAGGTGGGGGAGGTTCTGGCCGGGGGTGGAGGTGAGAGGGAGGTGGGGAAGGTTCTGGCCGGGGGTCGGGGAGAGAAGGAGGTGGGGAAGGTGGGAATATGGGGTTGTAACTACAATCAGATCGGCCATGATCTTTTTGAATAGCGGAGCAGGCTCGAGGGACTGAATGGCCTCCTCCCGTCCCTAATTTGTACCTTCAGCAGACTCTCCTACATAAATCTATTAAACACATCTGCTTTCCTTTGATCTTTCCCAAGTCCACTTGGGAATCCTCATTTTCCCTCTCTATTGAAATATCCCAATACACGAGGAGTGTTTTATAAATGCAAGTTGTTAATTTTGTTTTAGACTGTACTTTTTTTTTTAAATAGTTTCTCTTCCACACACTGGCAAAGTTGATGAAATTCAGTAACTGTACTTCGGGAAGCATCCACAGAATCATGGGAGGCACAATCTTAGCGACTTTGTATCTGCTAGGAAGTGATTGTCGAATGTGGAGGAAAACTTTGACACAGCGTACCACCATTGGAGGAATCCACTGCAACTGAGGACATAGTCACTGGGAGAGCCGGTGCAGGTACGATGGGCCAAATGGCTTCCTTCTACACCGTAACAATTCTGTGATTCTGCGATAGTGACTTTGCAGTTATCAGTTAGCGAGCAGGGTTAACTACGTGTTAATTGACTGATGGGCAATGCAAAGATCTCGCAATGCTTGCCGCCCTCGTGCAAAATTAGTCGCCACGCCAGCAGCGGCAGAGATCTCAGTCGGAGGAACCCAGAACATTTCCCTGTCCTGAAGCTTGGGATGCAGAGGGTGAGAAGTGGCACGTGCGGCAATTTTACAATATCCGTGTAATCCCGATCACGAGAGGTTGGGTCGGTGGGGTTGGTGGAGGCGAGTTCAAATTGCGAGTTGCATTCTTGGCGTAAATAACTTCTGAATTATTTGCTGCGGGGAAAATATTTCAACTACAATTCAGACACACACACAAATAATACAACCATTCTGATTGTGGTTAAAGTATTTCAGGGCTTAAGTGTTGTCTGTGTATAACAAAGGAATAGTGTTAATATGCAGATAGCATCACCATCTAGTGGTCATTGGTGTGAAGCTAGTATTATGCTGATAATAAATGAACACTTTACATTGCTGTTTGCTTTGTTGGGAGACATGTCCAATTGCCTGGTATTTAAAGGAATGCTGTGAGGACAAGTGTCATTATCTGGCTGATCAGTTCACAGTCTTGAATTTCATGCTTAGTTTCAAAACAGTGTAAGTGGCTTTGGGCTTAGCGTGTAAGACAATTATCCAGTCATCATTTAAACTGGCAAGTGTTTGCAGATAAGACGGCAGCACTCAAATAGTTTTCTCTTTTGTATCATGTTGACGGTCCCGGTTACTCTGTACACATATTTTCCTGTTATCCACCCACCACGGGACCAGAAATTGCTGCGGAAATCAACAGACAAACATTCCATACCGCTCGCGACGTTCCCCGCCACAGGCGGGACTGTAAAATCCTGGCCACAAAGTCTTTATGTGATGCCAAATGTACCTTTCAAAAGGCTCATTGGCAGATTAAAACATCCTCAGAATTCTATGAAGCAAGAACATAACGGGCTGGCGGTACGCTGACAGCACTGCACTATCTGCAAAATCAGAGGAAGTTCCACAAAATATCATCAATCAATTAAAATACAGAAGTTACGAATATGGATTGAGAATGAACACCAAAACGACAAACAAAGGCCACGATTTACCAGCCGCATCCCGCCGGAATCGGGTGCATCCCACGAGAGGCCTCTTCCCCGTTTCCCAACGGTTGTTGAGCCATCACAAGATCTAACGCGATCTCGCGAGACGTCGCGATCTGGATCCCGTCCACAATGGACGGGACCCAGACTTGCAGAGTTAAGTGACCTTAACTGCTCACTTAACTCTGCCAACACCAGATCTCACCAGGAGACCCCAGCCAGGCGCTCTTCAGCACTGGTCCCCACAAATAGGGACCAACCTCAATGGCACGTTACTGGGTCTCCCAGGCGATCGGAGGTCCCTGGTGATTGATATCTGGGAAGGATGGCACCCTGGCACTGCTGATGCCACCTGGACACCCTTATTGATTGAACACATCACACCCACCACGTGGATTGTAGCAGACTGGTTCATCAGTCTGAGTAGCTACAGCAAGATTAACAGGAGAGTCGAATCCAAGTAGGAGAATTGTTAACAGATTAATAAACATGTTAAAGCTATCTCCAAGTCTGAATCTTCCTTTGTCAGAGTGCACATCAAGGAAGCAGCTTATGCTATGTCAAGAGCATAACAAAACACTCCACACAGACAGTGATCCAGAGCTGGGATCGAACCTGGATCTTGGTGCTGTGAGGCCACAGTGCTAACCCACTGTGCCACCGTGCTGCCCTAAGAGTCAATTGTTATGGGTCTGGAGTCACATGTAGGCCAGACGAGATAGGGACAGTAGATTCCGTTCCCTGAAGGACATGAGTGAACCAGATGGGTGTTTACAAAAATAAACAACTGGCATCATTAGACTTTTAATTCCACCTTTTATTGGATTCAAACTTCACTCTACCATGATGAGCCCTCAAAACATTGCCCTGGGTCTCTGGTCCTGTGACAGTACCATTAGGCCACCAGTTCCCCTCATGTTACTGAGTGGTTAAAGATGAGCTACAGTGAATGTGTGAGGATGGCATAATAGTGTCGAGCGTCACACAGAATGACAGCAGATTGCCTGGTCCATGTAGCTACAAACCCAGCAGGAGGAGCCGAAACACTTTGAGGCCCCAGCCCTGGAAGTTTGGTGAAGAGAAATCGACCCTCACTCTAGACCCAGTTTGCAGACTTTCATATGAGTGAAATGCTAATGGCTGAAGGAGTACATCGGCCTCACTCTTCCCTTTGAAGTGGACCAGCCCACAGCCATTCGAGATGAAAAACCAGAAAAGAACATAAATGTTTTGGAGTATTTGGCATCACACAGAATAGTTTCACCTCCAGGCAAAGTAACACAGTGGTTAGCATTGCTGCCTTGCAGCTCCAGCGACCCAGGTTCAATTCCGGCCTGAGGTGACTGTCTGTGTGGAGTTTTCACTTTCTCCACGTGTGTGTGTATGTGTGGGGGGGTTTCCCCCGGGTGCTCCGGTTTCCTCCCACAGTCCAGAGATGTGCAGGTTAGGTGGATTGGCCATGATAAATTGCCGCTTAGTGTCCAAAAAGGTTAGGTGGGGTTACTGGATAGGGTGGAGGTGTGAGTTTAGGTTGGGTGCTCCCTCCAAGGGCTGGTGCTGACTCAATGGGCCGAATGGCTTCCTTCTGCACTGTAAATTTGATGACTCTATGATTCTTGGATTGATGAGCAAAGTCTGGGGACGATTTAGGACTTTTCAGATGGTCATCTTTCAAAGGCAGAAGGAACAAAATTCCTGGACAATTCCCAAACATAGCACCTTGGCAATGGAAGGGACAAATGGGAGGTCCACACACAGCCTAGTTGACCAGAATGTAAACAATTTCAAGCAGTGGGTAAAATCCTGGCATAACTGCATCCCACCAACATTTTGGGGAAGAATTTCATTTTCTGGAGTTGCAAGACCTGAGGGCTTTGGGGGTCTCATTTGTTTTTGACATTGGTGACCCCCATGTGATGGTTTAGTTTGGTGTTATTAGAGCAAAGTTTAGGGATTTTCCTGCCATTCCTGGCAACTCTGCAAAAAATTCTTATTATTCGCAAGGAGCCATTGCAGGATCAATTTATCCTGATTAAATAAATTACTAAGTGTTTCTGGGGGAGAAAATAATTGCAAACATACTGTGCAAGTCTTTCAAGTTGCTTCATTTTATCTTGAACATCACATTCACTAGTGTGAGTGCTGGCCCTCTGCTGGTCTTCAAGAGGGAGCGGGACTGGTTCTTGCCCGAGGCAAAGGTCACATCAGGTAAGTCATTTTCATCTGATCTCCTGAACTAGATTCAGTGAAGTGATTCACAGAGATTTTTTAAAAATCATTCATGGGATGTGGGATTTGCTGGCTGCCAGCATTATTGCCCATAATAATAATCTTTGTTATTGTCGCAAGTAGGCTGAAATTAACCCTGCAATGAAGTTACTGTGAAAATCCCCCAGTCGTCACACTCCGACGCCTGTTCGGGTACACTGAGGGAGAATTCAGAATGTCCAACTCACCTAACAGCACGTCTTTCGGGACTTGTGGGAGGAAACCGAAGCACCCGAAGGAAACGCACGCAGACACAGGGAGAACGTGCAGACGCCGCATAGTCAGTGACCCAAGGGGGAATTGAACCTGGGGCCGCATCATTAATTTCCCTTGAACTGAGGGTTGGTTAAATGTCAGCCACATTGTTGTGTACCTGGAGTCAAGTGTAGGCCAGATCTGGTAAGCAAGGCAGACTTCCTTCTATAAACCAGATGGGCTTTTACAATTAGATTTTCAACTTTTTTAAAAATGTATTCAAATTCCATCAGAAGCCATCGTGGGATTCAAACCCCTGTCCCCAGTGCATTACCCTGGGTCTCAGGATTGCAAACCCAGTGGCAATGCCACTACACCGTTACCTCATTCCAGAATTTTTCTTACTTGTATTGAGTTTGTGTTTTCTCTGGCTTTTGCCTCTTCCGAGAGATGGTGGTGCCCCAGTCATCATGAGTGTAGGGCAGGCCTATCATTTCTTTATGTTCATTCGAGAGTGGCTGCTGTCTGACAACTTGAGGGTGGATTGACAATTCCATCGGTGCCTCAATAAAGCAAAACCTGTTAACTGCAGATGAGGAACAGCAGGAGAGGGTGGCTGAACAATGAAAAAGAAATCTGCATTGTGTCTACGATCCTGGGTTCTGCTGACGAGTTCGTAGAATCTTCGGATTTACAGTGCAGAAGGAGGCCATTTGGCCCATCGAGTCTGCACCGGTCCTTGGAAAGAGCACCCTACTTAAACCCATGCCTCCAACCTGTCCCCAGAATTCAGTAATTCCACCTAACCTTTTCGGACACTAAGGGCAATTGATCATGGCCAATCCACCTAACCTGCACGCCTTTGGACTGTGGGAGGAAACCGGAGCACCCGGAGGATATCCACGCAGACGCGGGGAGAACGTGCAGACTCCGCACAGACAGTGAACCAAGATCGGGAATCGAACGTGGGACCCTGGAGCTGTGAAGCAACAATGCTAACCACTGTGCTACCGTGCCACCCATATACGATTTTGGAATAGGGAAACAGTGGTGTAGTGGTATTGTATCAAGTAACAATTGAGAATGGCCTGTATAAGAATGGGGTGAATGAGCATAGAAGAATTCAGATGCATGCCAAAGGAGCAGTATAATAGGGAAAAGAGGAACAGCAATGAAAGCTGTACGTTTAGGGTGCCACCAGTGTGGTAGGGTCGATCTTGGATTACAACCTGGTTCCAATAGGTCTACACATTATTTGATAAATGACAAGGTCCTGAAGCAGGTTCACGTATAGCTCATAGACTTTTATGGATTGCAGAATTTGGCTTGTCATACCTAATTTGGGTGCATAGCACTAACGAGTCAGTCAAAGGGCTCACACATGGGGGGTCTTATACCGAAGCTGGAAATAAATTCTTGTGTCTGCTTTCCATATTTGCTCAGATCCAGTGAAGCTGATCACTCTCATATATGTTCCAGATATTTCATGTTTAGGAGTGCGCCCAATATCTCACCTTATTTCAATATTTCATCCCAGGTATAATCCAGAGTTTAACAATCTAATATGGATAGCGATCTTTTTGTGTGCTTTCAATCTTTTGTGCAAGGTTACCTGAAATAGTCCTTGGCACTGGACCAGCAGCCCAAAAGTCTCCTAGTGTTAATGTGAGCCGATCTGTGACACTGATAAAGATTATTATTATTAATAAGGAAGGGTATAATTGCATTGCAATCAGTTTGGATAAGACTCACTCAACTGTTCCCTGGGATGGGTCGCAGCACAGTGGTTAGCACTGCGCCAGGGTCCCAGGTCCGATTCCTGGCTTGGGTCACTGTCTGTGTGAAGTCTGCACGTTCTCCCTGCATCTGCATGGGTTTCCTCCGGATGCTCCGGTTTCCCCCCGCAAGTCCCAAAAGACGTGCTTGTTAGGTAATTTGGACATTCTGAATTCTCCCTCCGCGTACCTGAACAGGCGCCAGAATGTGGCGACGAGGGGCTTTTTCACAGTAACTTCATTGCAGTGTTAATGTAAACCTACTTGTGACAATAAAGATTATCATTATCGAATGAGGAAATGTTGGACGGGTTGGGACAGTGCCCACTGGAGTTTAAAAGAATGAGAAGTGACCTTATTAAAACCTAAGATCCTGAGGGGATTTGCACCAGCTGAACGGGAATGGGTGAGTGGCGTTCTGGGAAAAAATTGTAAGATTTGTTTATTTTTTTCCATCAGAACACGTAGGAAGCTGTATTAATACCCTCCTGATTGCTGTGATGCCTAATGATCACATTGAATGTCTGCAATGCCGACTGATCACTTCTGAACGTAAATGGCTGCTGCCACAAAGTTAATGAGCTGTGGTGTCTTTTGTTGAGCATCATCCTGATACACCATTTGATGTCAGATTGAGTACTGATCGTTTGGAGCTATATCGAGTGCTGAATCGATGTCAGATCTGTCAGGTGGGGGAGGGTTGATGCTGAGAAGATGTTCCTCCCTTTTAGGGGAGAGTATAACTAGGGGACACATTTAAAAAATATGGGGTCTCCCAATTAAGACTGAGATGAGGAGATTTATTTTTCTCTCAGCAGGTCATGGATCTGTGGAAGTATCTTCACAAGAGGCTGAGTCATTGAATGTGTTTAAGGCCGCGTCAGAACGATTCTTAATTAACAAGGGTGTTAAAGAGCGTAGGGGATGTACAGTAGAGTTGAGGCCAGACTTAGACCAGGTATGATCAAATAGCCTTCAAGTTTCAATGGCCTAAGTGGTGAAATTACAATGTTTATAATCATTGACCACATCGAAGAGATGTAAGTGCATTCCAATCACTGTTTGATTTCACTGCACTTACCTCTCTTTGCTGAAGGGGGCTCCTGTGAGGGCCCCATATTGTAGGGGCCCCTGGGGGGTCCCCTATTACAGGGTCCCTGTTGGGGCCTCCCTATTGCAGGAGTCCTGAGGATGTCCCCCTATTACAGAGGTCCCTGTGGGGCATCCCCCTATTACAGGGGCCCCAATGGGGTTCCCCTTTTACTGGAGTCCCTTTGTGGTCCCTCTATTACAGGGGTCCCTTTGGGGGTGTCCCCCTATTATAGGAGTCCCTGTGGTTGGGGGGGGGGGGTCCCCTGAGACATGGGTCGTTGTGGGGGTTCTCCTTATTACATGGGTGCCTGAGGGGTCCCTCTATTACAGGGGTCTCTGTGGGGGCGTCCCCCTATTGCAGGATTCCCTGTAGGGGGTTTCCAATTACAGGGGTCCCTTTGGGGGTGTCCCCCTATCACAGGAGTCCCTGTGGGGGGTTCCCTATTACAGGATTTCCTCTGGGGCTGTCCCCCTATTACAGGAGTCCCTGTCGGGGGTGGGGGGGGGTCCCCCTATTACAGGAGTCCCTGTGGGGGTATCCCTCTATTACAGGGGTCCCTTTGGGGGTATCCCCCTATTACAGGGGTCCCTTTGGGGGTATCCCCTTATTACAGGAGTCCCTGTGGGCTGACTCCCTAGTAAATGGGTGCCTGAGGGGTTCCCTTATTACAGGGGTCCCTTTGGGGGGGGTGCCCCTATTACAGGGGTCCCTTTGGGGGAGTCCCCCTATTACAGGGGTCCCTTTGGGGGTATCCCCCTATTACAGGAATCCCTGTGGGCTGACTCCCTAGTAAATGGGTGCCTGAGGGGTTCCCCTATTACAGGGGTCCCTTTGGGGGGGATTACAGGATTTGCTGTGGGGGGGGGGGGGGGGGGGGGGGGGGTCTCCCTGTTTAAGAAGGGAGGGAGGCAGAAGATGGGAAATTATAGGCCGGTTAGCTTGGCTTTGGTCATTGGTAAGATTTTAGAGTCCATTATTAAAGATGAGATCGTGGAGTACTTGGAAGTGCATGATAAAATAGAACAGTTTCGTCAAGGGGAGATCATGTCTGACAAATCTGTAACAGTTCTTTGAGGAAGTAACAAGGAAGTTAGACAAAGGAGAACCAGTGGACGTGATTTATTTAGATTTCCAGAAGGCCTTTGACAAGGTGCCGCACAGGAGACTGTTAAATAAGTTAAGAGCCCACGATGTTACGGGTAAGATCCTGAAATGGATAGAGGATTGACTGACTGGCAGAAGGCAGAGAGTGGGGATAAAAGGGTCTTTTTCAGGATGGCATCCGATGACTAGTGGTGTGCCTCAGGGGTTGGCGCTGGGACCACAACTTTTCACAATATACATTAATGATTTGGAAGAAGGAACTGAGGGCACTGTTGCTAAGTTTGCAGATGATACAAAGATCTGTAGAGGGATAGGTAGTATTGAGGAAGCAGGAGGGCTGCAGAAGGACTTGGACAGGCTAGGAGAATGGGCAATGAAGTGGCAAATGAAATACAATGTGGAAAAGTGTGAGGTTATGCACTTTGGAAGGAGTAATTTCTAAATGGGAATATGTTTAGGAAATCAGAAGCACAAAGGGACTTGGGAGTCCTTGGTCATGATTCTCTTAAGGTTTACATGCAGGTTCAGTCGGCAGTTAGGAAGACAAATGCAATGTTAGCATTCATGTTGAGAGGGCTAGAATACAAGACCAGGGATGTACTTGTGAGGCTGTATAAGGCTCTGGTCAGACCCCCATTTGGAGTATTGTGAGCAGTTTTGGGCCCCGTATCTAAGGAAGGATGTGCTGGCCTTGGAAAGGGTCCAGAGGAGAGTCACAAGAATGATCCCTGGAATGAAGAGCTTGTCCTATGAGGAACGGTTGAGGACTCTGGGTCTGTACTTGTTGGAGTTTAGAAGGATGAGCTGGGATCTTATTGAAACTTGCAGGATACAGCGAGGCCTGGATAGAGTGGACGTGGAGAGGATGTTTCCACTTGTCGGAAAAACTAGAACCAGAGGACACAGCCTCAGACTAAAGGGACGATCTTTTAAAACAGAGATGAGGAAGAATTTTTTCAGCCAGAGAGTGGTGTATCTGTGAAACTCTTCGCCGCAGAAGGCTGTGGAGGCGAAATCACTAAGTGTCTTTAAGACAGAGATAGGTAGGTTTTTGATTAATAAGGGGATCGTGGGTAATGGGGAGAAGGCAGGAGAATGGGGATGAGAAAAATATCAGCCATGATAGAATGGCGGAGCAGACTCGATGGGTGGAACATAGAACATAGAACAGTACAGCACAGAACAGGCCCTTCGGCCCTCAATGTTGTGCCGAGCCATGATCACCCTACTCAAACCCACGTATCCACCCTATTCCCGTAACCCAACAACCCCCCCCTTAACCTTACTTTTATTAGGACACTACGGGCAATTTAGCATGGCAAATCCACCTAACCCGCACATCTTTGGACTGTGGGAGGAAACCGGAGCACCCGGAGGAAACCCACGCACACAGGGGGAGGACGTGCAGACTCCACACAGACAGTGACCCAGCCGGGAATCGAACCTGGGACCCTGGAGCTGTGAAGCATTTATGCTAACCACCATGCTACCCTGCTGCCCCTGCTGTGGAGTGGTCTAATTCTGCCTCTATGTCTTATGGTTTTATGGGTGCATTTAAAACACATATTAAAGTAATGACGGTCTGAACCAGGCCACCCCCATCCCAAGTCCACGGACTTGACACCAAGTCACTCCCCGCTGCTGCCACGGCCCAAAGTTTTTCGTGGGCTTTTCACCTCCCGCCTCCCGCCCCCTCTTCGCAGTCACGGCGCCCACACCCCATTTGTAAAAGCTTGCACTAATTCATGCCCACCTGGCATCCGCCTGAGAGAGGCGGAGGATCACACACCGTGCACAACCTGCTAAGTACATTTGAATACATGCAAATGCCGGATTTGCACGGCCCTGCTGGCTGGGGGTTCAAACCTCGTTTTTGTCGCCAGAAGCATGGCGCCGATTCAACGCCGGGCGCGAACCTCAATTTTCACATGACACCCGATTCTCCGCCAGCGCAACTCGCGTTCCCGGCGTTGCGAGGAGGAGAATCCAATCCAGTGAAGCTCGAGAGTGATGGAAGAATGGGTGCAAGTTAGAATACTGACAGAAGAGTTTGGCATGAGTTTGAATGTATGAAGTGTGCAAGGTGAGAGGTCAGCCAGAAGAGATTTTTAAAAAACGGTTAAATGAAATAGATTAGCTCTCATTTCACTCTGCATTAGTAAAAACATGTTCCTCGATGAAACACAATTGCTTTGGCATTCTCAAATTTAAGAAATCCTATTGGATCTTCCGTTGCTGGTTCTATTCCCATGCTTTTCACCCAGAAACTCTAAGGACTGAATTTGCACAATGACGGACAACGTCTCATTGCAAAAATGGTGGAGGAAACCAAACTGCAGAGGTCCTGACTCCAACCACGGCAACTACCATTTCCTCAGGGGCAGGATTGGAGGTGATACAAGATTTTCACATGCATATTTCATGGAGGCAACTGCCCTTTTAAAACAGCGGCTGCTTCCAGTCAAGCCTGATTTGCATTGGCCAAGATTCAGAAACACAATTTGTGCAGCTTCAGGACTGATAGTAGCTGGTCTGAACTTTTCAAAGTCCTTTAGAGAAGTGGGTACTCTTTTGGAGAGATAGGGTAGCACTTTGGATATGGCCCTCCTTTGGTGGGTTCAGGTGCCGTTTGCAAGAGGTAAGCTGCCCTTTGAGAGAGGCAAGGTGTCCTTTGGGAGAGGTATGATGCCCTTTGGACATGAAGGTGCGTAAATAGTGTATAAACTCATTGGAGCTGTCAAGAGAACTGTCAAAAGAAATTGTCAAAAGGAACTGTCAAGCTGCCAGGAATTTAAAACTCCTGCCCTTTAAACTGTTGCAAAAACTGTGGAGTGCTTTAAAATAAATGATTGCTATTTCACTTTGTCTGTTAACATAAGCCTGAGTGTTACCATTGCTGGATTAGTGCTGCATGACTGTTTTCACAACATTCTATTATCATGGCGGGGTGTCTTCTAAGTCACAGCTACAAGTGTGACTTAGAAGACATTTTGAAATGGGACTATGGGTTCCATTGTTAGGCAATGCCTTCAGGGCAGGCAGGCCATCTGAACCATCGCCTGCCCCAGTGTAAAATCTTTGAGAGGTCAGTGCTGACAGGAGCCCACGGTAGTACAAGTGAATAGCACTGTGGCTTCACAGCGCCAGGGTCCCATGTTCAATTCCCCACTGGGTCACTGTCTGTGCGGAGTCTGCATGTTCTCCCCATGTCTGCGTGGGTTTCCTCCGGGTGCTCCGGTTTCCTCCCACAGTCCAAAGACGTGCAGCTTAGGTGGATTGGCCATGCTAGATTGCCCTTAGTGCCCAAAACAAAGGTTAGGAGGGGTTATTGAGTTACGGGGATAGGGTGGAAGTGAGGGCTTAAGTGGGTCGGTGCACTCTCGATGGGCCGAATGGCCTCCTTCTGCACTGTATGTTCTATGTTCCAATGGGAAACTCATCCAAGGAGTTGTACGCTCATCCCCCTCCAACCTACAAACCAACCAGCATGGGAGCGTAAACTTCTGTCCAAGGCTGGGAGCTACATATTCTGGGATACTTCCCTTTTAGAAAAGATCAGCAGAATGGAAAATGAGGAGGGGTAACCCTAATAATATAGGCTGGGATAAAGGCAGGAAACGGAAAGGACCTTAGCTCAGAAAATCAAACGGTAGAATCAGTTTGGATGGAGCCACGAAAAACCAACAAATAGAAAGTATTGGGGAATTTTTCTATAAGGCACCTAACCTGTATTGTTGTATTAGTCAGAGTGTGAATCAGGAAGTTAGAGGCACATCTAATAAGGGGACTTTAATCTCCACTTAGACTGGGCAAACCAAATTTGCAGTAAAAGTGTGGAGAATTAATTCATGGAATGTAGACAAGGTTGTTTTCCAGATCGGTATGTCGAGGAACCAGCTAAAGAAGAAGTTGCAATGGAACTGAAAAAGATTCCGCATTTAACAGGCAGTCGGCCTGATATCACCAGTTTTATGTCACTGCCCATGACAAATTTCTAGCTCTATGTGTTTCAATGTTCAATGTCCAAAAAAAGTAAATGAAACTAAGTTAAAGCCAGCTTTAATTCACATGTATAAATATTGGAAGTGATCCTTTGTGAAGTGTAAGGCACAAAGAAAAACTGTTGTCTTCTCATATTGTTAGAAGACAACATTCCCTATTGTGTCTAGGGTGTACATTTTTATTTATTCATTTCAGGGGAAGTGAGCATTGCTGGCAAACCAACATTTTGTGCCCTTCTAATTGCCCTTGAGAAGCTGGTGGTGAACTGCCTTCTTCAACCCCTGCTGCCCATGTGGTGTAGGTACACCCACTGTGCTGTTAGGGAGGGAGTTCTAGGACACTGACCCAGTGACAGTGAAGGAACAACAATATATTTCCAAGTCAGAATGGTGAGTGGCTTGGAGGGGAACCTCCAGGTGGTGGTGTTCCTATGTGTCTGCTGCCCTTATCCTTCTAGATAGTAGTGGTCATGGGTTTGAAAGGTGCACCTAAGGAGCCTGGAAAAATGTATAATAAATTCGTAGGGATCTGATAGAATTATGGTACATTTGAGTGGTTTTTATGACTAGCTTGTGTCGCAGTATCAGCTCCGGCCTGTACAGCACATGTTTGTTGTCATTTTTAAATAAATAATAAATAAATAAATTATAATCTTCATTGTCACAAGTAGGCTTGCATTAACACTGCAATGAAGTTACTGTGGAAATACCATTATCACCACATTCCGGCGCCTGTTCGGCTACACAGAGGGAGAATTCAGAATGTCCATGTTACCTAACAGCACATCTTTCGGGACTTGTGGGAGGAAACCGGAGCACCCAGAGGAAACCTGCACAGACACAGGGAGAACATGCAGACTCCGCACAGACAGTGACCCAAGCCAGTAATCGAACCTGGGATCCTGGTGCTGTGAAGGGACACTGCTAACCACTGAGCTACTGTGCCGTGAGTAATCTGGATTCCCAAACTTTTGAAAAAGTTGGCATAATTTAGTAAACCTTTGAAAACTATTACAAATTTCTTTTTTTTAAATTTAAGTAAATGGAAAAGAGCATTGGTCTTTGAAAAGGTGACGGCCACATTTTCCAACCCTTTCCACTAGCGGGGTCTTCCGGTCCCACAGATGGTGACATCCCCCCCTGCAGCATGTTCCCTCGTGACAGAGGGGGCAGGGCATGAGATCCCGCCACTGGCCAATGGCAGGCCGCCTCAGCAATGTATGCCCAGGAGGCCAGAAAATCCCACCCATCATAACTAAACAAATGTTTTGAAAGGCACCTAGTTACTTGCTCACAGGAAAGCAGATGGCATTGCAAATAGGTAGGTAAGAGGAACAGATGTCATAATCATAATTGTAGGGTGCCTAGGAAAGCTAATATCTTGGTGTGGAAGAAAGCCAATGAGGTTGTGACTGGAAACAGCACTATTCATTAAACCATAGTAATGCCATAAGAAAGTGAATGATCCAATGCGACCTGCCAAGGTTTGTATAGTTTGAAGATTTTTTTTTCATTTAAATTTTCATTCAAAGTTTAAAAGGTCATGAAGCAAAAATCTTTGTTTGTGGGTGAATGGGTGTTCAGGGTTGAATGACACCTGGCCGCCATTAAACCAGTTGCTTTTGAGGACAGAGCTTATCTTAAGTGCTTGTAAAAATCTCTTATCTGCAGTCCACAGGTTGGAAGTGTGAAGTTATCACCAAACCACCCAATAGATATCACCTAAGCCAACAAAGAAGCACAATACTTATTTTATGCATCTGTTTACAGTAAAATGACTCATAATACCACAAAGTTCTCACTGAGAAAGGCTTTCTGAAGAATCTTAATGAATAGGACATTGAACAGAACTTTCTGAAGAGTCTTTATGAATCTTAATGAGTATGGGAGACGGTGAGGCTACATTGTATTAATTATTGAGAATGATATGTCTGAATCACTACTTGTGTTCTACTTGATTCTGTCACTGTATTTATACATTAGTTGAATATTGCTAAGAGAGACATGTTGCCAATTTATGATCCGAGCTGATGTTGGTACTGGACAGGGCAGATCCCAGGATAGATAAATCTGACTTTTATTTTGTGTTTAGATCTGTGGATGAACAAAGTCACATACCTTTTAAGAAAAGAAAATGTTTATTAAACAAGAAAAGATTAACGATAATACACTACTCTTTACCCCAGCTATACCTTAACAGCATATATACAGATTTGTAAGGATAGCACAGAGTACAAAATTTAGCTTATGCTCTAAAATTCACAGTCAGTACACAGTCCCTGTAAACTAAGAGGTGAAATGTGGTCAGACACCCCGCACTCTGAAACCAAGTGACAAATGGCACCCTAAACAACTTCTCTGGATTTCTCATCAATTCCCTCCAGGTGTTTGTCACACTGTGAACCAACTGGTCTCACTAAAACTCGGAATTTCGCATAGGGGCTTTCAATCTCCGCTCTTGAAGAGAATGCCGTGGAATCGTCTCCCAAACAATGCTTTCTCTCAGATTCCTTCACCAAGGATCCACCTGCAGAATTTTAACCTCTCCTTTTGGTATTTCTCTGCCCTTGTGCGCCACATGCTTTCAAACTTTCATGCAATCTCTCAGGCACCCAGCAACACCAACAGAACGCGTTATACCCAGGTTTGCACCTGTAGCCGTGTCTTTAACTTGGAGCCTATATCTCTATGTTTTGCTTTACTGAACAAAACCTTTTCAAGTTTCCTGGGGCTGGACGCTCCGACCCCCCCCCCCGCCGGGGCTGACGCGGAATTGACCCCTCCCCTGCGCATGCGTGGCGATGACATCAGCAGCTGCTGACACTCCCGCGCATGCGTGGCATTCAGCCGGCCGGCGAAGTCCCTTCGGCCCCGGCTGGTGTGGCACCAAAGGCCTTTCCCGCCGGCTGGCGGGACGGGAACCACTCCGGCACGGGCCTAGCCCCTCAATGTTAGGGCTTTGCCCCTAAAGGTGCGGAGAAATCCGCACCTTTGGGGCAGCCGGACGCTGGAGTGGTTCACGCCACTCCATCCCACCGGAACACCCCGCCCCGCCGGGTAGGCGAGAACCTCTGTTCTTTGTCCCTTTAAATTCACAGTCTTCCTTGACTTTCCTCTGTCCCATTTCCTGGTTTACAGGGTTTCTTACTTCGATTGTGGGACTAAAACAATTGAAGAGGTTAAGCAAACCATCAAATGCTGCCACAATGCAATGGCTGCCAAAGTGCTACTTTCCAAAAACAGGATGCTGCCATCAGTCAAAAAAGACATTCTGCCAACAGTACAATTGGTCCTTCAGTTATTCTTTTTTTTATATAAATTTAGAGTACCCAATTCTTTTTCTTTTCAATTAAGGGGCAATTTAGCCTGGCCAATTCACCAATCTTGCACATCATTTTGGGTTGTGGGGGTGAGACCCACGCAGACACAGGGAGAATGTGCAAACTCCACATGGGCAGTGACCCAGGGCTGGGATCGAACCCGGGTCCTCAGCGCCGTGAAGCAGCAGTGCTAACCACTGCGCCACCTTGCCGCCCTTCCTTCAGTTATTCATAATAGGCAGAGTACAATTGTATTCAACCAGCCTGCACTATCAAAACCCAAAAGAAGATGTCAACTAGAGTCCCCTTACTTGAGGAGGGATGTAGTTTCATGAGAGGTAGTTCAGAGAAGGTTCACTGGATCTATTCCAAAGATGAGGGGCGAGATTCTCCGCAAATGCGGAGAATTGTAAAGGCTTCCGTGGGACAGGCCGTGACCCATGGCAGCCTTCACGGCCACTTCCGGGGCCGATTCTCCCCCCCGGGCGATTCTCCCCCCCGGTCATCAAGGCCGCACGTCAAGCGTCATGCCGGCTGACGCGGCCGATGACGTCATCCGTGCATGCGCAGGTAGGACAACGCCAACCCGCGCATGCGCAGTTGCCGTCTTTTCCCTCAGCCACCCCGCAAGACGTGGTGGCTTGATCTTGCGGGGCGGCAGAGGGAAAAGAGTGCGTTCGTTACGGACGCACGGCCCGCGATCGGTGGGCACCGATCGCGGGCCTATGCCCCCCTTGGCACGGCCGTGGTACTGCCGTGCCAATCGGGCCCCCAGATACCCCAAACGGACATCTGCCGCCCGTTTCACGACGGCAGCGAGCAGGTGTGTTTGCTGCCGTGTTGAAACGGGCGCGAAGGCCCGGCCGCTCGGCCCATCGGCCTCGGAGAATCGCCGCTCGCCGTAAAAAACGGCGAGTGGCGATTCATGGCGTGGGTCAGGCGTGGGGGGGGGGGGGGAGAATAGCGGGAGGGCGTGAAAAATGTCGGGAGGCCCTCCCGCTATTCTCCCACCCGGTGTGGGGGACGGAGATTCGTGCCTGAGGGGTTCATTTTATGAAGAGAGATTGAGCAGTTTAGTCCTATACTCTCTAGAGTTTAGAAGGATGAGAGGAGATCCAATTGAGGTAAAAATGATAAAAGGTATTGACTAAGTAGATGTAGAGAGGGTGGATCCTCTTGTGGAGATATCTAAGGTGAGCGGTCATAGTTTTTGGATAAGGAGAAGCAGATTTAAATCAGAGGTGAGGAGAAATTACTTCCCTCGAAGATTTGTGAATCTGTGGAATTCACAAGCCGAGTGGGGTGAATGTTGAGACATTGAGTAAATTTAAGGAGGAGATAAGACAGATTTTAAATTAGTAATGGGTTGGACGGTTGTGGAGAATGGGCAGGAAAGTGGAGTTGAGGCCTAGAGAAGATCAGCCATGATCGTATTGAATGGTGGAGCGGCCTCGAGGGGCTGAATTATCTACTCCTGCTCCTAGTTCTTTTGTACTTATGTTAAATCTTATTCAGTAATTGGGCATATTCTCCGGCTGCCGTATTCTCCGGCGCTGGTTTTTGGGCAGGGCTGGGGATCACGCCGCGCTGGTCGTGGGCCGTTGGCAGCGACCCCCCCGGCAATTCTCCGGGCCCCAATGGGCCGAGCGGCCATTGGTTTCTGACCAGTCCTGCTGGCGTGGATTGGACATGGTCCCACACGGCGGGTCCTGGCAGGTAAACTGGCTGATGCGGTCCTCGGGGGGGGGCGCGAGGGGACCCGACCCGGGGGGGGGGGGGGGGGGGGGGGGGCACGGTGGCCTGGCCCACAATCGAGGCCCACCGATCTGCAGGCAGGCCTGTGCTGTGGGGGCACTTCTTCCTTCCGTGCCGGCCCCTGTAGGACTCCGCCATGGCCGGCGCGAAGAAGACACCCCCCTGCGCATGCAGTGGACGGTCTGGGTAGGGGTGAGCTATGAGAGATTAGGAAAAGATGTTTAGGGCAGAAGGCAAAGGAAGTGTTAATGACAGTATTGAGGACTAAAGGGGGTGCAGACAGTAGTATAAAGATAAGATAGGAGAATGTGTTTGCGGCAGAACAAACTTCAGCATTCTTTGAAAACAAATGGTAAGAACAAGTGACAGATGGCCCTGAGATACTGGGTTTGTGGCATTAGATAAAATGCGAAATACCTGAAACTTGTCTTCAACTCCTATTTTGATTTTAACAGAGATGAATGGAAAAATAGGAAATCAACCCGTTCACGGGAAGTGAGTTGGTCATTCAAATATTATAATGAGGCTGCGGGCCTTCTTGTTATTAGTCCTATTTTCAATCAGGGGTGGCTGAATTTTCCAGGTTTCAGGAAACCTGGAAAATTAAAGAAGGCAAAAGCTGCTGAATCAACTAAATGGGCAGCACGGTGGCACAGTGGTTAGCACTGCTGCTTCACAGCGTTAGGGACCGGCGTTCAATTCCGGCCTTAGGGCGCTCTCTGTGTGGAGTTTGCACTTTCTCCCCGTGTCTGCGTGGGTTTTCCTGCGGGTGCTCTGGTTTCCTCCAAAGACGTGCAGTTTAGGTGGGTTGGCCAGGCTAAATTGCCCCTTAGTGTCCAAAGATGGGCAGGTTAAGTGGGGTGCTTGGGGTTAGGGTGGTGGATGTTTGGTGCTCTTTCAGAGGGTTGGTGCAGACTCGATGGGCCAAATGGCCTCCTTTTGCACTGCAGGAATTCTCTGGTTCCTTTACAGAAGGGCTCGGTGGAGGTGCTTCCTCCAGGCTAAACAAGCGACCAGGGAACACCCACACCAATGTGATTGGTCTGATTCCACCTGCCTTCCCCATAAATCAATGCACCCAAACACCACTTCCACCTCCCCGACCACAATCAATCCACCCTTGACACCATTTTCTAACCCCAACATTGTCAGACCCCCACCCATCAACTGCTCCCCACCTGACCACCAAGTGGGCTCCCCCCGCCACGCCATAAAGACCACCCAGTCCACAATGAGACCCTCCCCCTTTGACTCTACATGCCCACCATCCTAAGCATTTGCACCCCCTCCCCCCTCCCCCCAACCCAAACCCCTGCACTCCAAATCACTCTCCAGCCCACCCGCAATAAGGACACCCCCGGGATCTCTCTCACCCACCTGTTCTCATGGGCTTCCTCCTTGTGAAGTCAGCTTTCTGCCTGTAAAACAGCTTCCTGCGGGTAGAATCCCCATTTAAAGCAGCCCTGCAGTTAAATCCTGCAGGTAATTTGGGAAATCCATTTTTCCTAGTTCCACCCCCCCCCCCCCCCCCCCCCCGCCCCCCCGCCCCCCTCGCCGCCACCACGGCAGGGACGGGAATCATGGCGCGCCGGTCGGCGGCTGCTGGCAGCGGGCCCCCCCGGCGATTCTCCGGCCCGCAATAGGCCGAGTGGCCGCCCGTTTTCGGCGGGTCCCTTCGGTGTAGATCTCAACAGGTCCATACCGGCGGGACCTGGCTCACCGGGTGGCCGGCAGAGTCCACGGGGGTGGGGCGCAGGGGGATCTGGCCCCCACGGTGGCCTGGCCCGCGATCGGGGCCCACCGATCCGCGGGCTGGCCTGTGCCATGGGGGCAATATTTCCCTCCGCACCAGCCGCTGTCCACCTCCGCCATGGCCGGTGCGGAGAAGAACCGCCCCTGCGCATGAATTGGGATGACGCCAGCACTCGCTGCTGCTCCAGCGCATGCGCCAAATCGCTCCGGCCGGCGGAGGCCCTTCAGCGCCGGTTGGCGTGTTGCCAAACACTCTGGCGCTGGCCTAGCCCCTGAAGGTGCGGAGGATTCTGCACCTTCGGGATGGCCCGACGCTGCAGTGGCCTGCCCCGCCGGTTCACGGAGGATCCCGCCAGATTAGTTATCTCGCCAGGGCCAGCCTGACCTCTTTCTACAATTCGAGAGCTTGTTAAAAGCATCAGCACTGTAGACCAAA
This sequence comes from Scyliorhinus canicula, assembly GCF_902713615.1. Taxonomy (NCBI): domain Eukaryota; kingdom Metazoa; phylum Chordata; class Chondrichthyes; order Carcharhiniformes; family Scyliorhinidae; genus Scyliorhinus; species Scyliorhinus canicula. Next base: position 19,893,632 of record NC_052159.1, read on the forward strand.
TGGCCTCCTTCAGTGGTTCACATTCTGGGATTACATTAGACAGAATCAGATTGCACAAGGTTATATCAAAATTAGAAAAAGTAGAATTTTACAGCTTGGAAAGATAAGGGCGGGATTCTAGGCGAACCGGCGGGGCGGGCCACTGTGGCGCCGAGGACAGGCTTGAACCATTCCGGCATCAGGCCGCCCCGAAGGTGTGGTAGGCCAGCGCCGGAGTGGTTAGCACCGTGCCAGCCAGCGCGGAAGGGATTGGCACCACGCCAACCGGCGCCAAAGGGCTTCCGGCAGCCGGCACGAGTTGGCGCATGCACGGGAACGCCAACGAGTGCTGGGGTCATCCCAGCGCATGCGCAGGGGGGTTCCTCTCCGCACCAGCCATGGCAGAGGTTGACAGCAGCCGGTGCAGAGGGAAAGAGTGCCCCATGGCACAAGCCCGCCCACGGATCTGTGGGCCCCGATCGCGGGCCAGGCCACCGTGGGGGCACCCCCCCCCGGCCAGATCCCCATCACCCCCCCCCCCCCCCCCCGACGAGGACTCTGCAGGCCGTGGGAGCCAGGTCCCGCCGGTAAGGACCTGTTGTGATTTACACCGGCGGGACCCGCCAAATAAGGGCCGCCACCCGGCCCATCTCGGGCTGGAGAATCGCCGGGGGGGGACGCTGCCAGCAGCCGCTGACCGGCGTGCCGCAATTCCCGCCCCTGCCAAAACCCCGGCACCGGAGAATTCGGCAGTTGGCGGGGCGGGATTCTCGCTGCCCCCCAGCGATTCTCCGACCCGGCGAAGGTTGGAGAATCCCGCCCAAGGTATCCAAAATATTGCTCTCATGCTCACACTTCAGTCCTCAACATGCCCCAATGTTCCAGTGAAGCCCAATGCAAACTGGAGGAAGACCATCTCATTGTCCAATCAGACACTTTCTGCTTTCTGGACTAAGTATTGAATTCAGCAACTTTCATGAACTCTGACCTCCATTTTGATTCCCCCACCTCCCCCCTCCCCAAACAGCAGCATGTTATTATGTTTTGCTTTCAGAAAGCGCTGACCCATCTGATATGAACACATTTTTTGATCTTGACTTCACCCGCCGCACACGTTTTCTGGTGCGGCGCGACCCGCCGGCAGCAGGATCATCCATCCTGCCAGCCGACCAGTGGGAATTCCCATTGTGGGCACCCCCACGCCATCGGGAAATTCCCAAGCGCGAGTGCGCTGCCGGCAAAACGGAGGATCCCGCCGACGGAGAATCCAGCCCCAGATCTTTATGCTGCTATTAACACCTTCTTTAGTCCTTAACACTATCTTTAGTGCCCTCTTCATCTTGTGCCCATGACATCTTTCTCATTGAATCTCTCCTGATTTCCAATTTTCCTCTAACCTGTTTTGTTCCCTCTGTTCCACACATCCCCTCTCCCTTTTCAACAGCACAAAACCCATCGCAGTTCTCCCTCAGGATGTTCTGAGGAACCTGTGATGGAACCATCAATTCAACGAACACATGAAGTTGGATCTGAACAGAGGCTTTAATACACTTACAACAGAGCCAGCCTATTCGTCATTGAACTTCAGATGAACTGGCAGGCTGGCTCTAAGGGACTGATCTTTATACATTGGTCCCAGGGGGAGGAGTCCTGGGCGGAGCCAAAGGAGGAGCCCAGTACAAACTCTCGCGTACACCCAGAGCGACTCCCCCCTGGTGGTCGGATAGTGCAACTGCACTTACAATGGTGGATAGTGAACATATATACACGGAGTTATATTGGCAACTATATACAGCATTGATCTTACAACAGGTAGATAACGAACATATATACATGGAGTGATATTGGCAACTATATATAGTGTGAATCACATTCACCACAACCTGCTCAGTTCCTCCAGCATTATTAATCAGCCCATCAGCCACCAACCGGGCCTTCACATTTTCCGGGATGCAGACCATTTAAAGCAACAAAACACTGTCTAAAAAAAAAAATCAACTAATACAAAGAAAGTAACATTTAAGCAGACAAACGTATTTCATTCCAAGATAATCCTTTCACAATCCAGTGGCAGGAGCCTCCTCTGTTGCACTCTTGTTCCGGTCAAATACCAAGAATTTCCAAGTACTCATCCTGTAAATCTGCAGAAAAAGAAAATATTAGAATTGCACATTGGGATGATTTAAAGAATTAAATCTAAATGTTTTTTCACAGTGTGGGTAGGGAGAAAGTACTTTCACTGGCAGGTAGGTTCGTAACCAGAGGACACAGATTTAAGGCATTAAATTGGCAAATTAATCAGAGGTGAGATGAGGTGCGGGGTTCTTTGAAGCAGAGAGTTGTTACGATCCGGAATGCGCAGCCTCAAAGGCTGGTGCAAGAATGTCATTTTCAACAGGAAACTGGATAAATATGTGGAAGGGAAAAAAATGCAGGACTAAGGGGAAAGAGCAAAGGTGAGACTAATTGATGAGCTCCTTCAAAGAGCCAGCACGAGCACGACGGGCCAAATGGCCTTTTTGTGCGATAAGATTCTACAGTTTAATGGAGAAATAAAACTCATTGAAGATGCGATGGGGCCATCACCTTTCATTACTTCTTGTGAAATTGTAACCCATTCATTGGCACGGTAGCACAAGTGATTAGCACTGTGGCTTCACAGCGCCAGGGTCCCAGGTTCGATTCCCCGCTGGGTCACTGTCTGTGCGGAGTTTTCACGTTCTCCCCGTGTCTACGTGGGTTTCCTCCGGGTGCTCCGGTTTCCTCCCACGGTCCAAAGACGCGCAGGTTAGGTGGATTGGCCATGCTAAATTGCCCTTAGTGACCAAAAAAGGTTAGGAGAGGTGATTGGGTTACGGGGATATGGTGGAAGTGAGGGCTTAACTGGTTCGTTGCAGACTCGATGGGCCGAATGGCCTCCTTCTGCACTGTAAGTTCTATGTTCTACGTTCAAAATATCAAACAGAGGAGATTTTCCTGATATCTTTACCATGCCACGATGGTCTGTAGAGGTCGTGTGGCTGCAAAGACAAGAAGGCCTCAAAGGAGCAATGATGCATATGTGTCACATAATGATTAGTTGGTGAAAATATTTCAGTTTTATTGCTTCCATAACTTCCTCATTTTCTTTTATTTCGGACTGTATGCCAGGCAGTGGACAAAGTGCAAATTGAAATCCGTCAGATTTTCTTTAAGGGTGAGCAGCTCCCTCCGCCTGTTTAACAACCATGAGGTGGATGTGGGAATGATCCTCGATACCTTCGGTTGGAAATGTATCTCCTGTGTGCAGTATATTTAAATGTGGGCCTGAATTTTTGAGATGTTGGTGGCTCGCTTCCCATCGTCTGAAGAGTCAGCGGGAAGCACATCGGGGTGACTCTGAGTGCCTCGCAGTCATTTAGTCATAGAGAGAGTCATCGAGGTTTACAGCATGGAAACAGGCCCTTCGGCCCAACTTGTCCATGCAGCCCAGTTTTTAACCACTAAGCTAGTCCCAATTACCTGCATTTGGCCCATATCCCTCTTTACCCATCTTTCCCATATAACTGACTAAATGCTTTTTGAAAGACAAAATTGTAGCCGCCTCTACTACTGCCTCTGGCAGCTCGTTCCACTCATTCAACTCCCTCTGTGTGAAATTATTGCCCCTCTGGACCCTTTTGTATTTCTCCCCTCTCACCTTAAACCTATGCCCTCTAGTTTTGGACGCCCCTACCTTTGGGAAAAGACGTTGACTATCTATCTTATCTATGCCCCTCATTATTTTCTAGACCTGTATAAGATCACTGCTAAGCCTCCTACGCTCCAGGGAAAGAAAAGTCTCTGTCTATCCAGCCTCTCCTTATAACTCAAACCATCATGTTCCGGTAGCATCCTAATAAATCTTTTCTGCACTCTTTCTAGTTTAATAATATCCTTTCTGTAGTAGGATGACCAGAACTGAACACAGTATTCCAAGTGTGGCCTTGTACAACTTCGGCAAGACGTCCCAACTCCTGTATTCAATGTTCTGGCCAATGAAACCAAGCATGCCGACTGCCTTCTTCATCACCCTGTCCACCTATGACTCCGCTTCCAAGGAGCTATGAACCTGTACTCCTAGATCTCTTTGTTGTATAACTCTCCCCAACACCCTACCATTAACTGAGTAGGTCCTGCCCCAATTCGATCTATCAAAATGCATCACCTCACATTTATCTAAATTAAACTCCATCTGCCATTCATTGACCGACTGGCCAATTGCTCAAGATCCTGTTGCAATCCTCGATAAACCTCTTCACTGTCCACTATGCCACCAATCTTGGTGTCATCTGCAAACTTACTAACCATGCCTCCTAAATTCTCATCCAAATCATTATAAATAACAAATGACAGTGGACCCAGCATCGATCCCTGAGGCACACCGCTGGTCACAGGCCTCTAGTTTGAAAATAACCTTCTACAACTACCCTTTGTCTTCTGACGTCAAGCCAATTTTGTATCCAATTGGCTACCTCACCCTGGATCCCGTGATTTATCCTTATGCAACAACCTACCAAGCAGTACCTTGTCAAAGGCCTTGTTAAAGTCCATATAGACAATGTCAACTACACAGCCCTCATCTACCTTCTTGGTTACAAATCAGAGTTAGGTGGCTGCAGGTGGGACTTCCGCCTCTTACTCAGGGAGAAGTCCTGCCTTGAAGAGCTGCTGGAGGATCTGATTGGCCAACAGTTTTCCAATCCCTGCAGCAACAGCACTGCGGTGGGCAGAAGAAGAAATGCAGGAGGGCGTTTGGATTGGATTGGATTGGATTGGATTTGTTTATTGTCACATGTACCGAGGTACAGTGAAAAGTATTTTTCTGCAAGCAGCTCAACAGATCATTCAGTACATGGAAGAAAAGGGAATTAAACAAAATTCAAGAAAATACATGAGAATACATAATAGGGCAACACAAGGTATACAATGTAACTACATAAGCATTAGCATCGGGTGAAGCATACAGGGTGTAGTGTTAATGAGGCCAGTCAATAAGAGGGTCATTTAGGAGTCTGGTGACAGTGGGGAAGAAGCTGTTTTTGAGTCTGTACGTGCGTGTTCTCAGACTTCTGTATCTCCTGCCCGATGGAAGAAGTTGGAAGAGTGAGTAAGCCGGGTGGGAGGGATCCTTGATTATGCTGCTGGCTTTCCCCCAGCAGCGGGAGGTGTAGATGGAGTCTATGGATGGGAGGCAGGTTCGTGTGATGGACTGGGCGGTATTCACGACTCTCTGAAGTTCCTTGCGGTCCTGGGCCGAGCAGCTGCCATACCAGGCTGTGATGCAGCCCGATAGGATGCTTTCTATAGTGCATCTGTAAAAGTTGGTAAGGGTTAATGTGGACATGCCAAATTTCCTTAGTTTCCTGAAGAAGTATAGGCGCTGTTGTGCTTTCTTGGTGATAGCGTCGACGTGAGTGGACCAGGACAGATTTTTAGTGATGTGCACCCCTAGGAATTAGAAACTGCCAACCATCTCCACCTCGGCCCCGTTGATGCTGACAGGGGTGTGTACAGTACTTTGCTTCCTGAAGTCGATGACCAGCTCTTTAGTTTTGCTGGCATTGAGGGAGAGATTGTTGTCATTACACCACTCCACTAGGTTCTCTATCTCCCTCCTGTATTCGGACTCGTCGTTATTCGAGATCCAGCCCACTATGGTCGTATCGTCAGCAAACTTGTAGATGGAGTTGGAACCAAGTTTTGCCACGCAGTCGTGTGTGTACAGGGAGTAGAGTAGGGGGCTAAGTACGCAGCCTTGCGGGGCCCCGGTATTGAGGACTATTGTGGAGGAGGTGTTGGTGTTCATTCTTACTGATTGTGGTCTGTTGGTCAGAAAGTCAAGGATCCAGTTGCAGAGTGGAGAGCCAAGTCCTAGGTTTTGGAGCTTTGATATGAGCTTGGCTGGGATTATTGTGTTGAAGGCGGAGCTGTAGTCAATAAATAGGAGTCTGATGTAGGAGTCCTTGTTTTCGAGATGCTCTAGGGATGAGTGTAGGGTTAGGGAAATGGCGTCTGATGTGGACCGGTTGCAACGGTATGCAAGTTGAAGTGGGTCAAGGCGTTCCGGGAGTATGGAGGTGATGCGCTTCATGATCAGCCACTCGAAGCACTTCATTACAACTGACGTCAGGGCCACCGGGCGGTAGTCATTAAGGCACGTTGCCTGGTTCTTCTTTGGTACCGGTATGATGGTGGTCTTCTTGACGCAGGTGGGGACCTCGGAGTGGAGTAGGGATAGGTTAAAGATGTCTGTTAATACCTGTGCCAGCTGGTATGCGCAGGCTCTGAGTGCACGACCAGGGATCCCGTCCGGGCCCATCGCCTTCCGTGGGTTCACTTTCAGGAAGGCCGATCTGACTTCGGAAACTGTGATGGTGGGTATGGGTGAATTATGGGCTGCTGGGGCACTCGACAGCGGATTGTTGGTTACCTGCTCAAACCGAGCATAGAATGCATTAAGTTCATCGGGGAGGGGTGCGCTGCTGTCAGAGATACTGCTCGGCTTCACTTTGTAGCCCGTTATGTTGTTTAGTCCTTGCCACAACCGCAGAGAGTCTGTCTGTGACTCTAGCTTAGTTTGATATTCTCTCTTGGCATCTCGGATGGCTTTTCGGAGGTCGTACCTGGATTTCTTGTATAGGACAGGGTCGTCTGCCTTGAACGCCTCAGATCTGTCCTTCAGTAGGGAGTCAATCTCGTGGTTGAGCCATGGTTTCCGGTTGGGGAACATATATACTGCTTTCTTTGGTATGCAGTCGTCCACACATTTGCTGATGAAGTCTGTGACAGTGGTGGCATACTCATTTAAGTTAGTCACTGAGTTCGTAAATATGGACCAATCCACTGTCTCTAAGCAGTCATGTAAGAGCTCTTCTGTCTCCTTGGACCAGCACTGCACAACCTTCTTAGCTGGATTCTCCCGCTCGAGTTTCTGCTTGTAAGCCGGGAGAAGGAGCACAGTCTTATGGTCTGATTTCCCAAAGTGCGGTCGGGGGATGGAACGGTAGGCGCCCTTGATTTTTGAGTAGCAGTGGTCAAGAGATTTGTCGCCCCTGGTGGGACAGGAGATGTGCTGGTGGAATTTTGGCAGTACACTCTTGAGGTTGGCGATGTTGAAGTCTCCGGCCACAATGAACAAGGCCTCCGGGTGTTCTGTTTCATAGTTGTTTATGACTTTGTACAGTTCATCCAGCACCTTCCTCACTTTTGCCTGGGGTGGGATGTAGACCGCTGTGATAATGGCTGAAGTGAACTCACGTGGAAGATAGTATGGGCGGCACTTTATGGTCAAGTATTCCAGGTCTGGGGAGCAGTAGGTCGCCAGGGTCGCCACATCCAAGCACCAGGAGGAGTTGATGAGGAGGCAAACCCCTCCACCCTTCGCTTTGCCTGAAGATGCCGTGCGGTCCGCCCGGTGAATAGAGAAGCCTTCAGGTTGTATGGCACAGTCCGGTGAGGCGGGGGTGAGCCATGTCTCTCTGAAACAGAGCACACAGCATTCTCTTACTTCCCTCTGAGAGGTAAGTCTGGCGTTAAGTTCATCCAGCTTCTTTTCATTCGCTTGGACGTTTGCCAGGAGTATGCTGGGGAGCGGGGTCTTGAAACCGCGTTGCTTCAGTCTAACCTGCAGACCGCTGCTTTTCCCTCGCTTCCTTGGTCGGCGGCTGCTGCTGGATGATCCTGGGATCCGATGGGAGACGTCAGCCCTTGTGGAATGTAGGTGGTTGCGTCTGGCCGGGTCAAGGGCGCTAGCGAGGTCCAGGGCGCTGTTTACATTTCCGGGGTCATGTCTGGCAGGGTCCTGGCGCTGGTTGAGGTAGAGGGGTTGATGGGGGGGGGGGGGGGGGGGGGCGCGTTTGCGATCCGGATGGGTCCCGGCGTTCTGCGGGCGCGGGAATACCTTGCAGCGTGTTCGGGACCTCGCGCGCGATCTCTGTTGTTTCTGGGGTCCTGGGTCATGGGAAGGGGCTTCCTGGGGCAGGTTGGGCTAGGTCCCATGGTCTGTTCCCTCCCTGGGCGCTCCTGGGGTTGGATCCTGAAGTCGGCACGGTGGGGCCTCTATGTGGATTTTTCTTTCTTCCATCACCAGGTAGGTCGGGTTGCTGGGCGGGCCTCTCCGGGTTGGGTCGCTGGGCGGGTCTTTCGGGGTCGCGTTGGGCCGGGTCTTGCCGTCGGGGGTTGGGTCGGGAGCTCAGGGGACTAGGCCCGGCGATCCGGGGGCTGGCGTCGGTAGTTAGGCCGGGTTTGGAGCTCCGAGGCCCGGGTCGGCTCCAAATCGAGTTCGGGGCTTCACTTCCGGTTTGGGCCCGATCTTCTTCCAGATCACGGAGGTCAGGTCGGGTCGGGTTTGAGACTAAGTCCGGGCACTGGAGGCCCGGGTAAGTTCAAGGGGGTCTCAGGGTGGGGAGGGGAGGGAAGGCCTGAGGCGATGCAAAGGGGACAATCAAGGTCTCAGCAGGGAGGCCTTTGTGGGGGCGGGGGGGCAGGGGGTAGGTAGGTCTGGAGGCCACCAGACCTTAAGGGGGTGATATCCAACTTCAGAAAAGAGCTTCTGATGGAGGCGCCCCATCATGCCCTTCCCACCCAAAATCTAACTCAGTTATATTTCTCCCCCCCCCCCCCCCCCCCCCACCTCCTCCAAGTTCAATGCTCCTACCAGCCTAATGATTGAGGCTTGGTTAAGGGCAGGCTTCCCATCTGAGACTTTGCTTCTCCAGTGGAAGATCACTGTGTGGTTGGGGCGGGTGGGAAATCAAAGGGAATTCCATCCCATTAATTTCACACTGTCTCACACCTAAAAACCGGTATTGGGAGAGCGTAACATTCTGGCCATGGAGTTCACGCATCACTTTCAGAGTGAAAGTTATTGAACTGTGTAACAGCCTCCCCGAACAGGCGCCGGAATGTGGCGACTAGGGGCTTTTCACAGCAACTTCATTTGAAGCCTATTCGTGACAATAAGCGATTTTAAATTTCATTTCATGGTAAAGGGAAACCCGCAAGGCTGTTGGGACCCCAGCAGAGGTCTGTTTGTACGCACATCAATTACAAAGCTCAGCCTTGTGAAGTGTCCTTTCTCAGAGTCATTCGGTGGTGCAGAACTTGAGTACTGTTGAAAAAAAATGACATGCTGTCCAGACTTTCCGCCATGCGCTCATCAGGACAGTTGGCCAATTAATGGAAACAACAATTTACACTGCATAAGAAGAGTGTGCTGACTGGTTGCCAAGGGTCCTTTCCCACTACAACTTTCCCCAGTAGTGCCTGGCCCTGTCGTCTTTTAGAGAAATTTTGACGGTCAACCCAAGGACTTCACAAGAGCCTCCCAAATCTCCACCGCCTAAACGGACAAGGGCAACAGCTGCATGAGAACGCCACCGCCTGCAATGTTCCCTCCGAGCCGCACACCATTCCGGGTTTGAAGATATATCACAGTGCCTTCATTATCGCTGGGTAAAATGACTGTAACCTCTGACGTAACGGCAGTGTGGAGTACTGCAGGGGTTCTGGAAGCCAGCTGACCACCACCGCTGCCTTCTCAAGGGCAACCGGGCGTGGTCAATAAATGTCGGCCTTCCAATTAGTTTTTTTTAATAAGTATTAGCTAGTTTTCCTCATTCTCCTTTTGTCTGACCTACTGCGCATTTTCTGTTTCTCTGCCAATAAAATTAATTGTTATCCCTTACCGAGGTGGTAAGCTTTGGAAAACATGAAGGGAAAAATAGAGTCGGGGAGGTGAGTAGGAGCAGGAATAATCACACAGATAACTGCTCTCTGAGCTGCTGGGAGTGCTCATACTGATGTAATTCATAATAACAAATGAAAATCAATATAATAGGAGAATATTGACAAATTAAATTGATTTGACTGACACAGACTGGTGCAGAGTGTAGGCATCCTAACAGATATAAATGAAATGTAATCAAATTGATTCTGCGCATGAAAACATGAAATCTGTAAGTTAACTGACAATTATGAAAAACAAGCCACGCAAAAAAGCAAAGTGTCTTGATATATGAACTTAAATCAACGCCTAATCGAATTTATTTTATTTATTTCTGAAGACCAGAGTTTGAATGCTAGTGTAATAAAGAGAACTGAGTCTGTGTGCTAAATGAATCAGATAAGTTGATAAGAGAAATTGGTTTGAGAAATGAATTGAAGGATTTTTCTGGAAAAGCCCAGATCAATCCGTCTGTATCTGTTTGGCACGGGCTCTGGTGAATTCAGATTGACTTGTGATCTGAGAGCTTGGAGCTCCACTCATCAGCCTATCCACATATCATCACACGCAATATAGACACAATACAGACAAGTAAAAGCTCCACATCCAGGCCGAATGAAGCCGTGATGTGAAAGCAGCAGGATTTCACCAGGGTTGCACCGTCCCAGCTGACATATCTAATTGAGTTTTTTGAGGTGTCTTGCCTCAATTCGTCGCGCCCTCCATCCCAGGCGAGGAGGTAGCTCACTGTCTGTGCGGAGTTTGCACGTTCTCCCCGTGTCTGCGTGGGTTTCCTCCAGGTGCTCTGGTTTCCTCCCACAATCCAAAGATGTTCAGGTTAGGTGGATTGGCAATGATAAATTGCCCTTAGTGTCAAAAAAGTTAGGTGGGGTTACTGGGTTACGGGATAGAATGAAGGCGTGGGCTTAAGTAGGGTGCTCTTTCCAAGGGCTGGCGCAGACTCGATGGGCCAAATGGCCTCCTTCTGCAATGTAAATCCTATGATTCTATGAAAATAAGATCACTGGCCATTCAGTTCACTTCTGCTTGTGGGACATAATCCCCTGAAGGATAGTCACTACACCACCCAATTGGACAGCATTCTATTGCCCTGTTATTGGTTTTCCCATTTTAAACTATGCAAGATCATTTTGGACCAGTACTCTTAATTCCCAATTTTTACTTTTCCTTCTGGTCGGGGTAAACAGTCACTGCACTCTGGAAAATAATCCTGACAAGACAAAGCTTCAAATTTAAAAAATATATACAAAGTTATGACCAAGAGAAATTGTGCAAAGGGTTGCAGTGCAACACGGCGCAAGGAAGCTATTGAGATATCCCAGAGAAGAAGGGATGTCAAACAGATTTATATATAGGGAAAATAATAAAGTTGAGAAATTAGTCACGAGGAAATGAATTTGAAGTCTGAGGGCAATAATGAGTTAACTACATGGGGACAGAACGGATTAAGGGAGATGAGAGGCGGAACGCAAGTAAGATGGGGGTATGTCTCATCCAAAACTCTGCCGTCCATATCTTAACTCAAACCAAACCCCGTTCACTTTCCAACCCCTCTGCTCAATGACCGACATTGGCGCCAGGTCAAGCAATGTTTCGATTTTGAAATTCACAGCCTTGTCTTCAAATTCCTCCATACCCTCACACCTCTTTATCACTGTGATCTCCTCCAGCCCTACAACCCTCCGAGATATCTGCGCTCCTCTAATTCTGGCCTCTTTGCCATCCCTGATTTTAATCGCCCCGTCATTGGTGGCCGTGCTTTCAATTGCCCAGGTCCCAAGCTCTGAAATGCCCTCCTTACAACACCCGCCTCTCGATCACACTTTCCTCCCTCAGGACACTCCTTGAAACCTACCTCTTTGAGCAAGTATTTGCTCTCCTGAATCACCTCTTTATGTAGCGCAGTGCCATATTTTGTTTTAATAATGCTCCTGGATTGGATTGGATTCTTATCACTTGAACCAAGGTACACTGAAAATTATTTTTCTGTGAGCAGCTCAACAGATCATTAAGTACATGAAAAGAAAAGGAAATAAAAGAAAATACATAACAGGGCAACACAAGATACACAATGTAATGACATAACACCGGCATTGGATGAAGCATACAGGGTGTAATGTTAATGAGGTCAGTCCATAAGAGGGTCATTTAGGAGTCTGGTAACAGCGGGGAAGAAGCTGTTTTTGAGTCTGTGCGTGCGTGTTCTCAGACTTTTGTATCTCCTGCCTGATGGAAGAAGTTGGAAGAGTGAGCAAGCCGGGTGGAAGGGGTCTTTGATTCTGCTGCTCGCTTTCCCCAGGCAGCGGGAGGTGTAGATGGAGTCAATGGATGGGAGGCAGGTTTGTGTGATGGACTAGGCTGTGGTCCTGGGCCGAGCAGTTGCCATACCGGGCTGTTATGCAGCCAGATAGGATGCTTTCTATGGTGCATCTGTAAAAGTTGGTAAGGGTTAATGTGGACATGCCGAATTTCCTTAGTTTCCTGAGGCTATAAAGGCGCTGTTGTGCTTTCTGTGAAGTCCCTTCGACATTTATGACATTAAAGGCGCAGTATAGATCTATAAATTGCTGCTGCAGTTGCAATCAAAGAAGATGAGCACATTCAGTATAAATGGCGTTTGGCTGTTCCGAAATATTTTTGATGGCTGACAGCTCAAGTTTGCTCGTTCTACAGACAGGGGCATAAATAAAACTGACTCAGCTTCTCCAACGAAACTTTCAGCAACCCCAAGTGAAACCTACTTCAGCAGCCAAGTGCAATACTGTGTATTGTTTATTCATGTCTTTCTTTTCAAAGATTTATAAACATGATACTGGAACTGCGATGTTACAGCAGTGGAGATGGACTGAATTGGCTGAAGGTCTCGGGTTCGACTGAATAGGCTGGGGGCTCATTCCTCCGGAAAAGGGAATTCTGAGGTAAGGCCGGATCTTTAAGGTTATCAAGCTGTTCGATAGGGTAGCCGTAGAGAAGGTGTGAGAGTGTCAAAAACTAGAGATCATAAATATACATTTATCACCAGTAAATTCAATAATAGGAGCACTATCTTTACCCAGAGAATGATTGGAGTCAGATGGCCGAGTGGTCTAAGGCGCTGCATTCAGCTCACAGTCTCCTCTGGGGGCATGTGTTTGAATCTCACTCCTGACGTTGATTTTGGGGCGGCACGGTAGCACAGTGGGTAGCACAGTTGGTTCACAGCGCCAGGGTCCCAGTTTTGATTCCTGGCTTGGGTCACTGTCTCCCCCTGTCTGTGTCGATTTCCTCTCACAAGTCCCCAAAAGACGTGCTGTCAGGTGAATTCGACATTCTGAATTCTCCCTCCGTGTACCCAAACAGGCGCCAGAATGTGGCGACTAGGGACTTTTCGCAGTAACTTCATTGCAATGTTAATGTAAGCCTACTTGTGACATGAATAAAGATTATTATTATTAAAGGTCAGGAACTTGCTACCACAGGGAGTAGTTTCGGCAAATAGCATAAATTTAAGGGAAAGCTAGGTAAGTACAGGAGGAAGAAAAGAACAGGGTTAGATGATGTAGGGTGAAGGGCCATAAACACCAGCATACCCCAGTTGAGCCGACTGATCGGTCATTGTGCTGCAGATGCAATTTTACTTCTGCTGACACCATTTGGAGCAAAATGTGGCCGTCGCTGGCTCGGTCTACATTTATTGTCCATCCCTAATTGCCCTTGAGAAGGTGGTGGTGAACTACCTTCTTGAACCACTTGAAGCATGTGGTGCAGGTACACCCACAATGCTGTTAGTGAGGGAGTTCCAAGGTTTTGATTCAATGACAGTGAAGGAACTGCTTAAGTATTTCCAAGTCAGGGTGGTGAATGGTTTGGAGGGTAACCTGCAGATGGTAGTGTTCCCATGTGCCTGCTGCCCTTGTCCTTCAAGGTGGTAGAAGTTCTTCCGGTGGCGACAATGCGGAGCTAAGCCGCACGATCGGCAGCTCCCGCGAATAACGGACTTTCAGAGCCCCCAACGGAACTTTGTCGACGAATCCCGATGTGGGAAGGGGACTGGAGTCGATCCCTAAGGTCCTATGGTCCGGACCAGGAGTGGGGTAAGACAAAAAACGGTGGAAGCACCCCTGGAAAAGCGGGGGAAGAGAAACAAAATGGCGGCCGGCGGAGGCCTTGAGGAGCTGAGGCAGTGGGCGCAGGAGCAGCAGGAGACTCTGCTGCGCTGCTTCCAGGAGCTTAAGGTGGAGCTGCTGGAGTCGCTAAAGGCTACCACCAGAGAGCTGATGGAGACTCAGACAGCCCAGGGGGCCGCGATCCGGGAGCTGCAGCAGCAGGCCTCCGAAAGGGAGGATGAGGCCGTGGCCGTCGCGGGGAAGGTGGAGATGCACGAGGCGCTCCATAAAAGGTGTCAGGAGCGGTTCGAGAAGCTGGACAACCAGTCGAGGCGGAAGAATTTGCGGATCCTGGGCCTCACGGAGGGGCTGGAGGGGTCGGACCTGGCGGCCTACGTGGTTGTTGTGCTGAACTCGATGATTGGAGCTGGGTCCTTCTAGGGGCCCCTGGAGTTGGAGGGGGCCCACAGAATTCTGGCTAGGAGGCCCAAGCAGAACAAGCCACCGCGGGCGGTGTTGGTGCGGTTTCACAGGTTCGTGGATCGTGAGTGCGTGCTCCGGTGGGCCAAGAAGGAGCGGAGCAGCAAGTGGGAGAACACGGAGGTGCGGATCTTCCAGGACTGGAGTGCGGAGGTGGCTAAGCGGAGGGCCGGGTTTAACCGGACGAAGGCGGTGCTCCACAGACGGAGCGTGAAGTTTGGCATGTTGCAGCCGGCACGTCTGTGGGTCACCTACAAGGACCGGCACCATTATTTTGAGTCCCCGAAGGAGGCATGGGCCTTTGTGCAGGCTGAGAAACTGGACTCAAACTGAGGGTCTAAGATGGGGGATTTTGTATGATAATATAATTGTGTTAGCTGGAGCTGGAGGATGCAGGGGGTGCTGGGGGGGGGGGGGGGGGGGGGAGGGGGTGGGGGGGGGGGGAGTTGCCGCTGTGGGGAACTGGCCTAGCGGGGGACGCTGGCCAGTGGCGGGCAGGGGATGGGTTATGGCTAATCGGCAGGGGAGGGGGGCAGGGAGCCTTCCGATCCGGCTGATAACTTGGAATGTGAGGGGGCTGAATGGGCCGGTCACATGTGCCCGGGTGTTTGCGCACTTGAAGGGGCTGAAGGCGGATGTGGCCATGCTCCAAGAGACACACCTGAAAGTGGCGGACCTGGTTCGGCTGAGGAAGGGATGGGTGGGCCAAGTATTTCACTCAGGGCTGGATGAAAAGAGTCGG
The DNA here is from genome assembly GCF_902713615.1 of Scyliorhinus canicula. NCBI lineage: Eukaryota > Metazoa > Chordata > Chondrichthyes > Carcharhiniformes > Scyliorhinidae > Scyliorhinus > Scyliorhinus canicula. The sequence goes on from NC_052159.1 coordinate 19,908,684, forward strand.
GGGGTGGCGATCCTGGTGGGAAGGAGGGTGTCGTTTGAGACATTAAATGTGGTGGCTGACAGTGGCGAGAGGTATGTGATGGTGAGTGGTAAGCTGCAGGGGGAGCGGGTGGTGCTGGTGAATGTTTACGCCCCAAATTGGGACGATGCGGGGTTTATGCGGCGTATGTTGGGCCGCATTCCGGACCTGGAGGTGGGGGGCCTGATCATGGGGGGGGGGGGGACTTCAACACGGTGCTGGATCCCCCATTGGATCAATCCAAGTCCCGGACGGGTAGGAGGCCAGCGGTGGCTAAGGTGTTGAGGGGATTTATGGATCAGATGGGAGGGGTGGATCCCTGGAGGTTTGCGAGGCCAAGGGCCAGGGAGTACTCGTTTTTTCTCCCACGTGCATAAGGCCTATTCGAGGATTGATTTTTTTTGTCCTGAGCAGGGGGCTGGTTTCGAGGGTGGAGGATGTTGAATATTCTGCCATTGCCATTTCGGATCATGCCCCGCCCTGGGTGAGCCTCGGGCTGGGGGAGGAGAGGGACCAACGTCCGCTCTGGCGCTTGGAGGTGGGGCTGCTGGCAGATGAGGAGGTGGCCGGGAGGGTTCGGGGGTGTATTGAGAGGTACCTTGAGGCCAATGATAAGGGGAGGTCCGAGTGGGGACAGTCTGGGAGGCATTGAAGGCGGTGACTAGAGGGGAGTTGATTTCCATCCGAACCCATAGGGAGAGGGGGGAGCCGAGGGAGAGGGAGAGACTGATAGGGGAGATGGTGAGGGTGGTAGGAGATATGCGGAGGCTCCGGAGGAGGGATTGCTGGGGGAGAGGCGTAGCCTTCAGGCCAGGTTCGACCTATTGATTACCAGAAAGGCGGAAGCTCAGTGGAGGAAAGCACAGGGGCGGTGTATGAATACGGGGAGAAGGCGAGCAGGATGCTGGCACACCAGCTCCGAAAGCGGGACGCGGCTAGGGAGATTGTGGGAGTGACGGATAGAGCTGGGAAGGTGGTGCGGAGGGGGGTAGATGTTAATGGGGTCGTCAGGGACTTCTATGGGGAACTGAACCGGTCTGAACCCCCGGTGGAGAGGGGTGGGATGGGGCGCTTCTTGGACAAGCTGCGATTTCCGAGAGTAGAGGAGGGGAAGGTGGAGGGACTGGGGGCGCCGATTCAGCTGGAGGTGCTGGTTAAAGGGATAGGGAGCATGCAGTCGGGGAAGGCGCCGGGGCCGGATGTGTTTCTGGCTGAATTTTATAAAAGGTATGAGGACCTGTTGGGCCCCCTGTTGGTCCAGACCTTTAACGAGGCAAGGGAGGAGGGGGCTTTGCCCCCAACTATGTCACGGGCGCTGATTTCCTTGATCCTGAAGCGGGACAAGGACCCTCTGCAGTGTGGGTCATATAGGCCGATCTCGCTGCTAAATGTAGACGCCAAGCTGCTGGCAAAGATCTTAGCCACAAGAATAGAGGATTGTGTGCCGGGGGTCATTCATGAGGACCAGACGGGGTTTGTGAAGGGAAGGCAGTTGAATACAAACGTACGAAGGCTCCTCAACGTTATTATGATGCCGGCTGAGGAAGGGGAAGCGGAGATAGTGGTGGCATTAGATGAAGAGAAGGCCTTTGATAGGGATGAGTGGGGTTATCTGTGGGAGGTGTTGGAGAGGTTTGGGTTTGGGGTGGGGTTTGTCCGTTGGGTGAGGTTGCTCTATGAGGCCCCGATGGCGAGTGTAGCCACGAATAGGAGGAGGTCGGAGTACTTTCGGCTGTACAGGGGGACGAGACAGGGGTGTCCCCTGTTCCCCCTTGCTCTTTGCGTTGGCAATTGAGCCCCTGGCCATGGCATTGAGGGAATCAGGGAACTGGAGGGGCCTGGTGCGGGGTGGGGAGGAGCATCGAGTGTCGCTTTATGCGGACGATCTGTTGCTGTATGTGGCAGACCTGGTGGGGGGGATGCCGGAGGTGATGGGGATTCTTAGTGAATCTGGGGGCTTCTCTGGGTATAAGCTGAACCTGGGCAAGAGCGAGTTGTTCGTGGTGCACCCGGGGGATCAGGAGGAGGGGATTGCTAGGCTCCCACTGAAGCAGGAAGGGAAGAGCTTCAGGTACCTAGGAGTCCAGGTGGTTGGGAGTTGGGGGGCCCTGCACAAGCTCAACCTCACAAGGTTGGTGGAGCAGATGGAGGAGGAGTTCAAAAGGTGGGATATGTTACCGCTGTCACTGGCGGAGAGGGTGCAGTCCGTTAAGATGACGGTGCTCCTGAGGTTTCTGTTCCTGTTCCAGTGCCTCCCCAGCCTTATCCCGAAGGCCTTTTTTAGGAGGGTCAACAGGAGTATTACGGGACTTGTGTGGGCGCATGGGACTCCAAGGGTGAGAAGAGTGTTCTTGGAACGGGGCAGGGATAGGGGGGGGCTGGCGTTGCCCAACCTCTGTGGGTACTACTGGGCTGCCAACGCAGCGATGGTGCGTAAGTGGGTAATGGACGGGGAAGGGGCAGCATGGAAGAGGATGGAGATGGCGTCCTGTGTGGGCACGATCCTGGAGGCGCTGGTAACGGCGCCGTTGCCGCTCCCTCCAACGAGGTATACCACGAGCCCGGTGGTGGCGGCTACCCTCAAAATTTGGGGGCAATGGAGACGGCATAGGGGAGAAGTGGGGGGGCTCGATGGACTGGAGTGTTTCAGCTATGAAGAGAGGCTGGATAGGATGGGTTGCTTTCCTTCGAGCAGCGAAGGCTGAGGAGGGATCGGATTGAGGGGTACAGAACTATGAGGGACATAGATAGGGTAAATAGCAAGGAACCTTTCCCCCTACTAGAGGGGGCAATAACCAGGGAGCATTGTTTTAAGGTAAGGGGCGGGAGATTTAGAGGGAATTTGAGGATATACTTTCCCACCCAGAGCAGGGTGGTTATCTGGAACATCACTGCCTGAAAGGGTGGTGGAGGCAGGAACCCTCACATCATTGAAGCATTTGGATGAGCAGTTGAAACACCATTTCATACAAGGTGACCGGACAAGTGCTGGAAAATGGGACTCAAATAGATAGGTGCTTGATGGCCAACACAGACACGATGGGCTGTAAACTTCCATGACTCTAACAGCACAGTGGGTGTACCTACATCCACATGGACTGCAGTGATTCAAGAAGGTAACTCACCATCACCTTCTCAAGGGCAATGTGACATGAGAAATACACGCTGGCTGAGCCGGCGCCACTCACAGCTCATGAAAGAATGAGAAAAACAAATCATTAAGTAGCCTCAGCAAGGAACGTGCTAACTTCAAGGAGTATGATGGCACACTTTGAGACAAAGTAGAAGTGTATAGGAGGGCATCACCAACCATTTGGCAGTACTGCCAGTCTCCGGGAGGCTAACATGACTCACCTAGAGATATTATTCATCAGAGAAAATAAGTGTTCGCAGTGAATTTTAACAATCTTTCAAATAAAGTTTCAGTGCACATGAGGACTATGAGTTGGGGGTTAAAGGTGACTGTCAAGATTGCCATTTGAATTTGCATCTGTTGCACTTTCATTTCCGATCGCAAAGGAGTTAAACGCGTCCTATCTGTAGGTGGCCCAGTTTCCAAGCCTTTTTAAAAATATCATACACAAGAGGTTTATTGTTGCTATGTTCCCCATTTCACATTGAGAAAGAAAATTCGGAACGGCCTATGATTCACCGTGAAAATCAAACCTCTTCCCGAAGAGGTTGAATGGCCTGAGTGTGCTCTCCTGTAGATTCCTGCAGGGATCTGCAACCCCCAAATCACACACCATCCTGACTTGGACATGTTTGCTCATTCCATCATCATCGCTGGGCAAGAAACCCTCGCACTCACAACCTAACAGTACTGGGGAAACACCTGCCCCACCCAGACAGCAGCAGCTGCTTCTCAAGGTCAACTCCTTTATGGTGACAAATACTGTCCTCGCGAGTGGCATTCACATTGTAAGACTGAATTTGAAAGAAGCCTCTTCAAACAGTGCTCTGGGATGTTTTACAAGCTGTTTAAGCTGGCAGGCTGGGCCTTTATTTAACCTCGTGTTTAAAAGATGACACCTCCTACAGTGCAGCAGTACAGAAGTGTATTCAAATGGAACGTCACCTTGAAGATTATGTGCTCAAGTTCTGCAATTGAGCTTCAACCCACAACTTTCAGATTCAGCAATGATTGTCATACATCCAGATACTAATGATGCTTTCAGCAAGTTCCTTAAACCCGATGATGCTGGGACAGTTTCCATTCAGTCATACATTCACTGACTACGAGATAGTAAAGGGAAGTGTCGAATCAACTGGGGAAAGGGGGAAAAGTACCATCTTTATTTTTACTTTTGTATTTTCAACGATTGTTTTTACAAATTTTCCCCAATTTCATTTAGTAACGTATTTATTAGTCAAGCTCACCTTTGTGTACTTTTCCAGATGGACAATGAATATAAATGAGGGGCATGGACAGAGTGGATAGGGAGCAGCTGTTTCCCTTAGTTGAAGGGTCAGTCGCGAGGGGACACAAGATCAAGGTCAGGGGCAGGAGGTTTAGGGGGACGTGAGCAAAAACGTTTTACCCAGAGGGTGATGACGGCCTGGAGCGCACTGCCTGGAAGGCTGGTAGAGGCGGGTTGCCTCATATCCTTTAAAAAGTACCTGAATGAGCACTTGCACATCATAATATTCTTCTTTTTTTTAAATAATTTTTATTAAGATTTTCACAAAATATAAACAGCAAAACAATATTAATTCGCCACATCCCACAAACCCATGTACACACTTCTCCCTCCTCCAAACCCAAACCTCCCCTCCCCCTCTCCCACCCCCCGCCCCCCCGCGCCTCCCCCCCTGCCCCGGGTTGCTGTTTCCGGCCTATTTCCCTACCGTTCCGCCAGGAAGTTCAGGAAAGGCTGCCACCGCCTAAAGAACCCCTGTACTGATCCCCTCAGGGCAAATTTCACCTTTTCCAATTTGATAAACCCCGCCATATCATTGATCCAGGCCTCCACGCTTGGGGGCCTCGCATCCGTCCATTGAAGCAAAATCCTCCACCGGGCTACTAGGGACGCAAAGGCCAGGACACCGGCCTCTTTCGCCTCCTGCACTCCCGGCTCCACTGCAACCCCAAAAATTGCGAGTCCCCAGCCTGGCTTGACCCTGGATCCCACCACCCTCGATACCGTCCTTGCTACACCCTTCCAAAACTCCCCCAGCACTGGGTATGCCCAAAACATATGGGCGTGGTTCACTGGGCTCCCCGAGCACCTACCACCTGTCTTCTCCCCCGAGAAACCTACTGATCCTCGTCCCAGTCATGTGGGCCCTATGCAGCACCTTGAACTGTTTGAGGCTAAGCCTCTCACAGGAAGAGGAGGAATTCACCCTTTCTAGGGCATCCACCCTCGTCCCCTCCTCAATCTCCTCACCCAGCTCCTCTTCCCATTTACCCTTCAGCTCCTCCACCGAGGCCTCGTCTACCTCCTGCATTACACGGTATATGTCCGAAATCCTCCCTCCTCCAACCCACACCCCCGAGAGCACCCTGTCCTGTACCCCACGTGGGGGCAGCAAGGGGAACCCCTTCACCTGCTGCCTGGCAAATGCCCTAACCTGCATGTACCTAAACATGTTCCCCGGGGGAGCCCAAACTTCCCCTCTAACTCCCCCAAGCTCGCAAACGTCCCACCCACAAACAGGTCCCTCAACCTGCTAACACCTACCCTGTGCCAGCCCAGAAATCCGCCATCGATGCTCCCTGGAACAAACCGATGGTTCCCCCGTATCGGGGACTCCATCGAGCCCCCCACCTCTCCCCTTTGCCGTCTCCTTTGCCCCCAAATTTTGAGGGTAGCCGCCACCACCAGGCTCGTGGTATACCTCGTTGGAGGGAGCGGCAATGGCGCCGTTACCAGTGCCTCCAGGCTCGTGCCCACACAGGACGCCATCTCCATCCTCTTCCATGCTGCCCCTTCCCCGTCCATTACCCACTTATGCACCATCGATACGTTGCAGCCCAATAGTGCCCACAGAGGTTGGGCAGCGCCAGCCCCCCCCCCCCCATCCCTGCCCTGTTCCATGAACACCCTTCTCACTCTCGGAGTCCCATGCGCCCACACAAATCCCATAATACTCCTGTTAACTCTCCTAAAAAAGGACTTCGGGATAAGGATTGGAAGGCACTGGAACAGGAACAAAAACCTCGGGAGCACCGTCATCTTGACGGACTGCACCCTACCCGCCAGTGACAGCGGTAACATATCCCACCTTTTGAACTCCTCCTCCATCTGCTCCACCAACCTTGTGAGGTTGAGCTTGTGCAGGGCCCCCCAGCTCCCAGCCACCTGGACTCCTAGGTACCTGAAGCTCCTCCCTGCCTGCTTCAGTGGGAGCCGACCAATCCCCTCCTCCTGATCACCCGGGTGCACCACGAACAACTCGCTCTTGCCCAGGTTGAGCTTATACCCAGAGAAGCCCCCAAATTCGCTGAGAATCCTCATCACCTCCGGCATCCCCCCCACCGGGTCCGCCACATACAGCAACAGATCGTCCGCATAAAGCGACACTCGATGCTCCTCCCCACCCCGCACCAGGCCCCTCCAGTTCCCTGACTCCCTCAATGCCATGGCCAGGGGCTCAATTGCCAACACAAAGAGCAAGGGGGACAGGGGACACCCCTTGCACGTCCCCCGGTACAGCCAAAAGTACTCCGACCTCCTCCTATTCGTGGCTACACTCGCCATCGGGGCCTCATAAAGCAACCTCACCCATTGGACAAACCCCTCCCCAAACCCAAACCTCTCCAACACCTCCCACAGATACCCCCACTCAACCCTATCAAAGGCCTTCTCCGCATCTAATGCCACCACTATCTCCGCCTCCCCTTCCACAGCCGGCATCATAATGACGTTGAGGAGCCTTCATATGTTGGTATTCGACTGCCTTCCCTTCACAAACCCCGTCCGGTTCTCGTGAATGACCCCCAGCACACAATCCTCTATTCTTGTGGCAAAGATCTTTGCCAGCAGCTTGGCGTCCACATTTAGCAGCGTGATCGGCCTATATGACCCACACTACAGAGGGTCCTTGTCCCGCTTAAGGATCAAGGAAATCATGCCCCCAACCATGACATAGTTGGGGGCAAAGACCCCCCCCCCCCCCCCCGCCTTGCCTCGTTAAAGGTCCGGACCAACAGGGGGCCCAACAGGTCCGCATACATTTTATAAAATTCGGCCGGAAACCCATCCGGCCCCGGCGCCTTCCCCGACTGCATGCTCCCTATCCCTTTAACCAGCTCCTCCAGCTCAATCGGCACCCCCAGTCCCTCCATCTGCCCCTCCTCCACCCTCGGAAATCGCCCCATTCCCCCCCCCTCCCTCCACCGGGGGTTCAGACCGGTACAGTTCCCCATAAAAGTCCCTAAAGACCACATTAACGTCTACCCCCCTCCGCACCACCTCCCCAACTCTATCCGTCACTCCCCCAATCTCCCTGGCCGCGTCTCGCTTTCCGAGCTGGTGTGCCAGCATCCTGCTCGCCTTCTCCCCATATTCATACACCGCCCCCTGTGCTTTCCTCCACTGAGCTTCCGCCTTTCTGGTAGTCAATAGATCGAACCTGGCCTGAAGGCTACGCCTCTCCCCCAGCAATCCCTCCTCCGGAGCCTCCGCATATCTCCTATCCACCCTCACCATCTCCCCTACCAACCTCTCCCTCTCCCTCTGCTCCCCCCTCTCCCTATGGGTTCGGATGGAAATCAACTCCCCTCTAATCACCGCCTTCAATGCCTCCCAGACAGTCCCCACTCGGACCTCCCCGTTATCGTTGGCCTCAAGGTACCTCTTAATACACCCCCGAACCTTCCCGGCCACCTCCTCGTCTGCCAGTAACCCCACCTCCATGCGCCAGAGCGGACGTTGGTCCCTCTCCTCCCCCAGCCCGAGGTCCACCCAGTGCGGGGCATGATCCGAAATGGCAATGGCAGAGTATTCAACATCCTCCACCCTCGAAACTAGCCCCCTGCTCAGGACAAAAATATCAATCCTAGAATAGGCCTTATGTACGTGGGAGAAAAACGCGCACGTCATAATATTCAAGGTTATGGGCCAAATGCTGGCAAATGGGATTAGGTAGGCAGGTAAGTAGTTTTTTTCAAATGTCGGTACAGACTCGTTGGACCGAAGGGCCTCTTCTGTACTGTGTCATTCTGTGATTCTGTGAAATGGCTATGTAGTAAGGAGGATTAATTCTTACCAATTTCTCAGATGCTCTATTCATTCTAAGAGTTCTGTTAAACTGGAAAATACTTAAAATATCACTCACAATACTGACGTTCATTCCACCCAGAGTGTGTAACAGCATCTAACTGTACCTCGAAGCTTTGGAAACACTTTGGTCATGTTATTTAATGCTTGGAGTGAAACAAGATGCAGGCATGCGCCAGAACTAGGTTAACAACATCCACCACAATGTTATCAATCTCATCGGTCAGGCCTTGCGCAACATTGGGAGACAAGGTTGGGATTCCATTCAATTTACTTTGTCCTCCCTGCTTCACCATTGGATACATTGCCCCCATGCTCTGAAACTCCCTCCTCAAGCCCCTTCACCTCACTACATGCATTTCCCCCCACATTTAAATCCATCCTTAAAACCTACGTTGGCTATTTCTTTTCCTCCTCAGATCTGACACCAATTGGTGAAGCACCTTGGGACAAAATCGATATGGCACTGCAGACTTTACCAGCTTTTATCGGCCTTCATGTTGCCTCTCATTTTCACATTTGCACTGACTGAGCGGTTTTAATGGAGTGCTTGAAAATGAGAGGTTTTCCACTGTCGGCATCAAATGTTGTTCTTCTCCATGTGCTTACTGAGTGAATCAACACCAAGGCATCAACCTCCATAAAGGATTGTTTAACATAACAATACATGTATTCCTTAATTAAGGATGTGAGTAGTTGGTGGCAGTGGGCTGGGTTCTCCCCCGCCTGCCATCAGTAGTGGAGTACCCGATGCGATGGAGAATCCACTCTCGGGGGAAAAAGTGAATCAGTGTCTCCAATGCTCCGGGCCCTCGCTGGCATCGGGATCGAGATTCGCGCCCTGGTGTGAGAATGCAAATAGGTCAGCAAGGCCGATTAGCCACCTATTACTGGGCCGGGCACCATGGGCTGGATTCTCCGATTCTGGGGTTATGTCCCCACGCCGGTGTGGGAATGGTGGCGTTTTATGTCAGAAAAACCGGCGCAAGTTGGCCACCAATTCCCCATTTTGCTGGGGGCTGCCAGGATGGCAGTGTAGAGCACCCGGCTCTAGCTGCTGATACACCCCAGAGAATTGCGGGATTTGAGGCCGCGCATGCGCACGGTGGCGGCCTGCAATGGCCATGGCCGTGCTTCATGGCGGAAGCCGCTCGCGGATCCGGTCCGCAAAATAGGTCCCCCCCTCGGCCGGCTTGTGTGCCACGGACCGCCCCACCACAGTTCCCCCTCCAAAGCCCCGAATAATGTCTCCCCCAGTGGATCAGCCGCCCCCGACTGAGGCAATGCTGGACTGAGTCCGCAGCCGCCATCCCGTGTTCCCGACGGATGAGACCATACGTGTCCCCCGCCATTGGGAACACGGTCGGGGGCATAGCATCAGACGGCGGGCGTCAGGCAATGGCATGAGGCCGTCGATAAGGGGTGAGGCGTACGATGTGAGTACGCTGCTTTGGAGGGGGCGGCGCATTGCAAAAGTGGCGCTGCCCCCGATTCGGTCGGGAAATGTGGGCCACGATTCTCTGGTCCGGCGCCAGAGTGCCGGCGCCGGCGCCAAAACGGGAGAACTTTACTCCGCCGCCGGTTCCGAGACCTGATTCTCGGGTCCTGGAGGGGCCAGCAGGCGCTGGAGTGGCGTGGATGCCGGTCCCGGCATCGCCCAGCGCTGCAGGGTCTGCGCATGCGCAGTTGGGTAGGCGCCAACTAGCGCATGTGCAATGGCCTTCTTCCCTGCACCGGCCCTGACGCCAAATGGCGCAGAGATCCAGGAGCTGGCGCGGTGGAAGGGAGATCCCCCGTCAGAGAGGCTGGCCCGCCAATTGGTGCGCCCCAATCGTGGACCAGGCCACTACAGATTCCCTCCCCGGGGTTGGACACCCCCCTCCACAGGACACCCCCGGACCCTTCAACCCCGAGGTCCCGCCAGCCCAGAGCATGTTAGAACTGCGCCGGCGGGACTCAGAGTTTTTCAGATGGCCGCTCGGCCCACCTGGGCCGGAGAATCACGGCGCCGCCAGACGATTGCCACTACGGCCGTTTGTGGTGATGCTCCGTGTGGCCCGGCGGCGCCATGCGCACCCGCCCATTTTTTCACGGGCGGGAGAATGGCATCCCAGCGGCGGTGCGGCGTGGCGCGATTCGCGCGGCCCCCTGCCAATTCTCGGCTGTTCACTGAACACAATTTCGGTGCAGTGAAGGGAGAATCTAGGTCCATATTCTCCAGGCCTTCATGATTCTCTGGGCTGGGAATTACGTGGGTAAGAATTGGTGCAGGTCTTGACAAGTGTGTACCAGACATGGTGAAGCCCCTGATGCGCCAATGGGGTAACACTTTAAGGGAGTTGCCCCAAAGTCTATCGGAGGGCCATCCGCACGCGGCCCCACAATACAAGAGCTGCCCACCCCACACGCACCAAATGCCCCTAATTAAAGAGCCCCCCCCCCCGAGACCTCCAAATTAGATAGACCCTCCCAGAGATCCCCTAATAACAGAGACCCCCCATCAAATTCTCCTCAGATGAGAGACCCCTGTCTAGAAGCCCAGAAGCAGAAGACCCCTGTCTGGAAGCCCCTCAAGAAGGGAGACCTCTGTCTGGAAACTAGAGAGCAGTCCACACAGAGGCAGTGAAAAAAATCATTGCTTTAAAAATGTACCTGCTGGCTCAGATAGAGGAAGCAACACCTGTCAATTCCTGGAAAGAGAAAACCAGTCAGCTGGGTTTAATCCCCCTCAGATCTTTGATCTGCACGCCATTCATTCATTTCTCAGTAGTGTTTAGAAACATCAAGTTTTGATTGACAGCTCCTGGACCACATTAAAGAGAGTTAAGTGCTTTTCATTCATTTCCCTTCATGCTTGAGTGACTTTCAAGCAGTCAGCAGCGAAGCTAGCAGAAAGCACTTAACTCTCTTTGATGTGGTCAAGGAGTTCTCCCTGAGGATGATCGCAGCTCCTTTTAGAGGGAATTAAATGCCAGTGACATTAGAAATCACTGCAGCATTGAACACCAATGCCAAGGGCTACTTCCAGGGCTCCAGGGGGGCCATGTACAGCATCTCACAGGCAGCTACACATCACTGCATCAGAGAGGTCATCGATTTAACAACATAAGAACGATCTTTATGATCTTTATGTCGTCTTTGTCGACAGGAATAGTGCCGGAAGACTGGAGGATAGCAAATGTTGTCCCCTTGTTCAAGAAGGGGAGTAGAGACAACCCTGGTAATTATAGACCTGTGAGCCTTACTTCGGTTGTGGGTAAAATGTTGGAAAAGGTTATAAGAGATAGGGTTTATAATCACCTTGAAAAGAACAAGTTGATTAGCGATACTCAACACGGTTTTGTGAAGGGTAGGTCATGTCTCACAAACCTTATTGAGTTTTTTGAGAAGGTGACCAAACAGGTGGATCAGGGTAAGCTGTTGATGTGGTGTATATGGATTTCAGTAAGGCGTTTGATAAGGTTCCCCACAGTAGGCTATTGCAGAAAATAAGGAAGTATGGAATTGAAGGTGATTTAGCGGTTTGGATCAGTAATTGGCTAGCTGAAAGAAGACAGAGGGTGGTGGTTGATGGCAAATGTTCATCCTGGAGTTCAGTTACTAGTGGTGTACAGCAAGGATCTGTTTTGGGGCCACTGCTGTTTGTCACTTTTATAAATGACCTGGAAGAGGGTGTAGAAGGATGGGTTAGTAAATTTGCAGATGACACGAAGGTCGGTGGAGTTGTGGATAGTGCTGAAGGATGTTATAGGATACAGAGGGACATAGATAAGCTGCAGAGCTGGGCTGAGAGGTGGCAGATGGAGTTTAATGCGGAAAAGTGTGAGGTGGTTCACTTTGGAAGGAGTAACAGGAATGCAGAGTACTGGGCTAATGGCAAGATTCTTGGTAGTGTAGATGAACAGAGAGATCTCGGCATCCAGGTACATAAATCCCTGAAAGTTGCCACCCAGGTTAATAGGGCTGTTAAGAAGGCATATGGTGTGTTAGCCTTTATCAGCAGGGGGATTGAGTTTCGGAGCCACAAGGTCATGCTGCAGCTGTACATAACTCTGGTGCGGCCACACCTGGAGTACTGCGTGCAGTTCTGGTCACCACATTATAGGAAGGATGTGGAAGATTTGGAAAGGGTTCAGAGGAGATTTACTAGGATGTTGCCTGGTATGGAGGGAAGGTCTTACGAGGAAAGGCTCAGGGAATTGAGGTTGTTTTCGTTAGAGAGGAGAAGGCTGAGAGGTGACTTAATAGAGACATATAAGATAGTCAGAGGGTTAGATAGGGTGGACAGTGAGAGTCTTTTTCCTCGGATGGTGATGACCAACACGAGGGGACATAGCTTTAAATTGAGGGGTGATAGATATAGGACAGATGTCAGAGGCAGTTTCTTTACTCAGAGAGTAGTAGGGGTGTGGAACGCCCTGCCTGCAACAGTAGTAGACTCGCCAACTTTAAGGGCATTTAAGTGGTCACTGGATAGACATATGGATGAAAATGGAATAGTGTAGGTCAAATAGGCTTCAGATGGTTTCACAGGTCAGCGCAACATCGAGGGCCGAAGGGCCCATACTGCGCTGTAGTGTTCTATGTTCTATGTTCTATGTTCTAACGTGAGAACTAGGAGCAGGACTAGGCAATTCAGCCCCTCGAGCCCACTCCACTATTCAATACGACCATGGCTAATCTCCTCTCGGCCTCAACCCCACTTTCCTGCCCGTTCTCCATAAGCCTTAAACCCATTACTAATTAAAAATCTGTCTATCTCCTCCTTAAATCTACTCAAATCCACCACACTTTGAGGTACTGAATTCCACAGATTCGCGGCCCTTTGTTTGAAATCTGCAACCCCTTATCCTGAAACTATGACCTCTCATCCTCGATTGCCCAACAAGAGGAAGCATCCGCTCTACGTCTACTTTATCCATACCTTTTATCATCTTATATACTTCAATTAGATCTCCTCTCATTCTTCTAAACTCGAGAGAGTAGTGACCTAAACCGTTCAACCTGTCTTCAGAAGACTAACCCTTCATCTCCGGAATCAATCCGGTGAACCTCCTCTGAACTGCCTCCAATACAATTACATCCCTCCTCAAACAAAGCGGCCAAAACGGTAGGTGCAGTCTCACCAATGTCTTGTACAGTTTCAGCAACACTTCCCTACTTTTATATTCTACAAAGGACAAAATTCAAAATGTCTTCCTTATTATTATCATTACCAGACTTCAGAACAGATCCAGAGAGCCAGATCGCAAGATCAGTGACTTCAATGTCATTGCGGGTTTCCCACAGGTGAAGGGGGTAACTGACTGCACGTGAGTGGTCATTAGCCAGACAGCTTCATAAACATGTAAAGGTTCCACCGTGTGCAACCATAGGAAACATATCCTCTGAGTGTGTGCTCGGCCCCCAGGAAGTACTCATGTTTCATACACTCTTCGGAACTCTCAAGTACCATGGTTTTCTTTTGAGGCCGCAGGGGCGGATCCTGGGTGACAGAGGCTATCCACTCAAAACCAGTCAGAAACACTCAAACCCCAGGAGCAGTATGATGCTTCCACAAGGGCTACATCCGAACAGACCAGTGGATTTCCGACAAGGTGGTGATGCTGCTTGGGCGTGCTCCAGCCGAGCTCTCCAACATGCGCCTCAAAGGGCGTTGGGAATTGTAATAGTCTACTAAACCCTGCATGTCCTCGCATGGTGAAGGCGGGCTGGTCATTACAATGCCCTATTGCCTGGTATACAGGCAAGACTGGCCAGTTACAGGCACAGAGGATCCACAGTCTTTATTGGGCAAGGATGATGGGGCGGATGCACCAGGGCAGACAAGCCTGCCTGTTTTAGCCTCAAGACCAGGGCCATGGTGAAACACATGAAGGACTGCCTGCTAACCAGATGTTAGAATCTGCATCGAAACTGTTGACAGTTGAAGAGAAATTTGAATTCCCAGATACTAACTGAAAGAAACATGCCATGAGATTTCACATTTTAAACCAAAAACTTCGAACTGTACAAACATTAGACAAAGTAAATACACTAAATTAGCACTATCATTTGTAATTACTTAGGTTTTAAAGCCTGTTCTACTTTTTACTTCCACCCAAGAGCTCCCCTATATTTTACGGGATCTTGAGAGTCCATTTGCTCCCTCTGGGATCACACCAAGTTATGCCACAGATCTCTGGAATTCAATTTGGTTCTCTTTAATATTCCAGTTATTCTCCAAGGTATGAGATCTGTTGGGGTCCTCCCACTAGCATTCAGTTAATCGTCTCTCCACACTTTTACCTCAGGTCTATTTGATTTAAACTTTAGGTTTGTTTATTAATTTCCAATCAAGTATATCAATTTACCTGCATTTTAAAATTGCAAAACCAAAAGTTACCTCTAAAGTATTAATATAAAATAAACCACAAGACTAGCGGATTGTAATCCAGATCCTACCAATAAAACTATCCATCTCACATGATTCAAGTGAACCAGGCCATTTAATCATTCACAAATGCATACTGCAGTCTAACATTGTAACACCCATGCCACCTTTATGCGACCATAAACTTATCTTTACACCTATGGTCACTACGAATGTGATGTGACTCCAATATCTGCAACTGAGGTGTAGGCAGGCTGGTCATTGTGATGCCCTATTGCCTGCTATATAGGTGCATCGCATCTTCTTTGGTAGTGGATACTTGATGCACAGGGTCATTGGCAGAGGTATTGAGGAGCGGCTGCACATCCTTGAAGCACCATGACAGGATGCCTCAAAGTGGCTGTCTGGTGTTCCTCCTCCCTAACTGTGTGCGAAGGTGCCACCCTGATGACCCGAAGAGAAGGGGCACCAGCAGGGAGTAACAAGCACTTCATACCCCCTTGCCCGGCCACCGCTCCACAGAGACCATGGCCAGCAATGGTAAGCAGGCCTGATCACACATCCCGCAGCCACTGGCTGGACTGCTGAGCCTATCTCTCCATGGTGGTCACCAGCTTCTCCTTGGAGGAAGCCAAGCACTTATCTACCTGAGACAAGGCCTCGATGGATTCCTCCACTCTTTGCACAAGGCTGCACATAGCCTCTGACAGCTCTGCCAGGTTGTCCCCTGCCTGTCTCAGCATCTTCAGTTGGTTTCCAGTGGCTGCGACCACAGGCCTGAAGCTCAACATAGGCCTGGCCTCCAACAGTCCTCGGACAGGGTCCTCGACTGCCAAATCCGCTCTGGTATGCCTGTGACGTGCTCACCAGATGCTAACCCCCCAACTCTAACTCTGAGGTCAGTGGCAGAGAGGAAGTCTGAGGATAAGATGATGCTACTGTGGTTAATGCTTTGTGAAGGCTTATATTCTTGTTGTGCTCATGCCAGGCTTGGGGTGTGACATGTCACAGGCCGGGCAAAAGAAGGGACGCCACGGATCCTGCTATCATCTTCTATCAGCCCAATGCTGCTGTAGGCACCAGGGGGCTGGTTTAGCACAGTGGGCTAAACAGCTGGCTTGTAATGCAGAGCAAGGCCAGCAGCGCGGGTTTAATTCCCGTACCGACCTCCCCGAACAGGCGCCGGAATGTGGCGACTCGGGGCTTTTCACAGTAACTCCATTGAAGCCTACTTGTGACAATAAGCGATTATTATGATTATTGACTGGGTGCCACTTAAAAATGTGTCTGGACCTCCCAGCCCATCAGCTGAAGGTGAGGTCAGCAACTCCTTCCCCCCCCCCCCCCCCCCCCCCCCCCCACGTAATTTGTCGGGCCCGGTGTCTATGCATATTTTATTGGCTTCCGCCACATATTGTTTGGCCAGCCATTCCCGCTGCGAGTCTAAATTCCATCCATTTCCAGGTCTGCTGTCAGGACCTGCGCTAGGATACTCAATTCCACACTATATCTCGGCCTATGTTGTCACTCTCCTTCACAGGTGCAGTACAGGGTGTTCTGGGTTTAACCAAGATACACATTTTGGAGATGGCATTAAAAGTAGCTTTAATCTGCCTTCAACCATAGGCCATGGTTCACTGAAATACGCCGGCTTGACATCAAGGGAGTGAATCATTTCTGTTGATAATTTTGCTTCAAGGATTTTACACGGGCTGACTTTCTTTAGTTTGAGTGACAGAAGCAGAAATGCCTTTTGTTCCTGAATACTAGCATCTTTCACATCAAAGCGTACAAAATTTTAACCAGGCGTTAATTTATTTACTTTTGGGATTTACATGAATGTAAATGTTGGAGCAAATGGCAGACAGGAAATCCTTCATCACCTCATCAAAGTGTTTTTCTTTAAAGTCGCAGTGAAGCATCTTTGTTACCATCCGGCAGTGTTTGGATGAAAGGTAATTTTGTGTTGTTTTATTGTGCCAGTATAATGTCCCAATAATGAAACTCTGAATCATTTCTTAGGCTTACAGAGCATTTACCCTCCAGTGTTGCAACAGAGTCTTTGGCCCACCGAAAAGGTTTTCGAAGGTCACCTTGTGGTTTATGCTTTGTGATAGCTTTTATTCTTGCTGTGCTAGTGTCAGGCTTGGGGTGCTCTCAGGCCAGGGAAAAGAAGGAACGCCACGGACCTTGCTGCGGTCAGGCGCATCTGTGCCAGGCCCCGATTAAAATTCAACGGGCAGCCAGCACCTCGATCACAAGTCTGTTCGCAATACGGGCAAGGCGGAAAGAGCAGCGTCACAACGTTAAATGACAGATTAAATTTGGGTTTGTTCATTGTCACGTGCGCCGAGGTACAGTGAAAAGTATTGTTCTGCATACAGCTCAGTCAGATCATTTAGTACATGAAAAGAAAATACATAGGGCAAACAGAAAATATACAATGTAAATACATAGACACAGGCATCGGGTGACGCATACAGGATTTGGGCCGAGTAGTTGCCATACCCAGGCTGTGATGCGGCCAGATATGATGCTTTCTAATGACTTGAGATGTAGGCTTCCTGCCACGATTGGCATCCACCCAAACATTTGGACTCATTCGCTCTTCTTGTTTCTCGGGCCCAGCTTTTCTTGTGCTTCCTTCTGGAAAGGACCTTATCTTGTGCCAGGTGTTGAGAGGGGGGGGAACACAGTTATGAAATTGTTTGGCAGGCCAAGGTCATTCCCCGCAAGGCTGCGGACTTAGCCCCCTACTATACTCCCTGTACACACACGACTGCGTGGCAACAATTGGCTCCAACCCATCTACACTTTTGCTGACGACTCGACCGTAGTGGGTCGGATCTCGAACAACGATGAGTCAGAATATAGGAGGGAGATAGAGAACCTAGTGGAGTAGGGTAACGACAACAATCTCTCCCTCAATGTCAGCAAAATTAAAGAGCTGGTCATTGATTTCTGGAAGCAAAGTATCGTACACACCCCTGTCAGCATGAACGGGGCCGAGGTGGAGATGGTTGACAGCTTCAAATTCCTAGTTGTGCACATCACCAAAAATCTGTCCTGGTCGACCCACATCCATGCTATGACCAAGAAAGCACAACAGCACCTACACTTTCTCAGGAAACTAAGGAAATTCGGCATGTCCACATTGACTCTAACCAACTTTTACAGATACACAATAGAAAGCATCCTATCTGTCTGCATCACAGCCTCGTATGGCAACTGCTCGGCCCAAGACCACAAGAAACTTCAGAGACTTGTGAACAGAGCCCAGTCCATCACACAAACCCGCCTCCCATTCATTGACTCTATCTACACCTCCCACTGCCTTGGGAAAGCAGGCAAAATAATCAAAGACCCCTCTGATGCACTATCAATTACGACGAGACGAGAGTAATCGAGGCTTTATTACACAGAGATGTGTGGCCTCCTACAGCAGCTGACGAAATGGCTGCTGTATGGAGAGCACACATATTTATACTCCGCCTACTGGGCAGGGGCAGCAGGCAGGGATCTACCCCCATACCTGTCATACAGGGGCCTTACTGTTAAACCCATATATACAGTATAATACATCAGTGGTGACTACCGCACCCTCCCACCCGGCTTACTCACTCTTCCAACTTCTTACATCAAGCAGGAGATACAAAAGTCTGAGAACACGCACAAACGGATTAAAAAACAGCTTCTTCCCACTGTTACCAGACTCCAAAATGACCCTCTTATGGACTGACCTGATAAATACTACTCCCCTGTATGCTTCACCTGATGCCAGTGTCTACGTGTTTACATTGTGTACCTTGTGTTGCCCTATTACGCATTTTCTTTTCATGTACTAAATGATCTATTTGAGCTGTACGCAGAAAAATATGTTTCACTGTACCCCGGTACACGTGGCAATGAACAAATCCAATACAATCGAATTAGATCACAGAATTTACAGTGCAGAAGGAGGCCATTCGGCCCATCGAGTTTGCACCGGCTCTTGGAAAGAGCACCCTACCCAAGATCGACACCTCCACCCTATCCCCATAACCCCACCCAACACTAAGGGCAATTTTTGACACTAAGGGCAAGTTATCATGGACAATCCACCTAACCTACACATCTTTGGACTGTGGGAGGAAACCGGAGCACCCGGAGGAAACCCACGCACACACGGGGAGGATGTGCAGAATCCACACAGACAGTGACCCAAGCCGGAATCGAACCTGGGACCCCTGGAGCTGTGAAGCAATTGTGCTATTCACAATTGGCAGCATACAGTGCAGTGGGCTGCTAAGAGTTGTGCTGGTCCATCTTAGGATGCCTCAGTATTCAGTGTTCCTCTAGGGAATGGGGCGACAGCAGAGGGGGGGGGGGGGGGTGGGGGGGGGGGGGTAGTTGCGGGAGGAAACAGGGTGGCGAGGAGAATGTCTCCTTTCCATATTGCATAATGTACATCAGAACCTTGCCGGCTCGGAAAATCAAAGGCAAATCAGCCCATTTCCCAGCAGCTAATTTCAGACCTAAGGGACCCTACACCTTACTTACTGTATCGAAAAATCATCTTTGTTGCTGATCTATTTTCACAGCTCGATACAACTTTTTACAACTTCAGTAAGTAAGCTCATGATCCCACAGTGAGTCAAAAATTCAGAATGACTCATTTGCAAGAAAAACAAATCACGCTGTCAAAATTTCATTGTAACTGGAGTGAAACTGAAGGGGGGAGTTATTTTCGGTGTAATTTATCACCAGTTCATTCAAACGTTGTTATTTTTTAATCAGTTATGAGAGAAAAAGCCCATTTTATTTTCCATTCGCAGTGAAGAATGCTCAAGATTGTTTGCAGAGTGCATGCAGCATATGGTTATAGCATGGAAAGATGCCATTCTGCCCACTATGCTGGCTGTCTCCAGGACTAATCCAGCTATTCCCACTACCCGGCCCGTTCGTTGCAGACCTGCAAAATATTTTCTGTTAACTGCATATCTAATTCCCCTTCGAACATTAACCAACTACATTTAGAGATTTATGGGGTGAAATGGGTCTTGGATGTTGTGGTGAATGTATAAATACTGTTTATTCACCAGTACACTGTGTTGCATTATGCCATGCCATTAACCCTGTGGGCTCCATCTATGGGCCACTGTGTGGCTTCACCCACAGGGGGAGATGTTGAGCATGTACGGGCTCCGCCCATGGCTCCGCCCCTTTCAGTAAGTATAAAAGCAGCTGACCTGCGGGACCCCCTTCAGTATTGTCCCGGTTCCAGGCAGGCAAAGTTGTAACTTGATTAAAACCACTGTTTACTTCGACTCGAGTCTCCGAGTGAATTGATGGTCGCATCAGATGTTGAAGCATGTTGGATGATAGCGACCCCGTAGCCCTTTCCACAACCTCCAAACAGGGACTGTCACCCAATTTTCGTTACTTTGCAAAACCAATTTCACCCTCTTCGTCTTTAAAAATAATAACAGGGGGCGCGATTTAACCGGAAAAAAACTATGTCTGGTTTTGAGTGCGTTTATCGGGGTGTCTCTCAGCAACTGCAGTGCCAAGGATCATCTCACCATCGAACGGCACTTTGTTGTTTTTTTGGCCTTGGGGGTTTCTCTCCACCAAGGCCATGATTAGAGTCATTCCCTACTGCCGAACCCGGCAGGAAAGGCTCCTCGCAGATTAGGACGCCATTTTGTCTGCCTGCCCAGATCTCTCTCTCTCCACACACACACACACACACCCCCCCCCCCCCCCCCACCACCACTCTCAGACCCCTGTTTGCAACAATCCCTCTCCCAAACATCAGGGAGGCCCCCAGGAACACCCGTTTACCCCCGTTCACCTGGTAAGCCCCCCCCCAGGCCCAATCCCAGGCAGTGCCAACCTGGGCAACCTATCAATGCTACCTGGGCACCTTGGCAGTGGCAGGCTGGCAGTCCCAGAGTGCCCGGGTGGCACTGCTAGTTTGCCAGGCTGGCAGTCCCAATATGACCAGGTGCCAGAGGACGTGCCAGCATTCCAACCTGCCCCGACCACCCAGGGACCTCTAATGGCCTGGGGGACCCCACCAGTGATCCGGATCACGGCCAGTGAAGGCGACGTCCAGATCGCAACGTCTCAGGAGACTCCGCTAAATCTGGCGAGGCGTTTCAAGCGCCGCAAATCTGAAGCGGGGGTCTCTCACGAGATTCAATGGCCTCATCCCGACACCAAGTCGGGTGCAACAAGACCCTTAAATCGCGCCCGTGATCTATTCATGGCTTAATGGGCAATTGTACTAACTTTGGGGTGCAAAGCCATATAGAGTTGAAGAACCCGAGCTCCCATTGCTGGGATGTCTGACTTTAGGTTAACAATTTCCTAGAACATTGCAGACCTCATCTTACTACAGTGGTTGGTTTAGCACAGGGCCAAATCGCTGGCTTTTGAAGCAGACCAAGCAGGCCAGCAGCACGGTTCGATTCCCATACCAGCCTCCCCGGACAGGTGCCAGAATGTGGCGACTAGGGGCTTTTCACAGTAACTTCATTTGAAGCCTACTCGTGACAATAAGTGATTTTCATTTCTCCAAGTCTTCTACTTTATCAAGCAGTCGTTTCTGTCTGTCCTGTAGTATGCAAATTTCCAAAGCCATTGCAGTGGACTCCTCCTCTCATTCAGTCGTCAGCTCCTGCAACTTTTGAATCTGCTGTCCCTGGGTCGTCATTTTCTCCTCCACCCGGTCAACCCACCTCCTTAATCGAGGCTATCATCTGGGTCACATCTTCTGTACACTCCTTGCGATGCCGGGTGAACTTCTCCTCCAGGTACGTGACCCATTGCTCCATCGCCCAGTGAGCTGGCATGGACACGCTTTGTCTCGTCACCATTGTGCTCGCTGACCTCTGAGCCTTGCTTTCACTCATCTTTCGGTTGCGCCTTTTTCGACTTATTTGGACACGATTCCATAAATTGAGGGTCACCTCCTTTTCCTCTCCCTTGGATCAACTTATGTTGAGAAATTTTCTGGAAAATCCGGCTTAAACACCATTAAAAAAAACGCAAAGGGCGAGAGCTGCTGAATGTGCGACCGTTTACTCCATGGCCGCCATCGGAAATCATATCTGCCTTTATCAAGGGGAGAGGCTACTTTTGGTCTGCCGGTGTAGGGAGGGGGAAGAGAAAAAAATCACCAATGATCCCATTCTTGACCATTGCCCGGCGATACCAATTGGAAAGTATATCCTGAACATTAAGTGAGGCCAGAAAACATCTTGGACCACCCGCAATTGGAAATAGTATTAATCTTGACTGCCCACATGAAGGATGGGGACTTGGGCAAGATATTGGTGAGCTGGCAATACCTAGAAAGATAGAATTTACAGTGCAGAAGGAGGTCATTCAGCCCATCGGGTCTGCACCGGCCCTTGGAAAGAGCACTCTATCCAAGACAACACCCCATCCCGGCAACCCAATAACCCCATCTAACCTTCTTGGACACGAAGGGCAATTTAGCATGGCCAATCCACCTGACCCGCACATCTTTGGACTGTGGGAGGAAAGCGGAGCACCCGGAGGAAACCCACGCAGACATAAACGTGCAGACTCCGCACAGACAGTGACGGAGCCACCTGTGCCACCGTCACCGAGCAAAGGGTCATCCATTTCTTTGAAGATGAGGAGATTTGGTGGGGCGGGGCGGGGGGGGGGGGGGGGGGGGGGGGTTGCTGGAGATAAAATAGATACATGAAGTTGCCAGTAAGATCAAGAGATGATCATCATTGAAATGGATTGTCTGCCGCCCCACTTGCTGAGCCGTCACAGTGAACCAGGCCCAAGAGTACCACAAAAAAATCCCCTCATCAACATGAAATCTGAAAACAACTTCAATTGCAGCAACTGCGGGCCATTATGTAAATGCTCTTGATGTAGAGATTACCATGCTCAACTGCCTGTAATGGAAAACTCGGAAACCAAAAACATCTAGAAATAAAAAGGAGAAAAAGACTCCAAAAGTCAACAGTGAGCACAAACTTCCTGTTGTGAGATGAGATATTATGAAGACAAGATCAACAGATGGACTGACAAGCTCAATAAAATGTGGGTGTTTTATTAATAGGTGGGGGAAATGACATTGTTCTGCCGTTTAGAATTGTTTGTTCTGTTCTGCGTTGAGGGCACTGACCCTTCCTTGAAGTGGATCCTCTGGCACTATGGACCAGGAGATCAGAGAGCACAAGATGCTAAACACCAGGGCCTGAGGGCTATTGGGTGGGAGCTCTACCTCAAATCCTCCTTTTCTATATTAACGTCAATGTCATGCATCATCAGTTGTTTCCAAAGTGAACTCTTATTTCTATCAACCCTCGCCAGAGGTGGATTTACACATTATGGGGTCCTGCTCTCACCTTCATTTTTAAACCCCCCCCCCACCCACACACTCCCACCCTCCACAGTCCAACCTCGCCCCTCAGGCGCAAGCCACAAAAATACACAAATTGATCACTGCTTTAGGGCTTTAGTGCAAGTCTGCAACACTGGCTAACTCCCCTCCCATACACTGCACCCCCCCCACCCCCGATCCCTCCACACCCTCACACTCTTCCCCCCAGCCCCATCCCCTCACTGTCACCCCCACCCCCTCACTAATAATAACAATAATAATCTTTATTATTGTCACAAGTAGGCTTACATTAACACTGCAATGAAGTTACTGTGAAAAGCCCCCAGTCGCCACATTCCGGCGCCTGTTCGGGTACACTGAGGGAGAATTCAGAATGTCCAATTCACCTAACAAGCAGGTCTTGTGGGAGGAAACCGGAGCACCCGGAGGAAACCCACGCAGACACAAGGAGAACGTGCAGACCGTGCACAGTTACCTTACATTCTCCCTCACACTCTCGCTAACCTCGCTCGCCTCCTGCCTCACCCATTGTCTCTGACTGTTGTTGGCTGGCCTGCCCTCAGCCTTGCCTCGGTCGAGTCGCTCCTCGCCTGTTCTCCTCATTGCTCGCCAGCTGCTGACCGGCTGGCTCACCTTGGCTCATGGCTTTCGCTCGACGCCTCAGCTTGCTGTTGCTGGCTGCCCTGCCCTCAACCCTGCCAGGGTCGAGAAACCATCTGGCTGGTCTCTTCTCTCTCTCCCTCCTCGCCGAGCCGCCTCTCGTTCCTCGCGCCCGCCTCAACATGCGGACCAGTCTCTTTTCCCGCTCTAAGGGGACTCGGCCGATCAGGGTCTCATGTCGCTCTGCATTGCCTGCTGATAGGCTCATTTGTATTTCGCCCATCAGCAAATGCAGAGTCATCAGGCTCTGATTGGTGCCCACAGGCATCGGACGGGACGGGGCACTCCCATTGGTCAGGGCGCTGTGCCTAGACACGGTGTGTTTCATTGTAAATCCGCCTCATGCCTCCCGCTCATTTCCTCTACCAGTGATAAGCGGGCATGAGGAGACAGTCGCCACAAAGTGAGGGGGGGGGAGCTGCCCTTGACTGACGTGAAGATTCAGCTTTCCATTGGCCCATGGTTCTGCCATCAATTAAACTCCCACACTGGATTGGTTGGGCTGGTGTGGGTAGTGGTGTTCAAGTGCTGGATATACAACGCGAGGTACTAGGAAGGCTAAATAACCACGAGTATACAAATCTGTGTACTCTCTTTCAGCTTTAACTGCTTTGTGTCCGCTAAGACTTCAAGCGTGCAGATTCAAACATTTAAAAAGGGATCATATTTGATTCTCTATTTGTCCTCTCAAATTCCTCACTATTTAGGGCTATAAAATGTTACTGGTTGTGACATTCACACAGTGGCTGACATATTCCAAGTAATTTCAATTACTTGGCGCATGGTAGTGGACCGCATGGTATCACAGTGGTTAGCATTGTTGCTTCACAGCGCCAAGGTCCCAGGTTCTATTCTGGCTTGGGTCACTGTCTGTGTGGAGTCTGCACGTTCTCCCCGTACCTGCGTGGGTTTCCTCCAGGCGCTCCGGTTTCCTCCCACAAGTCCCCGAAGCCGTGCTGTTAGGTGAATTGGACATTCTGAATTCTCCCTCTCTGTAACCGAACAGGTGCCGGAATGTGGCGACTAGGGGCTTTTCACAGTAGCTTCATTGCAGTGTTAATGTAAGCCTACTTGTGACAATAAAGATTATTATTATTAAATTATATTTTGAGACAATAGTTTTTTTTAAATTATCAGTTGGCCAACACCATGCATTTTAGGTGATCGCGCACACCCAACTTCGTTGTTAGGTGACCCCTGATTGAGATTGTATGGAATTTCATTCAAAAAGTACTACTTTGAAAGCCATCACTGGAACAGTTCCCAAAACTAAATAAAAACAGCTTCATTTTTTTTAAAGGAGATGAATAACTGATCCTCGGGCGATTGTTACTTTCTTTTATACATGCGGCCGGTTTGTGCTATGGGAGCGCGTTATTGAACCCAGGCCATTTTTTAATGAATAAAAGTGCACCTCATTCCCTTTTGAAGCTATGTTATAGTTTGAAAATTTCTAACATGTATAATTTATCCAATGTAGTATCAATTAGGCACTTTGCGATGGAAAATCACAGCTCGGAGTTGAACAGGACACAGAGATGGCAACTTGGTTCAGCTTGAGACAGCGATTAGGAAGCGAGATGATAATGGTGCTGTTTTAATATACCTAACTGGAGGAGATTAGGCCTCAGCTAAGACCTGACCTCAGATGATGAGGCCAGCTATAAGGTAAGGCAAAGTCGCCATAGTCCCGGATGACCCTAGGCTGGTGGTGATTTAACCTGAGGATCACCACACCTCAGGCGAGGGGCAAGATTGAGAAAGTGGGGCCTTCATGAATAACCTCAGCTGGTACAGGAACCCGCACTGTTGCCCTTGCTTTACATTACAAACCAGCTGTATAGCCAAGTGAGCTAAACCGGGCCCCTGTAAACCAGCCAGCTATTGAGAGGAGGTGGATACAGTGAGAGGTGGTAGAGAGGGTAGAGCTGGGGGAGCTCAATCCACATGCGTGTGGAAGCTAGCATGTACACGGGTGGAATGAGAAGACGTTGTTGGAGAAGCTCCAGCTACGATCAAATAGGTAAGTCTGGGACCAAGTGAGGGGAACCTCACTGAGCTTTTCTTGATTAATAAGGGGATCTCTTGATTAATAGTGGGATCAAGGGTTATGGGGAGAAGGTAGGAGAATGGGGATGAGAAAATATCAGCCATGATTGAACGGCGGAGCAGACTCGATGGGCCGAGTGGCCTAATTCCTCTCCTGTGTCTTATGGGCTTATGGTCTAATAGCTGGATGGATAAAATATAAAAAGGATGGAATGGTGGGAATAGGTCAAACGTTGCCGGAAGATCAATGCACCGCGGTCACGGTCACAGAGGAATCCACCGCGACTTGTTTCGGAGCTGTTTCAGTCCACTGGCAGAATCCTGACTGGAGAGATTCAAAAACAGGAGTGATGGGCACTGCAGTCTACAACATGTTCAGGCGAAAGGGATGTAGGAGATAGCATGGTTATTCGCAAAGAGAATTGTTTTTTTTGGGAGAGGTGTTTTGAAAGTGGAAGGGACAGTACCTGAGGCTAGTGAGGGCTGGCAAGGTAATGTTGGTGGTCGGTAGTTTAACAGGGGTAGGGTGAATAGATTGGAAAGGTCAGGAAGATATTGTAAATCTATAGAAAGCACCAGTTGATCCCACTTGGGACATTGTGTTGAATTCTGGGCAGGACACTTCAGGAGGGATGTGAAGATTTTGGAGAGGGTATAGTAGAGATTTACTAGAATGGTTCCAGGGATGAATAAAGCTACAGAGTGACCAGATTGTGTCATTGGAGGTGGAGATGCTGATCCTGGGTGATGTTTGTATGGTGCTGTAAGGGCAAATGATCAAGAGAATCGATCTTGGTGGCAAAATCTTCGCATCGTGGACCTGCCGGAGGGAATGGAGAGAAGGAGGGCCATGGGCTACGACACAAAAATGTTCGCCAAGTTGGTGGAGGTGGATCGTGCCCACAGTTCCTTGAGGCAGAAGCCAAGGGCTGGGGAGCCACTGTGGGCGTCATTGAGTGTATGGACAAATTCCAGCACAAACAGAAGATTTTGAGGTGGGCCAGGGCGACCCGGGACTGCAGCTGTGAAGGAAACTAGGTCCGGATCTACCAGGACATTGATGCTAACCAGGCCAAGAGATGGGCGGGGTTTAATGCAGCTAAGGCAGCTCTTTTGGAGCAAGGTTCGATTTGGAGTGCTGTACCTGGCTAAATATTAGGTAACTTTCAAGGGGCGGGAATATTATTTCTTGACACCGGAGGAGGTAAATGGCTTTGTTAAGGAGCATGGGTGGGGGAGGATTGAGGAGGGGACTTTGTACCGTCTGTAGCTTGATATGTTTGCACCTTATGTACCTTTTGTAGTTTGCTTTTCCTTTTGTACCTTTTGTACGGTTTATGAATGGTTATGTTTGTGTTTACGTGGGTTCTTGTAATTGATAATATTGTTCATGGGGGCTTCATTAGAGGTTGTCTTTCTGGAATGGGTGTTTTTGCACAATGTGCTATGGGTATGGGACATGAAGTTTGCAGTTGGGTGATGGGTTGGTAAGGGGGAGGTATGGGGGTGGATCAAAGAGGAGATGTGGCGGCGCAAACGGAATGGGGGGGATGGGTAGATGAGAAGGTTTAGGTGGGACCTTTGAGCCTCCAGGTGGGTGTCACCATGCTAACAGGTGATGTAAATGAACAGACGCAGAGTGGGGTTTAGCCTGAGTGGTGGGGGGAAGGGGTGGGGAGTGGGTTGGCTACACAGTTGGTTGAGGCCTGAGGGGTGGCCATTTTGCGTAGGCCCAGACTAGCAAGAGGTTGGAGGTCTGGGCGGGGTTTGGGCTGGGTGGTGATGGCAGGTCTTAGTAGAAGGGGAAGGCAGAACACCCCAGTGAGGACTGTAACATGCAATGTACGTGGATTAAATGATCCGATCAAATGGTCCCGGGTGTTCGCCCACCCGAATAGCTTGAAGGCGGAGGTGATTTCTCTGTAGTAGACACATTTACGAATGAAGGATCAGATGCAGCTGTGGAAGGATTGGGTGGGGCAAACGTTCCACTTGGGGTTTGATTCAAAGTCAAGGGGAGGTCGCGATCTTGTTTAGCAAGAAGGCGGTGTTTGTGGTGGCCAGGGAGGTGCGGGACCCGGAGGTAGGTTTGTGATGGTGAGCGGGGTATTAGAGGGGGCCTTGGTAGTGTTTGTGAATGTGTACACACCCAACTGGGACAATGTGGACTTTATGAAGACGTTGTTGGGGCCTACCCCTGATTTGGATCCCCACCAATTGATCATGGGCTGTGCGCTAGAGCCTAGGGTGGATAAATTAGAGTTGTAAGTCAACGGGTAGGTCAGGAATGGCGAGGGAGTTGGGGATGTTCATGGATCAGATGGGGGGTGTGGACCCGTGGAGATTCAGGTACCCGGAGAAGAGGGAATATTCCTTCTTCCCTCATATTCACCGGTGTACTCACATTTTGATTTCTTTGTTGTGGGAAAGGGAGTTTCGACTGGGGTTATGAGGGTGGAGCATGCAGGAATAATGATTTCAGACCTCATACCGCATTATTTGGATGTGAGGTTCAGGTCGGGATGGGTGCAGAGACCGGGTGGATGTTGGATTTGCCTCTTTCGGTGGAGAAAGAGTTCTGTGAGAAGGTGGCATTGGTGATTAAGAACTACGAAGGCTTCATCAAAATAGGGCGGTCTCTGCAGCCATGTTCTGGGAGATATTAAAGGCGGTGTTTCGGGGGGATATTATTTTGTATAAGGCCCACAAAGATAGTGCTGCGAGGGAGGAGAGGTAGATTTTGTGGATAAGAGGCACACGGTGGCCCCTACCACGGAATTGCTGGTGGAAAGCAAGAAACTGCAGGAGCAATTTGATTGGTTAACAATGGGGAAGGTGGTGGGTCAGCTACGTCGGATAAGGGGGGGTACAGCAAGAGTATGGAGAGAAGGTTAGTTACCTGCTAGCCCATCAGCTGAGACGGCAGGCAGTGGCAAGGGAAATTGTGCAGGTGAGGGCAGCAGGGAGGGGCAGGTGGTGATAGAGCCGGTGAAAATAAATGAGATATTTGAGGGCTGTACAAGTCTGCAGCTAGCAGGGAGCAGGCATATATCGGGTGGTTTTTGAATGGGTCGGTGTTCCTGGAGGTGGAGGGGGGTAAGCAGCAGGCATGAGAGGAGCCGCTGGAGCTGCAGGAGGTAATGGAGTGTGGGTGTGATTCAGTCGGGGAAGGTGCCTGGGCCGGATGGCTTTCCGGAGGAATTTTATAAGCAGTTTTCGGCAGAGCGTGCTCCTCACCTTTTGTTTAATGAGGTGGTGGAAAGCGGGGAGCTGCCAGCTACGCTGGTGCAGACATCTATTTCGCTGATTCTGAAAAAGGATCCAATGGAGTGTGGGTCTTATAGGCCCATCTCGTTGTTGAAGGTGTTTGCCAAGCTGTTGGCTGGGCGGTTGGAGGGGTATGTATCAGACGTGGACTCAGAGGATTCATGAAAGGCGGCAGCTGTCCAGTAATATTAGAAGGCTATCGAATGTGGTCATGACCCCTTTGGGGGGGATGAGAATGCTTGATGTGATCATATCGATGGACGCAGAGAAGTCCTTTGACCGGGCGGTGTGGCAGTACCTGTTCGAGATCCTTGGGAGGTTTAGGTTTGGGCCAAACTTGGATACAACTACTATACGCATCCCTATGGCAAGTGTGAGAAATAACAAGACAAATTCAGGGTATTTTAGGCTGTATAGTGGGACAAGGCAGGGTGCCCGTTTTTGCCTTAGTAGTTGGCGATTGAGCCCTTGGCAACTGCGCTCCGAGTTTCGACTCAGGGGCAGGGGATTGTGAGAGGAGTAGGGAACATAGGGTGTTTTTATATGCCGATGATTTATTGTAGTATGTGGCAAATCCATTGGAAAGTATGGGGAGAATTATGGACTTGTTGAGAAAATATGGGGCCTTTTCTAGATATGAATTGAACATTGAAGAAAATGAGATATTCCCGGTGAATATTCAGGGGTGAAGTGCAAACTCAGGGGTCTGTCCTTTAAGATGGCTAGGGCAGGGCAGCACGGTGGCACAGTGGTTAGCATTGTTGCCTATGGCGCTGAGGACCCGGGTTCGAATCCCGGCCCTGGGTCACTGTCCGTGTGGAGTTTGCACGTTCTCCCCGTGTCTGCGTAGGTTTCACCCCCACAACCCAAAGATGTACAGGGTAGGTGGATTGGCCACACTAAATTGCCCCTTAATTGGAAAAAATAATTGGGTACTCTAAATTTATTTTTTTTTTAAAGGTGGCTAGGGTTAGATTTCGGTATCTAGGGATTCAGGTGGCGCGTGGCCGGGCTACTGTGCACAAGTGAAACTTGACGGGTCTGGTGGAGGAAGTTAGAGGGGATTTGAAAAGGTGGGCCACCCTGCATTTGACATTGGCAGGGAGGGTACAGGTGGTAATAATGAATGCCCTGCCAAGGTTCTTGTTTATTTTTCAACCCCTCCCAATTTTCCTTCCCAAAACTTTATTCCAGTGGGTGGACAAACTAATCTCAACGTTAATCCCACTGTTAAAGAAGTTGCTGGTCCTGGATGTGTGAGGGGAAGGGAGGATTGGGGGTTTTATGGGTGGTTGGGAGAAAAGGGGACAGCCGTAATGGAAGGGATCAGGCAGAAGTGGGATGAAGAGTAGGGGATCGAGATGGGATGGGGAGACTAGAGTGTAACAATACATTGAATCAGCTCAACCGTGGATGAACCCTATACAGTTTAAGGTGGTACATGGGGTCCATATGACTCGGACCCAGTGGGAGTAGCGGATATGTGGGAAAAGTGTGGGAGGGGGCTGGAGAACCATGTTCACCTGTTCTGGGACTGTGCAAAGCTGGGTAGCTTTTGGGAAGTGGTGTTCGAGAGTTTGTCGGAGATGGCGGGGGTCAAGATGTATACCTATGATGGCGATCTTGGGTTGTTGGAGGCGCCGGGGCTGCAGGTGGGGAAGGGGGCCGATGTCATAGATTTCACCTCTTTGATTGCCCAGCAATGGATATTATTGAATTGGAGGTTGGCAGCATCTGTCCATGTTTGAGGAATTATTTATCGGGGTCGGAGTGGGGAGGACAGGGGAGTTGGAGTTAAAAGTGGGAAAAATTTAACAAACTGTATGTACTACGCTTATTATGTACTATGTTTATGTGTTTGAGTGTGTCAGAATAAATATATTTTAAAACTAAATAAATAAGTAATATCATGAAACATGTAGATGTTTCATGAAACACTCTGCTACATGTGCAGTGATGTGTACTGTGTGCTGCTTCACATCAATGCGAAACCAGTGGATGAAATGTGAACTTCAGCAGGCGATTTCAACCACACACCTGCCCAGTTTCCAGCAGGTGGACAGGGTTACAGTGACCCTGGAGTTTGCCATTTGTCAGCAATGCTTCTTTTAAATTGATTTTTTCAGGATATGGGCTTCGCAGGCTCGGGGAGCATTTCTTGCCCATCCCTAATTGCCCCTTGAGAAGGTGGTGGTGAGCTGCCTTCTTGAACCGCTGCAGTACATGTGATGTAGGTACACCCACTGTGCTACTAGGGAGGGAGTTCCAGGATTCTGATCCAGTAACAGTGAAGGAGCGGCGATATATTTACAAGTCAGGATTGGGTGAGTGATTTGGAGAGGAACTGCCAAGTGGTGGTGTTCCCATGTATCTGCTGTCCTTGTCCTTCTAGATGGTAGTGATCGTAGGTTTGGAAGGTGCTGCCTAAGGAGCCTTGGGGAGTTCCTGAAGTGCATCTTGGTACATACTGCTGCCAGCTTTGACAAAGAGTCATTGGACTCGAAACATTAGCTCTTTTCTCTCCCTACAGATGCTGCTAGAACTGCTGAGATTTTCCAGCATTTTCTCTTTCGTTACATATTGCTGCTGTTGAGAGCCGGTGATGGAGGGAGTGAATGTTTGTGGAAGCGATGCCAATCAAGTGGGCTGCTTTGTCCAGGATGGTGTCGAGCTTCTTGAGTGTTGTTGGAACTGCACTCAACCCGCCAGGTGGAGAATATTCCATCACACTCCACACCTTGTAGGTGTGGCCAGGCTTTGGGGAGTCAGAAGGTGAGTCACTCGCTGCAGGATTCCTAGCCTCTGACCTGCTCTTGTCACCACAGTATTAACATGTCTAGTCCAGTTCAGTTTCTGGTCAATGGTAACCCCCAGGATATTCATAGTGAGGGATTCAGTGATGGCAAATCCAATTAATGTCAAGGGCCGATGGTCAATTCTCTCTTATTGTTACTTGCCAATTGTCAGCCCAAGCCTGGATGTTGTCCAGGTCTTGCTGCATTTGGAATGCTTCAGTGTCTGAGGAGTTGCAAATGGTGCTGATCATTGTGCAATCATCAGCGAACATCTGCACATCTGACTTTATGTTTGAAAGAAGGTCATTAATGAAGCAGCTGAAATGGTTGGACCCTGAGAAACTCCTGAAATGATGTCCTGGAGCTGAGATGATAGACGTCCAACAACTATACCTTCTCGTGCTAGGAATGACTCCAACCAGTGGAGAATTCACCCCTGATTCCCATTGACACCAGTTTTGCTAAGGCTCCTTGATGCCACACTCAGTCAAATGCTGCCTTGATGTCAAGGGCAGTCACTCTCACCTCACCTCTGGAGCTCTTGGGCTGCCTATATGTGACCACAAACAATCAACCACTAACTCAAATTCTGTTTCCCACCAGCATGTACTAATAATAACTCACCTTACCGTCACAATTTACTTGTAATTAACAGAGGTTTCTGACTAGTTTAAATAAACAGAGTTAATAGTGACACAACTGTGTCAAGAATAAGTTGGAGACGAGGAAGGAATATACCAAACTGCAGTCAGTAGAAGATAACGACATAATGCAAAGAAAAGTTATACCTATTGGGAAATGGTTTAACAGGTTTAAGGGACGCGATTCTCTGCTCCGACGGCACAGTGTCGGCACCGGCGCCGGTGTCTAAACGGGAGTGTTTCACTCCGCGGTTGGCGCCCGTTCCGGGAACCCATTCTGTGCCGTACAAGGGCTAGCAGGGGCACGGCGGGAGGCGTGGGGGCGCAGCCTCAGAGCAGCATCAGAGGTGCGGCGCCACGCAATCGACACGGTGCCTCATTGCACATAAGGCACGTGAGCGCACATCCTGCCGATGGAGCAACATGGTGCCATGCTGAGTCAGTTCACCGACACTGACCTGGAGACACTCCTAGACATCCTCAAGCAGAGGGGGGCGTCTGTACCCTGGACCCGACCAGAGGGTCCCATCCAACGTGGCCCGGCGTCTGTGGAGGGAGGTGGGCACGGCCGTCAGTGCCATCGCATTGACACCCAGGACTGGCGAGCAGTGTCTCAAAAAGCTCAAAGACCTACTGATGGCAGCCAGAGTGAGTACCCAGCAATGTGCCCATGGCACCAACCAACCTACCCCCCACATGTGTGACACCTGCCCCCTCCCCAGGGCGATGGTACAACCACAGCTGTGACCCGCATGGCTGCAGCCACCCATGCAAGCTGCGTAGGCCGTGTGCCCTGTGAACCCATCCCAACATAGATCCAACGGCATGCATTGGACCGCCTAACAGTGCTGTCATTTCCCCCCCCCCCCCCTCCCCAGGAGAAGAGCGCCCATAACCCACGAGAGCATGCCCGAACCAGAGGGGGTGAACCTGACTTGCGGCGCGCACTCCCCCCTCAGCACTCACCCCTCAGCACTCACCCCTCAGCACTAACCCCTCAGCACTCACCCCTCAGCACTAACCCCTCAGCACTCACCCCTCAGCACTCACCCCTCAGCACTCACCCCTCAGCACTCACCCCTCAGCAGTCACCCCTCAGCAGTCACCCCTCACCCAGTACCGCGACCCATACCCCCCTCCACCTGCCTAACAATGATGGTGTATTGTGTGTTGCAGGGCCACGCGGTGACCGACCCGGAGCACCTGGCAGACTCCGCCCCCGGCCAGCGCCTGGACGGCCAGCCCACAGGGACTGTAGCAGCGATGGGGAGGGCAGCTCCAACAACAGCCCTCTGGCCCTGTCCAATGACGACACGATGACCCAGGTCACAAGCACACAGGAGACAGACAGACATGAAAGAGAACAACACGACACCACCACGGAGGGGACGGACATACAGGACATGGTACCCCAGGGACCCCCGACCGCAGGTCCAATGAAGACACTGAGGATGCGTCACAGCTGTCCCCTGCATCCTCCGCCACCGCAGATATTCTCACCTCGGTTGGCCATGTTAGTGATGAGGCTTCTGGGACACTAACTGGTGCGCACCACACAGCCGCTCCGTTCCAGCAGGTGGAGGTAGGAGCAGCCAAGGGGCTGGATGGTCGGAGGGCAGCCCAGCCCCGCCAAACACCTGCCGCCCAGACGGGGTCCCGAGTTCCTGGAGTTCCGCCGCCCACCCATAGACCCAATGCAGTCGGGGACCCAGGGGCGTGAGAAGGTGTCGGCCGGTTTCCAGCAGCTGCTTACGCAAGTGCAGGAGTGCATCTTGGAGCAGGAAATGGTGCCGGTCATGAGTGCCTCACAGGCCAACACTGCACGGGTTGCATCTGCGGTGGAGAAAATGGTGGCGACGGTGTCGGGCATGGAACTGAGTTTGCAGGACCTGGGGCTATCTGTGCACGCGGCCTCTGCGGCCCAGTACAGGGCTGCCATCTCACAGGCAGCCATGAGCCAGGGCCAGTGAACATCGCTCAACATCCTGGTGCGATCTCAGCAGGCCATGGCCCAGTCCCAGCAGGCCATCGCTGAGAGCATCAGCGACAATGCCCGGGTGATGGATGGCTTTAGTACAGAGCCAGACAGGGATGGGGAACTCCCTAAGCTCCATGGCTGCAAACGTCCAGACCCTGGTTGATCCAGCTGCGATCCTCCAGGACTGCTGGCAACGCCAGGTGATGGTGGTGCCCTGGGTGCTGGATCCGCTCGCAACAACATCCCATGGAGCTCCTCGGGGGCCACCGGGCACCTCGAGGGAGGAGGAGGTGCTGGGGCTCGTTCTAGCTCCCTCTGCAGGGGGGTTGCCGGAACCCTGTGCCACCTCGGCCACCCCCCACCCCCCACCCCCTACCGTCCCTGGTGCATTTGGTGGGCAGCGGGCAGAACAGGGTGGCACCACACCATCCGAATTGCCCGAGGTGCAGCCTGGCCCATCCAGGCCGGGCCACCCCAGGAAACGGCCGCCAAAGGGGACCCTAGTCACAGGGCAGGAATCACAGGAGTCCACCTCCAGTTCTGCTGTACCGTCTGGGGGAACACCGAGACGTAGTCATAGGCCAGAAAGGTAGACACTGATGGGTAAGTTGGCACGGGTGCTGGGCACAGAATATTTAGATGGGCTAGGGCATAGGTACAGGACATCTGTTATTAAACAAATTCCACACCTATGTGAGCTGCCTTTGTACTCTGATGCTGGGCGGGGATGGGGCGGGAACTGTGTACCAGTGTGTGTGAGGGATGCTGCGATAGAAGTTGAGTTCCGGTGCGTGTGACGTGCAACTCTATGCACCACCTACACCCCCCAGCCATACGACAGGGCCATGCGATGCAGTGTCTGGGCCGCGTGCAGGGTCCACCCAGGTGGAGGGTCTTGATGTGGCCGTGAGTCAGACATTATCGAACGATGTATGGCTCAGAACCCATCACAGGGCGGGCTGTCATCATCCTCCATGCCTTGTACCAGACCCGCTTACACCATCAACCGCGTGCCCCCATCCCGGTGGTGGGGGAGGTGCCGAACTCTGCTGTCTGTGCCCATGCCTATCACTACTGACCCCCACCGTGGCCGCCGAAACGTGTAGCTACCAGCGACACCCGTGCCTGCTGGCCCAGCCGGCGGCGCTGTTGCCGTCCATCCCCCATGTCCCGTGCATCTGCTTCCCCCTCACCATCCCCCTCATCTGGAGAAGAGTTCCCCTCATCCTGACCGTCCTCCTCCTCCTCCTCCAGCACATCGCCCCTCTGCTGGGCTATGCTGTGCAGGACGCAGCAGACCACAACGATGCCACCGACCTTCTCTGACGGGTACTGGAGGGCCCCCCCTGAGCGGTCCAGGCACCTGAAGCAGCCC
Source organism: Scyliorhinus canicula (assembly GCF_902713615.1). Lineage (NCBI taxonomy): Eukaryota > Metazoa > Chordata > Chondrichthyes > Carcharhiniformes > Scyliorhinidae > Scyliorhinus > Scyliorhinus canicula. The sequence goes on from NC_052159.1 coordinate 19,944,439, forward strand.
AAAGCACCTTTTAACCACACTCCTGGTAGCTGCATGGGCATCATTGTAGCGGTGCTCCACGTCGGTCTGTGGCCTCCGTATAGACGTCATCAGCCACGACCGTAACGGACCCTGTCGCCCAGCAACCAGCCCGGCTGATAACGATTGGAACGTTATAAAGGAGTCATGCACACTGCTAGGGTACCTGGCGCAGACATGCAGGATCATCATCCTGTCGTCACAGACCACCTGAGTATGTACCCTTCCTGTTCAGGCACATGGCCCTTTCCTCCAAGGTGGGCCGCATGGCGATGTACACTCCATCGATCGCCCCTGCACCATGGGTATCCAGGCAAAAGCGGCGAAACCGGCTGCGCGGGCATCCTGGTGGGCGCGGTCCACAGGGAACTGTATATATCGGTCCGCAAGGTCGTACAGGGCGTCGGTGACAGCCCAGATGCACCTGTGCACCGATGGCTGGGAGATGCTGAACAGGTCCCCATTGGGCGACTGGAACGACGCCGTCACAAAGAAGTTGAGGGCGACCGTCACCTTGACGGCCACGGGAAGGGCATGTCCACCCCCCGGTCCCACGTGGTGCCAGGTGTACCATCAGGTGGCTGATGTGGGCGATGGTCTCCCGGCTCAGCCAGAGTCTCCGCCTGCACGCCCTGTCCGTGAGGTCCTCGAAGGACATGCGGGGCCGGTACACACCTTGTCGCATCGAATGCCTCCGTGGCCATGGCACACCCTCCTCCTCCTCCTGGTCATCCTCCTGAGGTGGCTCCCGCATGGCTGGTGCTTGTCCTGTGCCTCTCGGGCGTGTGGCCGTGCAGCCTGGGCGGCTTGCACGTGCCCCACTGCAGCCCACTGCTCTACAATGGACTCCGCCACCTCCCTGTCACGCCCGTGCTCCAGCTCCCATTGGGCTTCATGCAGGGCAGCAGCCCCCGCCATGTTGGCCAGCGACGCTGGAAGATGGCTAAACATTGTACTATCTGTAGGGGGTGGGAGTAGACAGGGTTTCAGTATTGATGTACCCCCCTCCACAACCAGGTGCCATGGGCTACATGACCGTCCCGGTTGCCAGCACGCGCCCCACCCCTGCCCCCTCGGTGCCCTGAGACCTGTCGGCCGTCCCCCCCTGCCAGGGCCACTGGTGGCACTGCCCTGACCGGGGGGGCTCTCGTGTGTGCCGCCCTGGACCGATCCGCTGGTGGGTGCCGCCAGTTTGGTGGGGGGCTGGGGAGGGATCTGGCACACGTCAGGACAGCCAGGCCGCCTGCGCCGCAACAGCGAACGGGTTGGGTGGACAGCTGCGTGTCCGCCTTCATGGGGTCTGGCCATTGCATCCGCCCTGCCATGGTGGGCCGTGGCTGCCCACAGCCTTTGTTGCCCCCACCGCTCCTTCCCCACTCCCACATCCGGATGTGTGGGACCACCCCTCCCCACCCACACCCCCGAAAGTGTGGGACCACCCCCCACCCCCACCCACACCCCCAGATGTGCGCCCCCCCACCCCACCCCTACCCCCACCCCCGGATGTGTGTGACCACCCACCCCTGGCAGCCTCTCCCACACCGCCTGCAGACATGGCCGTGCCACACCCCCTCCCCGTGCTCCCCACCCCGTCAACCCCCGCTCCACGCCATCACCCACATCCTCCCACAGCATCAGCCAGCATGACTGACGCTGTTTTATAGCATGTTAGACCGACGCCGGCGTGGCATCCGGTCATGCCAGCGGAACTTCGACCCATCCGGCCCGGAGAATCCCTGCTCCATCGGAGAATCGCCACTGCAACCGTTTTTGCCGATTCTCCGTGTGGCCGGCTGCCATGCACAGGCACCCGTTTTGGCACGCATCGGAGAATGGCACCGCGGCGATTCTCCGACCCGGCGGGAAGTCGGAGAATCCCGCCCAAGGTCATTTCTCTAAAGGGTGTGAGTACCTGAAAGAGGTCTTTAAGATTCAGAAAGGATATTGAATCAGCTTCCATCACCATTGCCGGCAGTGCATTCCATATCAGAATAACTCACTGTGTGATAACATTTTCCTCATTTCCACACTAGATTCTTCAACAATTATCTTAAAGCTCTGGTTACTGACCTTGCTGCCAGTATAAACAGTTTCTCCCTGTTAACTCTATCAAAAAGACCTCATAATTTTGAATATTTCTATTAAATTTCCCCTTAGCCTTCTCTGCCCTAATCTCTTCACGTGACTGAAGGCCCACGTCCCGGGTACCATGTTGCTAAATCTGTGCACCCTCTCCAAGGCTTCCTTACTGAAGTGTGGTGCCCAGAATTGGACATCATACCTTAGCTGAGGGCTAACCAGTGATTTATGAACATTCATCATAACCTCCTTGATTTTTGACCTCTATGCCTTTATTTATGAAGCCTAGGATCGTATATCCTTTCTTAACATCTTGTCCCATCATCTTCAAAGATTTGCACATGTGAATCCCATGTCTCTCTGTTCCTGCACCCACTTTTGTCTTTATAGTGGTCAAAAGTCACAGAAAGAAACTGTACAATTACATTAATGAGCAGGCAGTTAAGAGAGTGAGTGTGTTCCAACTGATCCATCGCGTGTATAACAGCCTCATTTGTGTCCTAAAGGCATATACGTATCAAATAAATGAAAATTACAATATGTCATTAAACAGTCTGCCGTTCTTTTGTGGCCGTTGGTTTTCTTTTTGCTTTCCTTTGAACATTTTATTCCTGTGCTCATCAAAGTGTAAAACACCAGCGATCAGACTCAAGCTCTTGTTTGTTTTCAACATCGAACCTCAGCGAGGTTCGGGGTATAGGCTAGGGTGCAGCTAGACTCACCACCATCAAGTTTTTAAAAGTGTAGGAGAGACAAGGAGGTCAATCAAGACCTCCAGGTCAATGGCAACAAGCTTAGGTTTTAAAAGTCTGAAGACTTTGGAGACGGGAAAGTCACTGAGTGAATAACTACCCCTCTGGAGGTTCAGAAGTGATAGCAGTAATGTGGCTTATTAAACATGTGTCCAAATCCTATCTCCTTCATGGTAAGGAATGTCCAGGCATGTAATGGAGGGGTGTCTGGGGGACACTGTGAGGTGGATTGGAAGAGAGGTGGTTGCAGTGATCCTGGGCTGGATTCTCCCGCCGCCAGGTCGGAGAATCACCGGGGTGGGGGGCGGCTTGAATCCCGCCCCCACCGTCTCCCGAAGTCTCCGGCACCAGAGATTCGGTGGGGGCCCCGGCGATTCTCCGGCCCGCGATAGGCCAAATTCTCACTGCTGTCATGCCGGTCCCGCCGGCGGGAATCAAACCACCTCCCTTACCGGCGGGATTGGCAGCGCAGGCGGGCTCCGGGGTCCTGGTTTGGGGGGAGGTCGATTTGGCCCCGGGAGGTGCCCCCACAGTGGCCTGGCCCACGATCGGGGCCCACCGATCGGCGTGCGGGCCTGTGCCGTGGGGGCACTCTTTTCCTTCCGCGTTGGCCATAGCCTTCACAATGGCGGAGGCGGAAGTGACCCCATCCCCTGCGCATGTGCGGAGATGACGTCAGCAGCCGCTGACACTCCGGCGCATGCGCGGACTTCCGCCGGCCGGCGAAGTCCCTTCGGCCCCAGCTGGCGTGGCGCCAAAGGTCTTTCCCGCCAGCCAGCGGGGCGCCAACCACTCCGGCACGGGCCTAGCCCCTCAAGGTTAGGGCTTGGCCCCTAAAGGTGCGGAGAAATCCGCACCTTTGGAGCGGCCTGACACCGGAGTGGTTCACACCACTCTACCCAGCCCCGCCGGGTAGGAGAGAATCCCGGCCTTGCTTCCAGTAATCCCAGGAGTTGGGTCAGGCTCATGGTGGGGACCACTCTTTGCCGTTCAGTCTCTTACGTGATGACTTGGATTAAAGAGCTGCCAAACACAAGCTTTGAACCTGGACATCCAGAATATCAAAGTGGCTGGCACACTGCAAACTATCTTGAATAGGTCCTTCCATCAAGCTGAGCGGTGATTGTCAATCACACAGCTGATGGGAAAGCTACGATTTTGCACGAAAACTGCTGTTAGAGGTAGCTTCTGAGAACCTATGCTCATAAATCCAGGATTTGATGCCCACTGTACTTAGAATCATAGAATCTCCCGTGAAGAAGGAGGCCATTCGGCCCATCGAGTCATCACTGGCCCTTGGAAAGAGCACCCTCACCTCCACCCTATCCGCACAACCCAGTAACCCCACCTAACCTTTTTGGACACTCAGGGCAATTTAGCATGGCCAATCCACCTAACCTGCACATCTTTGGGTTGCAGAGAGGCAACCGGTTGCAACCGAATCAAAATTTTCAAGTGGAACAGACAGAGAAGCAATTTCCATTCACTGAAGAGGCAAAAGGGGCAGAGTTTAGGAATCAAAGTCTAAAAATTCAAGGCACTAATATCTTAACCCTTCCTGCGTAAAAACGATGGAAGAGTTTCAGAAATATGACAGCACCAAATAAGTGTTCGTTTTTCCATAGAATCCATACAGTGCAGAAGGAGGCCATTCGGCCCAATGTGTCCGCACCAACTCTCTGAAACAGCACCCTACCTAGGCCCACTCCCTCACCCTATCCCTGTAATCCCGTAACCCCACTTAACCTGCACATCTTCGGACTATGGGTGGAAACCGAAGTGCCTGGAGCACCACGTAGACACGGGGAGAACGTGCAAACTCCACACAGACAGTCAGGGCTGGAATCAAACCCGGGTCCCTGATGCTGTGAAACAGCTGTGCGGCCGTGCTGCCCACAACATTCTTAAATCTGATCGCAACTAGTTCATCAAAACAACTAATGTACTCTAGAAAATAGAGTAAATTATATTGACATGAACACATACCCATTTCACCCAGCTCACCTTCATTCTGACTTCGGACTTTGTACGTTTTATATTCCACTGGATGCAGTAATGGCACAACGGTACCTTGACCTGGCTCCCCATAAGTTAAAATAAGTTTTTCCATGCTGCTGAAAGAGCGAGGCTGAACTCCTTTCGACGTCTGTCGTGTGAAAGAATAAAATAGAAATAAATTAGATTGCCGACTCTGGTACTGCAGTGTAAACCACTCAGAACCTCAAGCTTGCCAGCTCAGCTGCTAACTGAGCAGAGCCCAGTCGCTCACAAACCTGTAACTTCCACCAGCTAAAAAAGGGAAAAGCCAGCAAGTGTGTGGAAACATCATACCCTCACGTTCCCTTCCAAGTCACACCCCATCCCAATTTAGACACGTCACTGTTCATAGATTATCATAGAATTTACAGTGCAGAAGGAGGCCACTCGGGCCATCGGGTCTGCACCGGCTCTTGGAAAGAGCACCCTACCCGAGGTCAACACCTCCACCCTCTCCCCATAGCCCAGTAACCCCACCCAACAGTAAGGGCAATTTTGGACACTAAGGGCAATTTAGCATGGCCAATCCACCTAACCTGCACATCTTTGGACTGTGGGAGGAAACCGGAGCACCCGGAGGAAACCCACGCACACACGCGGAGGATGTGCAGACTCCGCACAGACAGTGACCCAAGCCGGAATCGAACCTGGGACCCTGGAGCTGTGAAGCAATTGTGCTAGCCACAATGCTATCGTGCTGTCCTTCATGGTCTCACAGACCAAATCCTAGAATTCCCTACCTAACAACAGATTGTATTCTGGCACAATGCACGCACCTGATGAAGGAACCACGCTCCGAAAGCTCATGATTCCAGACTTTAACCTGGTGTTGGAAGGCGTCTTACTGAAACAGCACTGTGGAAGCATCTTGAAAACTCAGACTTATCTGGCGTAAGCAGTGATGGACAATAAAAGCTAGGCTTGCATGGGATATTCACAGAGCTAGAGAATATTTTTTTACATGTCAATAAGTCTGCCAAGAATCCCATGCATGTAACATTCATTGTACAATTAAAAATGTGTAAAGCTCAGTATGTTGCTGTGTCTAAAATACTGGGCTCCAAATATGTAACTTGCCAATGCCTTCCAGTCAGAAGGTGACATAAAAATGTATTGTGCTGGAACACAATCAGCAGTATACTTTCAGATAATAGTCCAGCCACTTTAATTTTAATTCAAAGCAGGAAACTATTGCAAAGATTTTTACTGTGGCTGTATTATTGCAAAGGTTTTTAAATCTCCTGTGGAACCAGCTGCTCTAAACGTCCTAATTGATGTCTACCTATCTGAACCTCACGTTCCATAGAATCACGACAGTGCAGAAGGAGGCCAATTGGCCCATCGAGGGTTCACCGACCCTCTGAAAGAGCACCCTACCATGGCCTGCTCTCCCAATCTATCCCTGTAACCCCACCTAACCTACACATCTTTGGACTGCAGGAGGAAATGCGGAGCACCCAGAGGGAAGCCACGCAGGCACGGGGAGAATGTGCAAACTCCACACAGAGTGACCCGAGTCTGTGGAATCGAACTCGGGTCCCTGCAGCTGAGAGGCAGCAGTGCTAACCACTGTGCCACCGTGATGCCCATGCACTTTGCAAGCCTCAATGATTTCTGCTTTCCTCTGATTTGTGCCTCTTGCACATCCCCGATTTTTATTGATCCACCGTTGCTTTTCATTATTCATTCATGAGATGCGGGCATCACTGGCAAAGCCTGCATTTGTTGCCCATCTTCAATTGCCCTTTGAAAGCAATTAAAAGTAGATTGAGAGTCACATGCAGGCCAGGCCAGATAAAGGTGGCAGATTTCCTTCCTTAAAGTACATTGGTGAACCAGATGGGTTTTTACAACAAGCGAAAGCTTCGTGGTCACCATTATTGGGACCAGCTTTTAATTCCAGACTATTTAAACAAATTTAAGTTCCACAAATTACCATAGGGGCATGTGAACCCTTCTTCCCTAGATTACTAGTCCAATGGCATTACCATGATGCCACTGTCTCCCCAGGTTGCACGCCTTGAAGTGCCGATGTCCTAAACTCTGGAATTCACTCCCAAAGCTTCTTTGCCTCTCTTTCCTCCTTAAATTTCTTTGGCCAGCTTTTAAACACATATCCTAATATCTCCAGGCATTATCTCAAGGTGAATTTTTATTAATTGTTTTTTATGGGATGTGGACATATGAGGCTGGGCCAGCATTTGTTACCCATCCCTGAGGGCACTTAAGAGTCAACAACATTGCTACGGGTCTGGAGTCACATGTAGGCCAGACCAGGTAAGGACGTACCCTAAGGGACATTAGTGAACCAGATGGATTTTTACGACAATTGACAATGGTTTTATCTTAGACTTTTAATGCCAGATTTTTTTTATTGAATTCAAATTCCACCAATCTGTCGTGGTGGGATTTGAACCCAGGCCCCCAGAGCATTACCCTGGTTCTCCCCTTTGCTAGTCCAGCGGCAATGCTACTGCGCCACCTCCTCCAGGCACTATTTCCAGGTGGATGCTTTAACGAACTACTTCCCCGTGCCACCCTCAGGAGGGCTCAGGGTTGCCAGGACGAGTCAGGCTGGCTGTCAGAGAAAGACAGTTGGTAAGAGCAAGGGGCTGTTGCCTCAGGCAGGGTACCCTATTAGCATAAGCCCAGAGGGAGGTGCCAGGCTTCACCAGCTGGTCTCCCACAAGCTGCTGGTTAATTGGGTTAATTGTTGGTGGCAGCAGGAAGAGGTCCTCAGTCGGTCACAATTGGTCAGTTGCCAGGCCGACCGCCTGACTTTTATCTTCCGCCGACACATTCAAATCAATGAAGTACCTTCGACTTTTTTTAAAATTCAGAGCACCCAATTATTTTATTCCAATGAAGGGGCAATTTAGCGCGGCCAATCCACCTATCCGGCACATCTTTTGGGTTGTGGGGGTGAGACCCACACAGACACGGGGAGAACGTGCAAACGCCACATGGACAGTGACCCAGGGCGGGGATCGAACCCGGGTCCTCAGCGCCGTGAGGCAGCAGTGCTAACCACTGCACCACCGTTTCACCCCTGCCTTTGACTTATAATGACTGTTGCACGGGAGGAAATGCAGCAAGCAATTTGCACACAGAACTGTGATAATGATGCTGACGTTGACTGAAGGGGATAAATATTGGTCACTGGGCAGAATCCTTCTGTTCTTGGAAAGAGTGCCAAGGGATCTTTGAATTGCCTTAGAAAGCAGTTGGGACTTCAATTTAATCTCTCATCCAAAAGGTGGTTCCTCTAACAATGCAATAAGCTTTTTGAGCACACGTTTGTTTTACTTGTTTAATTGTTGCCCATCCCTAATTTCCCTTGAACTCAGTGGCTTGCTCGCCCATTTTGTTTCAGACTCAGCTACACTGCTGTGGGTCTGGAGTCACATGTAGGCCAGACCAGGTAAGGATGGCAGATTTCCTTCTCTCAAGGGCATTAGTGAACCAGATGGGTTTTTAAGACATGGTCATCATTCGATTTCTAATTCCAGATTTTTATTGAATTCAAATTTCACTGCCTGACTGGGCTGGATTTGAACCCAGGTCTCAACAGCATTACTCTGGATATCTATATTAACTGGTCCAGTGACAATACCACCATGACACCACCTCCTCCTAATATCCGAATGTCTCTGGAGTGGACTAGGACTTGCAAACTCAGAGGTGAGGATGCCAGAAACTGAACTAGAGCAAACACATGTCACTGGGCTACGCTCTACGCCCCTCGGAGCAGGGGTCACGAATCGCGATTAGGCGGAGAATCAGGCGACTGGCCGAAATCAAGGTTCACGCAAGGTGCCGAAGTGACTGCTATGCTCCGGCCCCCCGCTAGCAGCAGGATCAGGGTTCACACCCGCACACCAGCGGGAGGATGCTAATGGATACAAATGGCTCTTAATGAGTTAAGTGCATTCTAATCACGCCCCTTCACGCTCGAGTGATGTTGCAGTGCTGAGCTGGAAATTGACAGCACTTAACTCTCTTTGATGTGGTGGATGTTTGTAAACATTGCGGTTTCAGCACTTTGATTTACTCATCTATGAAGAAGATGAATGGAACAAGGCTCATAGCTGATTTGTGTAAGGTGACAATCGCAGCCACTAACAAAAATGAATGAATGCCACGCATAAATTTGTATGGCGAGGGATACTGAATTGCTCAAAGATTTGGGCTCCCAATGGGAACATAAATCATGTGCAATTCAGCTCTGGGGGGAGAACAAAAGGTGGGATTCTCCCTAGACGTCGATTCTGTAATCGGCGATCTGGTGGAGAATCCCTCTTGACATCTAAATCGGGGGCAACGCCTGTTTGATGCAGGTTTCGTATGCTCCACCCCCTCCAAAACACCATCATCGCGGATGCGCTGCATCACCTGAAGGCTTCTCTCAATGCTCCGCCCCGATGGGCTGGGTTCCTGACTCCTGACGTGCGGTCTCAGCCATGAGGGAACCCGACGTGGCAGCTATGGACTGTGTCCAGCGCCACCACAATCGGGTGGAAGCCATGCTGCTGGCCGGTGGGGGGGGGGGGGACACACACACACTATCTGGCAGGTCAGGTCCGCGCACGGCCTGCGCCATGTTTTACGGTTTGACCGCTGCAGGTCATCGCTGTGCACATGCTCGGTCACGGTCCCAGACACTCTCCAACCGTTTATTTCATGGAAGCCGGGAATTTTGCGTGACGTGGCTGCTAGCCCCTCACCGGTCGCATTTTCGGTGAGGGGGCAACGCCGATTTTTTTCCACGTAAAACGTCACAAATCCTCCGCACCTAGCCTCAGAAACAGAGAATCTGGCCCTTATGGAGAATTTCTCTCACTGTGTCCCTGCCTGTAGATTGTGCTTATCTACTGTGTGTACTGTGCACTGTGTACTGTGCACTGTGTACTGTGCACTGTGCACTGTGTACTGTGCACTGTGTACTGTGTACTGTGCACTGTGTACTGTGCACTGTGTACTGTGCGCTGTGTACTGTGCGCTGTGTACTGTGCGCTGTGTACTGTGCACTGTGTACTGTGTACTGTGTACTGTGCACTGTGTACTGTGCACTGTGTACTGTGCACTGTGTACTGTGTACTGTGTACTGTGTACTGTGCACTGTGTACTGTGCGCTGTGAGCAGTTTTGGTCCCCTTATTTAAGGAAAGATATTATTTAATTGGAGGCAGTTCAGAGAAGGTTCACGATGATGATCCCCGGACTGGAGGGATTGTCTTCTGAGCAAACCTGAATCGGGCTGGGACTCATTGGAAATTAGAAGGAGAGGTGATCTCATTGAAACATATAGAATCCTTAAGGGATTTGACAGGATAAATGCTGAGAGGATGCTACCCCGGAATTGAGAGTCTAGGACCAGAGGGGCATAGGCTCAGAATAAAGGGGTGCCAATTTATGTCTGAGAGGAGGAGGAATTTCTTCTCCCAGAGGATTGTGAGTCTTTGGAACCCCTTGCCTCAGAGAGTTGTGCGGACAGAGTCCTTGTGGATATTTAAGGCTGAGACAGATAGTTTCTTGATCAGTAAAGGAATCAAGGGTTACGGGGAAAGGGCAGGAAAGTGGATGTGAGGAATATCGGGCGGAATTCCCGGACCCGTCACCGAGTCAGAGAATCGGCGCAACACTGCGCGAATCGCACCACGCTGCCCCGACGCCGGGACGCAATTCTCCACAGTGCGGAGAATCGGCATCATCAGTGCCGGCGTGGTTGGCGTAGTCGGCGCGGCGCCGGTCGGGGTATGCGGCGACTCTCCGGACCCAGGCCACCACGGGCCGGAGCACCGATTCTCCTGCCCGGATGGGCAGAGCGGCCGTCATCAAAAAGCCGAGTCCCACGGCGCCGTTCTAACATCCTCTGAGCCAGCGGGGGGGGGGGGCCTGTGTGAGGGGGTGGGGGGTCCGACCCGGAGGGAGCCTCCATGGTGGCCTGGCCCGCTATCAGGCCCACCGATCGGCGGACCAGCCTCTCTGTCCCCTGGCCCCCTTTCCTCCGCGCCAGCTCCTGGAGCCCTGCACCATTTGGCGTCGGGGCCGCCGCGGGGAAGAAGACCACTGGGCATGTGCTGGTTGGCGCCGACCCAACTGCGCATGCGCGGACCCCGCGGCGCCGAGTTCAGGCCGGGATTAGCAGCTGGGGCGGCGGAGGCCACTCCAGCGCCATCCTAGCCCCCTGTGGGCCGCAGAATGGGGTCGCGGAACGGGCGCCGATGCCGGAGTAAAACACTCCTGTTTTTACTCTGGCGTCGGCACTTAGCCGCCCGTTGGGAGAATCCCGCCCATCAAATCAGCTATGATCCTGTTGAATGATGGAGCAGGCACGAGGGGCCGAATGGCTTGCATCTGATCCTAATTTTTGTCTTAGGGTCTTACAAGTCAGGTGAAGGTGGGATCAGGTTATTAGAATCATAGAACGATGCATCACAAAGAACACCATTCGCCCTATTGTCCCGGTGCTATGAGAGAGCAATCCACTTACTCCCTCCCTTCTGCTCTTTCCCTACATTCCTGCAAATTTTTCAACTTCAAATATTTACTTCATTCCTTTTTGAAAGTTATTCTTGGAAATGCTCTCAGGCAGTGCATTCCAGGCTGTAACAATACACTGCCCTTAAATGCTATTATCTTAATATCGCTGCAGGTTCTTGGGCCAACAACCTTCAAATTCTCCCATATTTTAACAGTTACAAAGGGGGTAGAGTGCTGATGTCAATGGATGTGTAGCACTGCTGAGACGATGCGCTTTGCCTTGTTAATGCAAAAGCCAGGTGCCGGATTCATATACTTTTCTGTACGAAACATAAATCACTTGAATTGCATGCCTTCAAAAATTAAACTCAACTGACAAAACAAAAACATGGCAAAGCTATTGGGCACCGAGAAGAATAAAAGAACAAAATGCCCTCAGCATATGGCTTCCCTGACCTCGGCTGACCTTCAGGATTAAGGATGGATGTCTGCCGTGGCACAAATAGAGACAACGCATTAGGTAGGGCCGGAACCACATCATGTGCATGAAAGCAGCTCCCGTGACATTAATAAATCCTTGCAAGTGACCCATTACTCACCATGTCACACCTGGGGTATAAACCTGCGTTACGATTTGAGAAAACATCGGCTCTTTCTCATGCATGGTAATGAAAGCTGTCATCTGTTTCGTAGCACAAGTGCATAGATGATGGAAAACAGGTGGCATTCTGTTATTATGTGCCTTAAAGACTGATAGCTGAGCCATCTGGGTCAAAGACCCCTGATCCAGCTGCTCAGAATGTGTGCTCTGTCTAGGATGAATGCTAGCCGCACCCCACATGCAGATCTTTTAATGTAATCTCTCACTCATGAAGGTAAGATAACTGGTCGCCTGTCAATTCTTACCACAAGAACAACCGCTGGACAGTGGTTCTGCTTCTGACACTCGTAAATATTACTAAAGCTGTTAAACTCCAATGTGCAGTTTGTTGCTAACAGTGTGGCACACTGGGGTCATCTCACCTGTGACTGTGGTTAGACAAGGGAAGACAGGGCCAGGTGTGAAATTCATTGAATTATAAAAGCCCGACAGTGTAGAAGAAGGCCATTTGGCCCATCGGGTCTGCACGTACCCTCTGAAAGAGCACTCCACCCAAGTCCACTCCCCCACCCTATTCAATAACCCCTTAACCTAACGCATCTTTACACACTAAGGGGCAATTTAACATGACTAATCCGCCTAGCCTGCACATCTTTGGACTGTGGGAGGAAACTGGAGCACCCGGAGGAAACCCACATAGACACGGGGAGAATGTACGAACTCCACACAGACAGTCACCCAAGGTCGGGATCGAACCTTGGTTCCTGGCGCTGTGAGGCAGCAGTGCTAACCACTGTGTTGATGTGCCACCTCCCAGCATGCTTCTGGGATCTTTGGCCTGCTGGGCTTTGCCTTCAGGGTGGGTCGCGCCCATCGCCATTAAGTGCTGAGTGACCACTCCAAGTGGCCAGTTAATTATAACTAAGTGACTATCTTTACTGCTAGACGGGTAGCCACCTCCACACTCACCTGCCTCCAGCGAGATTTTCAACTGGCAGAATGTACCACGTTCAAAATATTTTCCCAACCCACTACCAAAGCCACCACCCCACAGCTGATAAGATTCCACCCTTTAGTTGCCCAATCCTCCGCTCTGCAAGCCCCTTAGAAAGCACTTTCCAAACCCAAACCCACTACCATCTTGAAGATCAAGGGCAGCAGACACATGGGAACAACACTATCCTACAACACCCCTCCACGCCAACCACCATCCTGACTTGGAAATATATCTCCGTTCCTTCACTGCGCTGGGTCCCTAAGAGCACTGTGGGTGTACCTACACCACATGGACTGCAGCAATTCAAAAAAATGGGGGCACAGTGGTTAGCACTGCTGCCTCATAGTGCAGGCACCTGGGTTCAATTCTGGCCTTGGGTGACTGTGAGGAGTTTGCACATTCTCCCTGTGTCTGCGTGGGTTTCTTCCGGGTGCTCCCACAGTCCAAAGATATGCAGATTAGGTGGATTGGCCATGCTAAATTCCCCCTTAGTGTCCATGGATGCACAGGTTAAAGGGACAGAACGGGGTGAACGGGGGAGTGAACATGGGGTAGGTTGCTCTTTCGGAGGGTCATTGCAAACTTGATGGGCCAAATGGCCTCCTTGTGCACTGTAGGGATTCTATGAAAGTAACTCACCACCACCTTCTCAAGGGCAATTCAGGATGGCAATTAAATGAGTAAAACAAAACGAGTTTCTGCTAGACGAGTCGGGTAAACATCAACCCTGAGCATTTTGTTAAGTAGTCAGCGGGTACTTGGGCTGGTGGCTGGCACGTGAAGACTGCAAATGTGGATGAGCTCAGGCTGGAGCTCAATCCGTAATCTAATAATCACAACAGATATGAATTTTTCCCAAACAAGGTTAAAAATTATAAACCACAAGCTCATCTCCAGTTTGAGTTTTGTGTCCAATTCTTGACATCCCACTTCCGGAAATGTGTGAAGACTTTGGAGAGTGTACAGAAGTAATTTAGTAGAATGGTTCCAGGGATGCAAGATTATAGCTACATGGATAGACTGGAGAAACTACTGTTGTTCTCCCTCAAGCATAAAATGCTGAGAGAAGATCTGATACAGATGTCTAAGATTATGAAGGGGTTAGATAGAGTAAATAAAGAGAAACTGTTCCTCATCTCTGCCGGGTCGATGACTGGAGGACACAGATTTCAGGCGATCAGCAGAAGAGCCGGAGGAAACATGAGGAAAGAGCTTTTAATGTGACGAGTTGTTGTGATTTGAAATGCACAATCTGCGCAGGTCGTAGTCCAGGGATTTGGAGAAAGAGTGGGAAAGTGGGATGAAATGAATCGCTGTTTTATAGAATTGGCAGTAATTTGCTGGGCTGGATTTTCTCCGTCTGTGCTGTCTTCCTCATCATTCTATGAGTTTTCTAAGTGCATTAATATCCAATTCCTAGCTGGAGGTGAGGTTACTCACTGGAGAATTCCCAAATTCTGACCTGTTCTTTTAGCCAGATAACTTAAGTGGCTGGTCCAATTACGTTTTTTGTTACCTTCGTTAATTAAAACCCCCAAGTATTGATCAGGGGGGGGTTTACGATGGCAATGCCATTCAACAGCAGATGGTTACATTCTCTCTTGTTGAAGCTGGTCATTGCCTGGCACTTGTGTTATTGCCGGGCATCACTGTTACTTTCCGCTTTTCAGCATCAGCCTGAATGGGATGCAGGCCTTACTGCGTGCGTGCACAGTTACCCGCACAGTTACGCATCTGACACAAACCAGGCAAGGGTTCAAATTGGGTCTATGAGCATCCTTTTGATCAAGCGCATTTAAAATGCCATCAACATTATCCAAGTGAACAGTGACAAATTCCTTCCCCAACTGTCTCCAATTCACAAAAGTGATCGTGTAGCCTTGGTGTTGTTCCTACTGCTCTTCCCAACTACATCTTATTCCTGATGTTGCAGCGTTGGTATCCGTTTCTTTTTTTCAAATAAATTTAAAGTACCCAATTCTTTTTTTTTTACAAATTAAGGGGCAATTTAGGGTGGCCAATCCACCTACCCTGCACATCTTTTTGTGTTGTGGGGATGAGACCCACGCAGACACTGGGAGAATGTGACCAGGGGCTGGGATCGAACCCGGATCCTTGGGGCGTGAGGCAGCAGTGCTAACCACTGTGCCGCCCTAGCTTTGGTATCTGATTCAACATTGCTAGGAGGCTACAGCACCGACACTAAGTAGCAACCTGGCACATATCACCTTAAAGATCAGGAAAAACCAAGAAAAGGTAACAGCTTCAAAATTGAATACTGATCTATAATCTGTATGCTGGAATCGGCAGAGGCCCATGCCGACCTTTATCCCAAATCCCTCAATACCTTTGATTAATAAAAATCTTTCCGTCTCAGTTCTAAAATTAATATTGGATCAAGCATCAATTACTGCTTTCAGAGTAGAGTTTCCGATCTCTACCACTCTTTGTGTGTGGAAATGATTCCCAAATTCCATCCTGAAATCTCTAACTCTAGGATCCAGGTCCCACAGCACCACTCCACCCAACCAGCAGAAACAGTTCCTCCCAATCCTTCCCTACCTGTCCCTCGTATCTTATAAGGGATTAGAAAGTGGTTCAGGTAATGTACCACCGGGACGTGTTTTTTTCCAGAAGGAAGAGTCATCATTGACATGCAAACATTGCAAACACTTAACTTCCAGTATGTTGTCTTCCTGATCCTGCTGGAACTCCTGATTGAATGATTCTGTTCTCTTTTGTGCCCAGTTGCTATCCCATGATTACCAAAATCAATCCCAAACTGCTTCCTGACATCTGACAAAAAACTCAGGCAGCCAACTGAGTCTTCTTGAGAATCACGAAGAGGAAAAAGGACTAAACGGTACATTAGCGCAGGACAAACAACACAGTAGCTTTCCTCGTACCCTTGTTCATCTGCCTCTACATTTTCAGAAAATGATCGATTGAGGAATAAAGGAGGAGCAAGCCCGAAATATGACTCTTTTATTTAAGAACTGGCTGCTACATTTAATGCAACCGCCAAGAGGTTGTCCAACTCTAAACTGCTGATGTGAACTTTACAAAATATAACAAGGTAATTCATAGGTCATACTCTCTTTTATTGTCACAAGTATGAAGTTACTGTGAAAAGCTCCTAGTCACCACATTCTGGAACCTGTTCGGGTAAGCTGGTACAGGAATTGAACCTGCGCTGCTGGCCTTGTTCTGCATTACAAACCAGCTGTCTAGCCCACTGAGCTAAAATGTTCGAACTACATAGAAGTAGCACCACAGAAAAAGGCCATTGGACCACGATGGCCTATTCTGGTCTTCATGTTCTACATGTACCTCCTCACATTCTACTCAACTAACCCTTTCAGCATATACTTCTGTTCCTTTTGCCCTCATATATCTAGTTTCCTCTTAAATTAAGAGTGGATAAAAATTTGCCCTGTTTTAATATTAAAAGGACTGGCTCAATGGTGCAATATGCTATTGCAATATGCAGCACGGTAGCATTGTGGATAGCGCAATTGCTTCACAGCTACAGGGTCCCAGGTTCGATTCCCCGCTGGGTCACTGTCTGTGCGGAGTCTGCACATCCTCCCCGTGTGTGCGTGGGTTTCCTCCGGGTGCTCCGGTTTCCTCCCACAGTCCAAAAGATGTGCAGGTTAGGTGGATTGGCCATGCTAAATTGCCCTTAGTGTCCAAAATTGCCCTTAGTGTTGGGTGGGGTTACTGGGTTATGGGGATAGGGTGGAGGTGTTGACCTTGGGTAGGGTGCTCTTTCCAAGAGCCGGTGCAGACTCGATGGGCCGAATGGCCTCCTTCTGCACTGTAAATTCTATGAATTCTATGAGAGCCCAGGCTGACAAGGTGAGATACAAAAGATGAGGTGAATAAATTATTCTCAGACAGAAACAATGAGGTGGAGAAGAGGTATAGAAATGAGTCTTCACACACAATGTGGACAGGCGGCTGACCTTGCACGCTAACACATAATGCCGGTCTGTGTGGAGTTTGCACATTCTCCCCGTGTCTGCGTGGGTTTCCTCTAGCTGCTCTGGTTTCCTCCCACAGTCCAAAGATGTGCAGGTTAGGTGGATTGGCCATGCTAAATTTCCCCTTAGTGACCAAAGATGTGTAGGTTAGATGGGGTTACAGGGTTGATGTGTTGGGTAAGCTGTCTCTGCGAGGACTGCGTTTACTGCAACAGTGAGAGAGACAGGCTTCCAACACTTGAAGAAATGCAACTCGATTTTATTGAACTCTTAACTATCATACATACTTTAACTGTGGGTTGACACTATGTTGCCTTGACTGGAGACCTGAGGCTAACCTGACCAGACTATCTTACTACCATATGGTGTATGTTCTAGTTGCTGCTCACGGGCTCTGACTGTCTCAGAGGCTGCATCCCCAGAGAGCGGGAAAACTAGCGCCCTCTGGCTTTATAGTGGTCGTGTCCTGTCTGGTGATTGGCTGCTGTGTTCACTGGTCATCCTGTGTGTCAATCACTGCCTGTCCGTGCACCATCATATATACCTGTGTGTATATTATGACAAGGGCTACGGGGTTAGGATGGGGGAGTGGGCCTAGGTAGGGTGCTCATTCGGAGGGTAGGTGCAGACTTGATGGGCCGAATGGCCTCCTTCTGCACTGTAGATATTCTATGGTTCTATTCTATAGCGAGTTCATTTAATCTTTGTGCCAATCCTACAAAGCAAAGTGTATTTTATGATACACCGGGAGACCCACTGGATTGGGGAATAGATCACTAAGCTCCATAAGTGGAATGCTTTTAATGATATGTCCAATTTTGAGAATCAAACATGGTGCCTTGGTCGAGTACATTGAAGCTGTAAACGTCCTTTATCAACAGCCACGTTATTGGGTAGGTGTTGAGTAGAAAGCAGATGCTGGGAAGGCAGGGCGTATTATCAAGAGTAAGCAGGAAATTCTTGCACTTCTCCCTCTGGACTTTATAGAGCAGCATCTACATAGGTCTGGGAATAGGCCATCTGACCACTATTTCAGGCAATGTCAATAGAACGAAATGTGGAGATAACAAACATGGTGGTACCTTTCAAACTAACTGGTTATAAATAAAGTAGCTTTGGCAGCACTAATTCTCTGTAATTTTTATTCATACGTTCATTCCCATATTGTGGAAGTGAGTGGCAAGGCTAATGTTTAGTGATCATCCCTAGTTTCCCTTGAGAAGATGATATCTGGCCAAATAGTCACAACAGAATCCAGTAAACACAGATTATTGAAATAGTCAGTGGGTCTGGCAGCAGCTGTAGGGAGAAAAAGAGAACTAACTTTTCAGGTCAATTGCCTTTATTTCAAATGATAATCGCAAATGTAAAATCTCCCATGAACTAATGTAACTGGGCGGAGTTTTAGGGTGTAAAGTGTTCGTCTTTTCCCCAGCATTAAAAATATTTCTTGATATAGTTACGAATGGTAAAGTGGTGCTAAGTATTAATCCAGATGAATCATGGAATCCCTACAGTGCAGAAGGAGGTTATTTGGCCCATCACATCTGCACCGACCCTCGGCCCACTTCCCGCCCTATCCCGCACATCTTTGGAAACAAAAGGGGCAATTTAGCATGGCCAGTTCACCGAGCCTGCACATCTTTGTACTGTGCGAGGAAACCGGAGCACCCAGAGGAAACCCACGCAGACACAGGGAGAAGGGGCAAGCTCCACACAGACAGTCACCCAAGGCCAGAATCGAACCTCAGTACCTAACGCTGTGAGGCAGCAATGCTAACCACCATACTGTCATGTGCGAGTATCTTTTAGACATGGCTATATTTAAGCAATGTACCTTTAAGAAATGAGCACCTCATATTACTGAAGTGATGTCAGAGGGTGGGGGGGGGGTAGTTAAGCTGAGCTCACTTCTGCTTTTTGGGAGTTTTGGTTTCAGTGTGAGAGAGCAGCTGAAAAGTGCCTGGCTGGTTTGCTGAGAGCTGCATGAAGAAAAAGAGCTTGGCTGTGTCTGCATTTTGCAGGAAGCTGGATCTGCTGTGATCTCTCCCAGGAAAGACTATCTCTGAATCATTTGGGTGATTTAAACTCATAATAGTAATGTATTTAACCTGATGTGTTTCTGTTGTTAAAGGTGTTAAGTCTTTTGGAGGTTTGAAGGAACATTTTGAGGGATTATTCGGTGTTGTATTATTTTCAGGGTTATCTTTGGAGTAAGGGGTGGTAAATGATCAAATGTTTATTTAAAAAGGTTAAGTTGAATTCATGGAATAAACATTGTTTTGTGTTTAAAAACCCACGTGTCCAAAATTGTAGTACCACACCTGGAGACCAAGCCGTGTGCTTCAAAAACAACAATACATTAAAGGGAGAGGTTGATTGAACCCCATGATACATTTTGGGGTTCTGAAAACGCTGCTCCCATAACAATACCACCGGGCCAGTGGCTTTGCCACACCAAAAACATCATTTTTGATAAGAGCGCCTTGTGCACCAAAAGTTAGAAGCTCAATTTTAAATCACTGAGAAAAGACGTTTAAAAAAAAATACAGAAACATTTACACTGACATATATTGTCAGTTTCTTCAAAATAAATTTAAACAGAGAAGAGTTGCGTTTATATAGCGCCTTTCAAAACCAACTGACAAAGAGTCAAGGGACTCAAATCATTAACTCTGTTTCTCCCCTAATGGATGCTGCCAGACTTGCTGAGTTTTTCCAGCATCCTCTGTTCTTGTTTCAGATGCCAGCATCCGCGGTATTTTGCTTATTTTAGCAATTCAACCAGGTTACTTCAACACCCCTCTCTCCCCTGCAACCTCGACCACTTTGTAGGACAAGAGCAGCGATGTTGTGGGAATTCCGTCAGCACCAAGTATCCTTCCGCACCACACAGCATCGTGACCTGAGGATGGAATGCCACCCTTGATTATCACTGGGTCACTATCCTGGAATTCCCAGCCTAACACCATCGTGCTGGCACCACTGCCAGGAAGGGCTGCAGCAATTCAAGAAGGTCCACCACCACCTTCCCAGGACTTTAGCGGTGGCCCTGCCCACATCCTGAGACCAAATAAAATAGCTCATTGACTGGGATAAAGTTGCAATCTAAATAACAGGTCATAAAAACACTTCTGTGCGAATCATCTCAGAAGCTTGAAAACAATGAAATTGTATCCAGTGAAGGAACAGAATTCAAGGAAAAAGTAATTGATCAATCAAATCCCATCCTTCCACAGTACAGACTCAATCTATTCTACCATGGGCATGTGGACTTGGCTACACTCAACTAATCACCTGGGGAGCAGAGGCATGGTGTTGGTTTCCTGTGACACATAAAAAGAAAACCACTGTATATTCAGAACTTGACCCCTTATTTGCTTTCTTTTTACTGCACATGTTCTGCTGAACCACAAAAGTTAAGATGGCTGCTACAAGTCACCTGATCACAGGGTTAGCCCACTGTCTGGGAGCTATCCCCAGCAGTTTCAAGAACCAAAATAATTTGAAACGACAGCATTGCCAGTTCGAAGAAGTGATTGGCACAGATGGGGGCTAGCCGCGATATTGCCCTAAATTCAAAATGTTGGTGGAGATGCCTCCAAATTTTTAGTGTGGCCACCACCACAGGATTTGTTGAATATTTAATTGACAATACCGGGAGTGATGCCATTACCAGCTCTCCCAAGCTCGTCTCCCTAACTGACTCTGATTCCATCCTTACCCAGAGGAACCCAGGTCCCTGCACCACCCCAATACCTTCTCCGCATTAGCTGCCCAATAATAATATAACAGATTTGGCAGCACGAGGCCCCCCTCCCTGTCCCTGCCTATGAAGCACCCCCCTTCGAATCCTCGGGACCTTGCCCGCCCAGATAAATCCCATAATAAGCCAGTCTACCACTTGAAAACATGATTTGGGCAGAAATACTGGGAGGTACTGGAACAGGAATAGGAATCTAAGCAGTATATTCATTCTAACCGACTGAACTTTGGGCAGCATGGTAGCATGGTGGTTGGCATAAGTGCTTCACAGCTCCAGGGTCCCAGGTTCGATTCCCGGCTGGGTCACTGTCTGTGCGGAGTCTGCATGTCCTCCCCGTGTGTGCGTGGGTTTCCTCCGGGTGCTCCGGTTTCCTCCCACAGTCCAAAGATGTGCGGGTTAGGTGGATTGGCCATGCTAAATTGCCCGTAGTGTCCTAAAAAGTAAGGTTGGGGTTGTTGGGTTACGGGTATAGGGTGGATACGTGGGTTTGCGTAGGGTGATCATTGCTCGGCACAACATCGAGGGCCGAAGGGCCTGTTCTGTGCTGTACTGTTCTATGTTCCATGAACTCGACCCACCGGCGATAGCAGGAGGCTGTCCCACCTCCGTAGGCCTGCCTTGACCCTCCCCACCAAGCTCGTATAATTCAGTTTCCGTAATCGTCACCACTCTCCCACCACAAGTACCCCAAGTACCGGAATCTGATCCCAACCAATCGAAACGGCAGTCCGCTCGGCCTAGTTCCCCTCCCACTACTCCTTCGACAAAACATTCACTTTTCCCTATATTCTGCTTATAGCCAGAGAAAGCCCAAAATCGCCGCAGAATCTCCATGATATTCCCAATAGATGCCTCTGGATCCCTTACGTATAACAGCAAATCATCAGTATATAATGATACCCTCAAGTTCCACCCCCTCTAAATATCCCATTCCATTCCTTTTAGGCCCTCAATGCCATGGCCAGTGGCTCAATTGTCATTACAAACAGCCAAGGCGATAATGGACATCCCTGCCTCGTGACCCGATGTAACCGAAAGGTCTCAAGAGGTCATATTATTACTGCAAACACTAACAAACGGTGCCACACACAGCAGCTGCTCCCAGGACACAAACCCCGGACCCAGCCCGAATTTCTCCAATTCTGTGAAGAGGTATCCCCACTCCAACCAGTCAAACGCCTTCTCTATGTCCAGAGATACAATAATCTCCAGTACCGGACCGGTCGCAGAGAAATCACCACATTAAGCAACCGGCACACATTCGCCGGCAGCCTCCGCCCCTCCACAAACCCCATCTGATCTTCCCCTACTCTGGAAAGACCAACTTCAGTGTCAAAGCCAACACCTTGGCCAGCAATTTGGCGTTTACGTTCAACATGGGGGTCGGGGTCCTTGTCCTTCTTCAAAAACAGCTAAATGGACGCCTGCTCAATGTCCCCGGGAGAGTGCCCCACTCTAAAGAGTCCTTAAATATGCCCAGCAAAAATGGACCCAACTGCTCCATGAACTTTGTGTAGAACTCTGTCGGGAATCCATCCGGCCCCAGCGCCTTCCCTGACTGCATCTGTTTCAACACACCCTGGATCTCCTCCAAACAACGCAAGGCCTCCAACTACTCCCACAGCCCATCACCCATTCTGGGAAATTCTAGACTCCCCAAAAACTCCGCCATCCCGAGTCCATCTTTAGGTGGTTCCGACCAATATAACCTCTCATAAAAAGCCTTGAACACCACATTCACCTTCTCCAGATCAGAGACCAACTTACCCTCTCGGTCCTCAACCCGAACAATCTTCCTGTCCGTCTCCCGCCCTGTTAATTGTTAAAGCAAAAGCTGACGCACCTTTGCCCCATATTCGTAAACTGCCCCTTTTGCTCATCTCACTGCCGCACCGCTTTGTCCATCACATCAGGTCAACTGCATTTGCAGTTCCCTCCTGAACATCAACAATTCAAGAGTCGGATCCCTCACATATCTATGATCCACACTTCAAATCTTATCCACCGATTTCTATCTCTCCTCCCAAGCCTCTGCAACCGCATGTGCTTTAATTGCTATAATCACTCCCCTGATCAGCACTTTCAGTGCCTCCCAAAGAATGAAGGGTGAAACCTCACCATTGTCATTGTTAGCAATGTATTCCTGTATGGCCTGGGAAATCCTCCCACAGACCCCAAAATCCGACAGCAACCCAACATCTTACTTCCAACACTCACCGTGCTCTTCACCCATTCCCAGCACCAGGTCCACCCAACGTGGGACGTGATCCGAAATCACCACCGCTGAATATTCGGCCTCCCTAACTCCAGTCAGTAGAGTTCTACTTGTAATGAAGTAATCCATCCGCGAATACACTTTGTGCACCACGGAGAAAAATGAAAACTCCCTCTCGCCCAAGTGCACAAACCTCCACTGGTCTACCCCTCCCACCTCCTCCATTATCGTTGACCATACTCTCGCCATCCTGACCAGGGCGTGTAATCTCGGCCTACATTGATCTGCCTTCGGGTACAGCACACACTTCATATCACCCCGCCCCCATAATTAGATGGTGCGTGTCCAGGTCGGGCACCGCCGCTACCAACCATCTCATGAACGACACAACCTTGAGTCAGCCTCGGTAAGTCAAACACTGCTCAACAATACCCAGGCCCTTGGCCCACCAAAGATGATGACCTGCTTCACCTTAAGGATGAGACAAAAAAAAATTCTGGCCATTGCTAGCCCTGCCCCCCACTATGCATCCCCCTTCCCCCCCTCTATTGACCCTGTTTCCCTCCCAATCAACCATGCTAGACTCATCGACCCGCATGGAATTGACCCAACAAGTTGCAGCCAAACCCCACACCGCTCCCATTAACTAGCCTAACTGTTAGCGCTAGCAAGGTGACACTCCCTCCCCCTCAGGTCCGATTCCCAGGCACCACCAAACCCAAGACCCTTGATCCCTATCCCCCACCCTCACCCCACGTCCTACCATCCCCCATAGCCTAATCGCCTATCGCAAAAAGAGAAGACCAAACACAGAATTCTCCCATTATCAACAAACGACATGGCCACAGAGAGCAAGACAAACATAACCCACACAAATACAGGTCATGCCTCACTAATTTGGAAGTCATACCTCACTAATTTGATTGGGTTTTTTGAGGAGGTGACAAAGATGATTGAGGAGGGAAGAGCGGTGGGTGTTATTTACATGGACCTCAGTAAAGCCATTGACAAGGTGCGTCATGGCAGACTGGTACAAAAGGTGAAGTCACGCGGGATCAGAGGTGAGGTAGCAAGATGGTTACAGAACTGGCTCGGTCACAGAAGGCAAAAGGTAGCAGTAGAAGGATGTTTTTCTGAATGGAAGATTGTGACTAGTGGGGTTTCACAGGGATCTGTGCTGGGGCCTCTGTTGTTTGTGGTGTACATAAACGATTTGGAGGAAAATGTAGCAGGTCTGATTAGTAAGTTTGCGGATGACACTAAGGTTGGTGGAGTGGCAGATAGTGTTGAGGATTGTCAGAGGATAGAGCAGGACATGGATGGATTGGAGACTTGGGCAGTGAAATGGAAGGAGTTTAATCCGGACAAATGTGAGGTAATGCATTTTGGTAGGTCTAACATAGAGGGGAAATATACCATAAATGGCAAAGCTCTTAGGAATATAGAAAGTAATAGAGGTGTGGGCATGCAGGTCCACATATCTTTGAAAGTTGCAACACATGTGGACAAGGTAGTCAAGAAAGTATACGGAATGCTTGCCTTCATTGGACGCGGCATCGAGTATAAAAACTGGCAAGTCATGCTGCAGTTATATAGAACCTTGGGCAGGCTGCACTTGGAATATTGTGCCCAATTCTGGTCGTCACACTGCCAGAAGGATGTGGATGTGGAGAGGGTGCAGAGGAGGTTTACCAAGATGTTGCCTGGTCTGGAGGGTGTTAGCTATGGGGAGAGGCTGAATAGACTCGGACTGTTTTCATTAGAATGACGGAGGTTGAGGGGTGACCTGATAGAGGTCTACAAGATTATGAGGGGCATGGATAGAGTGGATGGGCAGGCACTCTTTCCCAAGGTGGGGTGGTCAGTCACCAGAAGGCATAGGTTTAAGATCCATGGGGCAAAGTTTAGAGGAGATGTGCGAGGCAGGTTTTTTTACACAGAGGGTGGTGAGTGATTGGAACGCATTGCCTGGGGAGGTTGTGGAAGCAGATACATTATGGGTGGGGTTACTGGGTTATGGGGATAGGGTGGAGGTGTTGACCTCGGGTCGGGTGCTCTTTCCAAGAGCCGGTGCAGACTCGATGGGCCGAATGGCCTCCTTCTGCACTGTAAATTCTATGATTAACGGCGTTCAAAAGGCATCTTGGCAAACACATGGATAGGATAGGTATAGAGGTATACGGTACAAGGAAGTGCTGAGGGTTTTGGCCAAGGGTGGTATCATGACCGGTACAGGCTTGGAGGGCCGAAGTGCCTGTTCCTGTGCTGTATTGTTCTTTGTTCTTTATTATCAGCGATCAGCCTGTACAAAAAGAGAAAAACCACGAACATAACCCCAATAGAAAACATTTACAGTTGCCCCAGCCCTACTTGCACAAACAAGAAAACATAGAGCAAAGAAAAACAGTCGAACAGCCTGACCTTCCTCAAACCACTCCCAGTCCACGTTCCCTGACCAAGGCCTCAGCTTGTTCCAGCAAGTCGGAATAGTAATCCCTCAACTCCAACGTCAGCCACACCAGATAAAACACTCTGAACCACATACCCTTTTTATCAAAAGTCGCCTTCACCTTGTCGAAGGCTGCCCTTCTTCTCGCCAACTCGGAGCCAATGTCCTGTTAAATGGGCCATGTGTTGCCATTTCAGTTGATATTCCGTTGCTGTTTGGCCCAATGCAGGATGTGTCCCTTCCTCTGATAGCTATGGAATCAAATGAATACTGAGCATGGTGGCTCATTCGGCTTTGGCTACTGTCTCAGGGCCGGGGGTCCTGCCTAATTCTGGTGAAGCAAACATCTCATCTCTGCTCACCAGCCGGGAGAACATTGTCAAAAAATATTCGATTGGCTCTGCACCCTCCAATACCAGACATAGGAGCAGAATTAGACCATTCGGCCCATCGAGTCTGCTCCACCATTCAATCATGTTTGATATGTTTCTAATGAAGCCATTCGGCCCTCGTCAGTAGACAGGATCTCTTCAGCACCCTTTAGTGTCTCAAGCTTTGTGCTATCACCTTCATCAAGGTTTCTAAGGTGATGGGCCCGCCCGATTCCTCCGCATTCTTGTTTCCCTCGTGGTTTTTTATACCAGGCCCGCTGCCTGAAATTTCTTTCCCACAGTCTTCTGAAATGCTTTTTTGGGCATCCTCGCAACATCTCAATGTTCTGCCCTGGTAAACCTCTGGGTTAAAAACCCGGGGAAAAAATCAGAGAAGAAAAAGAAATCCGAGAGGAAAAGAAAATCCCCGAAAAAAGGGAAGAGAGGGACCAAAAAAAACCCTGACAAGGACCGAAGCTGCTGTCACCCTTTTAAAAGGTCAGGTCCACTCTTCGCCACCCGGCTTCTGGGCGGGTCCATGGCTGGGAACACTCCTCCTCTTGATGTTTCTGGCCTAAAGCTGAAGCTGTTCTAACTTCTCCCACCCTTTAAAATGTCCAGGTCCGTTCCTTTCTGCGCTGTTTCAGCCAGAGTCTGCTGCCTGCTGTGCTGCTTGTTACTAATAAACTCCTGGATTTAAAAAAAATCCCGTGACAAAGACGGGCGAAAAGGACCGAAATATCGGGACCTGAGCAGGAGCAACCTTTAATGCGACTTCCCTCCTACATCACGGCGCAAGTCCAACATGCTTAGTATTTTTGATCTGAATCAGTTTGACTTGATGAGGTGTCACTGTTTTTGAGTTCTCTCATTTTGGTCTGTGGTAATTAAGTATTTAACGCCTTTCGCTTAATTATAGCAAATCTCATGAGGCTATGCCCCGTTAATTTTGAAACTTTCAACTGATTGGAAATGTTGCCATTTGAAATGAGGCAGAACAAACTACTTAAAAAAGCAAGGCCACCTTCCAAGGTGAAGGTGCAAAACAAGCAAACCTTCAGGCCCATCGAATCCCATCGCAGTCTAAGGAAGGGACATTAAGATGCAAAGTTCTGGATATTGAAACGATGGCTGCCACAAATAGACATCCCCAAAAAACCTGTGAAATACACAATGGATGACTTGTGACGAGCCCAGGCTGCAACCGCTGCAGAGAGATTGCAAGTGACACAGGGAGTGTCAAGACAGTTTCCAGCAGAGGAAACAGGCTGGGAGTCTGCAGTCTGTCCCTCTCTTTTTTGGAAGATGTGTGTGTCACCCAGTTCGAGAAGTTAACTATCAGAAACCTACCAGCAAACTGCGATCTCATAATAATTGAACATCTTCTGCATCTGACTACATCCAAGAAATCAGCTGACCTAAATTAGCTGCAACGTTTAAAATCTAGACCTCAAGGAAAATAAGAGGATACTTAACTCTACATTCATTTATCTTCTTGTATTGGGTTTAAACTTCCCTTCCTTCTGAGTGTTTGCAAGTTTTTATTTTATTCTCAGGGTTAGTGGTAAATAGATTTCCCCTTTATTTAACTCAAGAAAACTTTCTTTAATTGACTCTTTATTGCTCACTGCATAAATAGTTAAATACATTCAGATTTGAAAAAGACATACCCTTGTGAAACCAAGGAGGCTAAACAGAGGGGAGCAGTTCACTCCATCTCACCTCGCCATAGCACAAACCAAAGATTAAATATTATAATAAGACAGTAAATGATTCCAATAGGAAGTAGTCAATAGACAGAGACATAGACATAGAATTTACAGTGCAGAAGGAGGCCATTCGGCCCATCGAGTCTGCACCAGCTCTTGGAAAGAGCACCCTACCCAACCGTACACCTCCACCCTATCCCCATAACCCAGTAACCCCACGCTACACTAAGGAAACCCACACAGACACCGGGAGAACGTGCAGACTCCGCACAGACAGTGACCCAAGCCGGGAATCGAACCTGTGACCCTGGAGCTGTGAAGCAATTATGCTAATCACTATGCTACCGTGCTGCCTAATGTAATTTTAACTTATTTTTATTTCCAGAATGAGATGCAAAGTTCCCACATATAACAGGAAGTAATGCTGATGGGGATTACATACAAATATGTGTCAGTAAATAGAGGTTGTTTTAAGGAATGTATGCTTGTTTTTGTGAGTATCAGAATAGAACATAGAACGATACAGTGCAGTACAGGCCCTTCGGCCCTCGATGTTGCACCGACATGGAAAAAATCTAAAGGCCATCTAACCTACACTATGCCCTTATCATCCATATGCTTATCCAATAAATTTTTAAATGCCCTCAATGTTGGCATGTTCACTACTGTTGCAGGTAGGGCATTCCACGGCCTCACCACTCTTTGCGTAAAAAACCCACCTCTGACCTCTGTCCTATATCTATTACCCCTCAATTTAAGGCTATGTCCCCTCGTGCTAGCCACCTCCATCCGCGGGAGAAGGCTCTCGCTGTCCACCCTATCTAACCCTCTGATCATTTTGTATGCCTCTATTAAGTCACCTCTTAACCTTCTTCTCTCTAACGAAAACAACCTCAAGTCCATCAGCCTTTCCTCATAAGATTTTCCCTCCATACCAGGCAACATCCTGGTAAATCTCCTCTGCACCCGTTCCAAAGCTTCCACGTCCTTCCTATAATGAGGCGACCAGAACTGTACGCAATACTCCAAATGCGGCCGTACTAGAGTTTTGTACAACTGCAACATGACCTCATGGCTCCGGAACTCAATCCCTCTACCAATAAAGGCCAACACACCATAGGCCTTCTTCACAACCCTATCAACCTGGGTGGCAACTTTCAGGGATCTATGTACATGGACACCGAGATCCCTCTGCTCATCCACACTACCAAGAATTTTACCATTAGCCAAATATTCCGCATTTCTGTTATTCTTTCCAAAGTGAATCACCTCACACTTCTCCACATTAAACTCCATTTGCCACCTCTCAGCCCAGCTCTGCAGCCTATCTATGTCCCTCTGTAACCTGCAACATCCTTCCGCACTGTCTACAACTCCACCGACTTTAGTGTCGTCTGCAAATTTACTCACCCATCCTTCTGCGCCCTCCTCTAGGTCATTTATAAAAATGACAAACAGCAACGGCCCCAGAACAGATCCTTGTGGTACGCCACTCATAACTGAACTCCATTCTGAACATTTCCCATCAACTACCACTCTCTGTCTTCTTTCAACTAGCCAATTTCTGATCCACATCTCTAAATCACCCTCAATCCCCAGCCTCCGTATTTTCTGCAATAGACGACCGTGGGGAACCTTATCAAACGCTTTACTGAAATCCATATACACCACATCAACTGCTCTACCCTCGTCTACCTGTTCAGTCACCTTCTCAAAGAACTCGATAAGGTTTGTGAGGCATGACCTACCCTTCACAAAACCATGCTGACTGTCCCTAATCATATTATTCCTATCTAGATGATTATAAATCGTATCTTTTATAATCCTCTCCAAGACTTTACCCACCACAGACGTTAGGCTCACCGGCCTATAGTTACCGGGGTTATCTCTACTCCCCTTCTTGAACAAAGGGACCACATTTGCTATCCTCCAGTCCTCTGGCACTATTCCTGTAGCCAATGATGACCTAAAAATCAAAGCCAAAGGCTCAGCAATCTCTTCCCTGGCTTCCCAGAGAATCCTAGGATAAATCCCATCCGGCCCCGGGGACTTATCTATTTTCACCTTGTCCAGAATTGCCAACACTTCTTCCCTACGCACCTCAATGCCATCTATTCTAATAGCCTGGGTCTCAGCATTCTCCTCCACAATATTATCTTTTTCTTGAGTGAATACTGACGAAAAGTATTCATTTAGTATCTCGCTTATCTCCTCAGCCTCCACACACAACTTCCCACCACTGTCCTTGACTGGCCCTACTCTTACCCTAGTCATTCTTTTATTCCTGACATACCTATAGAAAGCTTTTGGGTTTTCCTTGATCCTACCTGCCAAAGACTTCTCATGTCCCCTCCTTGCTCGTCTCAGCTCTCTCTTTAGATCCTTCCTCGCTTCCTTGTAAATATCAAGCGCCCCAACTGAAACTTCACGCCTCATCTTTACATAGGCCTCCTTCTTCCTCTTAACAAGAGATTCCACTTCTTTGGTAAACCACGGTTCCCTCGCTCGACCCCTTCCTCCCTGCCTGACTGGTACGTACTTATCAAGAACATGCAATAGCTGTTCCTTGAACAAACTCCACATATCCAGTGTGCCCAACCCTTGCAGCCTACTTCTCCAACCAACACATCCTAAGTCATGTCTAATGGCATCATAATTGCCCTTCCCCCAGCTATAACTCTTGCCCTGCGGGGTATACTTATCCCTTTCCATCACTAACGTAAAGGTCACCGAATTGTGGTCACTGTTTCCAAAGTGCTCACCTACCTCCAGATCTAACACCTGGCCTGGTTCATTACCCAAAACCAAATCCAATGTGGCCTCGCCTCTTGTTGGCCTGTCAACATATTGTGTCAGGAAACCCTCCTGCACACATTGTACAAAGAATGACCCATCTAATGTACTCGAACTATATCTTTTCCAGTCAATGTTTGGAAAGTTAAAGTCTCCCATAACAACTACCCTGTTACTTTCGCTCTTTTCCAGAATCATCTTCGCCATCCTTTCCTCTACATCCCTAGAACTATTAGGTGGCCTATAGAAAACTCCCAACAGGGTGACCTCTCCTTTCCTGTTTCTAACCTCAGCCCATACTACCTCAGAAGAAGAGTCCCCATCTAGCATCCTTTCCGCCACCGTAATACTGTCCTTGACTAGCAGCGCCACACCTCCCCCTCTTTTGCCCCCTTCTCTGAACTTACTAAAACACCTAAACCCCGGAACCTGCAACAACCATTCCTGTCCCTGCTCTATCCATGTCTCTGAAATGGCCACAACATCGAAGTCCCAGGTACCAACCCATGCTGCCAGTTCCCCTACCTTATTTCGTATACTCCTGGCATTGAAGTAGACACACTTCAAACCACCTACCTGAACACTGGCACCCTCCTGCGAAGTCAAATCTGTGCTCCTGACCTCTATACTCTCAATCTCCCGTACCCTAAAACTACAATTCAGGTTCCCATGCCCCTGCTGAATTAGTTTAAACCCCCCCAAAGAGCACTAACAAATCTCCCCCCCAGGATATTGGTGCCCCTCAGGTTCAGATGTAGACCATCCTGTCTATAGAGGTCCCACCTTCCCCAGAAAGAGCCCCAGTTATCCAGAAATCTGAATCCCTCCCGCCTGCACCATCCCTGTAGCCACGTGTTTAATTGCTCTCTCTCCCTATTCCTCATCTCACTATCACGTGGCACGGGCAACAACCCAGAGATAACAACTCTGTTTGTTCTCGCTCTGAGCTTCCATCCTAGCTCCCTAAAGGCCTGCCTGACATCCTTGTCCCCTTTCCTACCTATGTCGTTAGTGCCAATGTGGACTACGACTTGGGGCTGCTCCCCCTCCCCCTTAAGGACCCGGAAAACACGATCCGAGACATCACGTACCCTTGCACCTGGGAGGCAACATACCAAACGTGAGTCTCTGTCGCTCCCACAAAATCTCCTATCTGTGCCCCTGACTATTGAGTCCCCAATGACTAATGTTCTACTCCTTTCCCCCCTTCCCTTCTGAGCAACAGGGACAGACTCCGTGCCAGAGGCCCGTACCCCATGGCTTACCCCTGGTAAGTCGTCCCCCCCACAAGTATCCAAAACGGTATACTTGTTACTCAGGGGAACGACCGCAGGGGGTCCCTGCACTGACTGCTTCTTCCCAGTCCCTCTTACAGTTACCCATCTATCTCCAGTCTTTGGTGTAACTATTTCCCTGAAGCTCCTATCTATGACCCCCTCTGCCTCCCGAATGATCCGAAGTTCATCCAGCTCAAGCTCCAGGTCCCTAACACGGTTTTTGAGGAGCTGGAGTTGGGTGCACTTCCCACAGATGAAATCAGCAGGGACACTGACGGCGTCCCTCACCTCAAACATTCTGCAGGAGGAGCATTGTACTGCCTTCCCTGACATCACCTCTAGATTTAAAAAATAACAAGAAAAAGAAAAAGAAAGGAAGAGCTTACCTGATATTACCTCAAACCCTGCTCCCGCTCAAAGGTAAGCAAATTTAAAGGCACTCACTCACCTTCACGACAGGCCCCTGCTCCCGCTTCCCAACCACCGTGGGGTGGGGGGGTTGGTTAGAGGAGGAGGTAGGGTGGGAAACACTCACGAAGTGTTTCGGGTTTAACTGTCACTTGCCAACAGCGTCTCCACAAACCACCTTCAACTTAGGCTGACCGCACTGCACGTATGCAAATTTCCCCAGAACAGCTGATCAGTAGCTCTGCTCTGCTGCCCTCTGCTGGATGATTGCCTTCACTCAAACTCCTCGGGTCCCCTTCGCAGATTCACCTTCAACTTAGGCTGACCGCACTGCACGTATGCAAATTTCCCCAGAACAGCTGATCAGTAGCTCTGCTCTGCTGCCCTCTGCTGGATGATTGCCTTCACTCAAACTCCTCGGGTCCCCTTCGCAGATTCACCTTCAACTTAGGCTGACCGCACTGCACGTATGCAAATTTCCCCAGAACAGCTGATCAGTAGCTCTGCTCTGCTGCCCTCTGCTGGATGATTGCCTTCACTCAAACTCCTCGGGTCCCCTTCGCAGATTCACCTTCAACTTAGGCTGACCGCACTGCACGTATGCAAATTTCCCCAGAACAGCTGATCAGTAGCTCTGCTCTGCTGCCCTCTGCTGGATGATTGCCTTCACTCAAACTCCTCGGGTCCCCTTCGCAGATTCACCTTCAACTTAGGCTGACCGCACTGCACGTATGCAAATTTCCCCAGAACAGCTGATCAGTAGCTCTGCTCTGCTGCCCTCTGCTGGATGATTGCCTTCACTCAAACTCCTCGGGTCCCCTTCGCAGATTCACCTTCAACTTAGGCTGACCGCACTGCACGTATGCAAATTTCCCCAGAACAGCTGATCAGTAGCTCTGCTCTGCTGCCCTCTGCTGGATCTAAGAAGGGATAGCTTTAATGAAGCTGAATTTTGTGTTTCTGTATGGTGTGCTAAGAAAGGGTCAAAACTTCAGCTATAGTTCCTTTTTTTTAAGGATGCCTGTAACTCTGTAGTTTGGTGTAGATGCCTGCATTGTAATGAGGGTTTTCACGAAGTTAAACAGACAGGATTTAAAGAAAAACTAGGCTGCTGCATAGCAACCAGGGACCACACTGAGACAGCAAGAGCAATTAAGTCAAATGGAACAGAATAATCCAGAAGAGAGGAGCTCTCACTGAAACTGCCAGAATAAGAAAGAGATGAAGTGAGACTAGAGAGGGCAGGTCCCAAGCTAAAGAACCAAAGGTTATTTTGAAAACAGTGAATGGGACAAACGATAGTTCCAGAAATCTATGGAGTCAAAGGAACAAAAAACGGGAATCTGAACAAGGTCCTGTTTAGGGAAATTAAAGCAAAGAGCAGGGAAAGGGCTCTGAAGTAGAAACAGCTGCAAAAAGCAGATTTTAAAGTCAGCTTTTTTTCCTAATAATCTTTATTAGTGTCACAAGCAGGCTTACATTAACACTGCTATGAAGTTACTGTGAAAAGCCCCTGGTCGCCACATTCCGGCACCTGTTCGGGTACACAGAGGGAGAATTCAAAATGTCCAAACTACCTAACAGCACGTCTTTCAGGACATGTGGGAGGAAACCGGAACACCGGGAGAAAAACCCATGCAAACACAGGGAGAACGTGCAGACTCCGCACAGACAGTGACCCAAGCCGGGAATCGAACCAAGGACCCTGCAGGTGTGAAGCAACAGTGCTAACCACTGTGTTACCGTGCCGTCCAGCTTACAAGAAACCAGACACCGAGGTAATCAGAAGGTTAGTTCTCCTTATTGCGGGGCCTGCATAACTAAGAGAATCTGTGGAAGGTGAAGCTTGTATGCACATGGTGAGCCGCAGCAGAGGAATACCAAAAGGAGAGGCTGAAAATCCTGGAGGTGGATCCTTGGTGAAGGTATCCTAGAGAAAGCATTGTTGGGGAGAACATTCCAAGGCTTGAGGTTGGAGGTATTAAAGCTCTTAAAGAACAGAGATTGGAAACCCTCATGTGGAAAACAAAGTTTCCGATTGTGGCTTACAGTGTGACAAATATCTGGGGAGGTGGGGTATGGGAGGCTGAAATTGATTAGAAATCCATTGAAATTGTTGCAGGTGGCACCTGTCATTTGCTTTCAGAGTGTAGAGTGTCCGACCACATTTTGCCTATTTGTTTACATCGATTGTGTGCTTACTGAAAATGTTAGAGTACAAGTCAGATTCTGTAACTTGTGTTATCCTTACAAATCTGTAAAGATATAAAGGGAGTGAAGGGGTAGTGTGTTATAGTTCATCTTTTCCTGTTTAACAAATTATTTTGTTAAAAGTTCATTGGCAATCCTGTGAGTCTGTTCATCTTATGTCCAAATAAAAAACAAGTTAGGATTGATCAAACTGGGTTCCACCTTGGCCAGTGTCAGGGCTGAAGCAATAGGCTCCTTCTCCATCCCCCTCTTCCACATCCTCCTTCTCCATCCCACTTCCAGCTCATGCTATCATCTCTTCGGATTTGCAAGGTGCAGGTAATGTACTTTCCATCACACCACAATCCTATCCATATACCCTTCCCTTTGCAGATACTTGAGCACAGTATTGTGGAAGAGAAAGAGGTGAAAGAGCAGGAAGGCAGTGATGAAGAAGAAGCCACCAGGTCAGGCACTGACACTGACCATAATTTAGAAGTTAGCTTCGGAGTGAAACACTGGGTTCAAGCGACCTGTAACCAGGCCAGGGCACCAAGCTAGGGTAGATTCCAGTTCCCGAGGAGGGAAATGTTGAACACGGATTCTTCTGCAGGAGACTTAGATGTGGAATTTGATGGCGTGGCATACAGAGGTGTGCCCATTGAAAAGCTTGGTGCATTGGTTGGCCTTACAGAAAGCCACTGGAAATGTTAAGGAACATGGAGGAGGCTGGCGCCGACTTTGCACAGGGTTTTTCACAGAGCACAGAGTTTGGAGCCTGCCCTTTCCAGTGGGGAAGTGGTTGGCTGCTCCATTGGCATAACCCTTGTATGACACAGTGTCTGACGGTTGATGTCTCAGCTTCCAACGCAGCACAAGCCACCCAATCTCTGTCTGCTGCAGTGAAAGCTGACTTCTGCAATGCAAAGGCAGCTTGCTGGCACACTGATGCGCTATCAATTGTACTAAAGGTTCGAATGGGTACAAAAGAGGCTTTATTACAGTTAGATGTTTATCCTCCGACTGCAGCTGGTAGAATGGCTGCTCAGGAGAACTCAAACATATTTATACGGCTCCTTGTGGGAGGAGCTAGCCAGCAGGGGCTACCGGCGAACCTGTAAGACAGGTACTGCTGTACATCTCCTAACAGGCATACACACAATTACACAGTGGATCACCACATTCACCCCCTGTTAAAAATGAGTCCGGCGGGGGTGGCGTGGAACTATATACAGAATTGTGAATTATTTACAGAGGGGAGGAAAAAAAATTATGTGTCCATCTTGTAACCCGGTGCCCATCAGAGTTTAAGCGGTTCGCTGGGAGCGACGTAACAGTGGTGGCGATGTCTGCACAGGCGGTGTCGGCGTCGGTGCTGGCGGTGTTGGTGCTAGCCAGTAGCTGGATGACTCCGGGAGCATGCCAAAATCTTCCTCATCCTCTAGCGTGGGCAGGGGAAGGAAGGATGGACCTGGTGGGTCTGGTGCTGGGATTGCAGGTGGCGCATGGGTGAAGAGGTGTGTGGGAGTGGGGTTGGCACCCGAGGGAGCCAGGTCCCTGAGCTAGACCGTATCCTGGTGGCCGTCGGGGAACTCCATATAGGCATACTGGGGGTTTGCGTGGAGCAGGTGTACCCTGTCCACCAAGGGGTCCACCTTATGGAGTCAGACATGCCTACGCAGTAGAACCGTCCCTGGAGCTGTGAGCCAAGTCGGGAGCGACACCCCGGATGTGGACTTCCTAGAGAAGGTAAAAACAGGTTCATGGGGTGTGTTATTCGTGGCAGTGCACAGTAGAGACCAGATGGAGTGCAGTGCATCCGGGAGGACCTGCTGCCAGCGAGCGGCTGGGAGGTTTCTGGACCGTAGGGCCAGCTGGACGGCCCTCCAAACCGTCTCGTTCTCCCTCTCTACCTGCCCGTTTCCCCGGGGGTTGTAGCTGGTCGTCCTGCTGGAGGCGATACCCCTGCTGAGCAGGAACTGACGCAGCTCATCGTTCATGCATGAGGATCCCCTGTCACTGTGGATATAGTCGGGGAAACTGAACAGAGCGAATATGGAATCGAGGGCCTTGATGACGGTGGCAGACATCATATCGGGGCATAGGATGGCGAATGGGAACCTAGAGAATTAATCGACCACGCCAAGGATATATGTGTTGCGGTTGGTGGAGGGTAGGGGCCCGTTGAAATCCAAACTGAGGCGTTCAAAGGGGCGGGACGCTTTCACCAGGCGCGCACGGTCTGGCCGGTAGAAGTGCGGTTTGCACTCCGCACAGACCTGGCAGTCTCTGGTGACTGTCCGTACTTCCTCGACGGAGTAGGGCAGATTGCGGGCTTTGACGAGGTGGTACAACCGAGTGACCCCCGGGTGGCAAAGGCTGTCGTGCAGGGCACGAAGCTGGTCTACTTGTGCTCTGGCACATGTACCTCGGGAGAGGCCGTCTGGGGGCTCGTTGAGCTTGCCGGGGCGATACAAGATCTCGTAATTATAGGTGGAGAGCTCGATTCTCCACCTCAAGATTTTATCATTTTTGATCTTGCCCCGTGTTGTTGAACATGAAGGCTACCGACCGCTGGTCAGTGAGGAGAGTGAATCTCCTGCCTGCCAGCTAATGAATGCCTCCAGTGCCGCACCGCTTCAATGATAGCCTGGGCCTCCTTTTCAACGAACGAATGTCGAATTTCGGAGGCATGGAGGGTGTGGGAAAAGAATACCACGGGCCTGCCTGCCTGGTTTAGAGTGGCGGCAAGGGCGACATCTGAAGCGTCGCTCTCCACTTGAAAGGGCAGTGTCTCGTCTACTGCATGCATCCCGGCCTTAGCTATGTCTGCTCTAATACGGGCGAAGGCCTGTTGTGCCTCGGCCGTGAGGGGAAATTGAGTCGACTGTATCAGTGGGCGGGCCTTGTCCATGTATTGTGGGACCCACTGGGCGTAGTAGGAGAAGAACCCCAGGCAGCGTTTGAGGGCCTTGGGGCAGTGGGGAAGGGGGAGCTCCATGAGGGGGCACATGCGGGCCCCAGGTGTCCGTTTTGGACTACGTAGCCGAGGATGGCTAAGCGGTTAGTGCTGAACACGCACTTCTGTTTGTTGTAAGTGAGGCTGAGGAGAGATGCGGTGTGGAGAAATTTGGCAAGGTTGGCGTCGTGGTCCTGCTGGTCATGGACGCAGATAGTGACATTATCTAAGTACAGAAACGTGGCCCGCAGTCCGTACCGGTCAACCATTCGGTCCATTTCTCTTTGGTCTACCCCGTTAGTGACGCCGAAGGGAACCCTAAGAAATTGATAGAGGCGACCATCCGCCTCGAAGGCAGTGTATCGACGGTCCGATTTGCGGATGGGGAGCTGGTGGTATGCGGATTTAAGGTCAATCGTTGAGAAGACCCGGTACTGTGCAATCTGATTGACCATATCAGATATGCGAGGGAGGGGGTACGCATCGAGCTGCGTGTACCGATTGATGGTCTGGCTGTAGTCCACGACCATCCTGTGTTCCTCCCCAGTTTTAACCACTACCACTTGGGCTCTCCAGGTGCTGTTGCTGGCCTCGATAATACCCTCCCGAAGCAGCCGCTGGACTTCGGACCTGATGAAGGTCTTGTCCTGGGTGCTGTACCGTCTGCTCCTGGTGGCGACGGGCTTGCAATCTGCAGTCAGATTGGCAAAGAGAGAGGGAGGGTCAGCCTTGAGGGTCGTGAGGCCGCAAACGGTGAGTGGGGGTAGGGGCCCGACAAATTTGAGGGTGAAACTCTGGAGGTTACATTAAAAATTTAGGCCCAGTAATAGTGTAGCACAGAGATTGGGGAGAACGTACAGGCGGAAACCGCTGAAATCAACGCCTTGCACGGTGAGGTTGACCACACAGAAACCCCAGATCGGGACAGAGTGGGAACTGGAGGCCAGGGAGATCCGCTGGTTGGCGGGATGGACCGCGAGAGAGCAGCGCCTTACCGTGGCCGGGTGGATGAAGCTATCGGTGCTCCCAGAGTCTAGTAGACAGGAGGTTGCGTGGCCGTTGATTAGCACCGTCGTCGAAGCGGTAGCCAGGTTGTGTGGACGGGACTGGTCCAGCGTCACGGAGGCGAGCAGCGGGCGGTCGTCCGAGGAGTCCGATGAGGAGTGGCAGCGACCGAGGTCCAGCGGTCCAGTCCCGAGGGGGGGGACAAAATGGTGGCGATGGCGGCATATGAAGGACCTGTGGGGGAGAAGATGGTGGCGCCCATGCAGCGCACGTTACGGGCACAGGGCAAGATGGCAGCACCCATGGTGCACACGTTGTGGGGGCGGGGCAAGATGGCGGCGCCCGCTGGCCGCACGTAGACATGGGGGGAAGATGGCGGCGCCCATGGTGCGCACGTTGTGGGGGCAGCGCAAGATGGCAGCGCCCACGGGCCGCACGTGGATCTGGGAGCAGAGAATGGCGGTGCCCATTGTGCGATCGGCTGGGGGAAGGGAGAGAAATTGTGCGCGATAGCGGCAACTGCGCGGGCCTGGCACTCCGCCGTAAAGTGGCCCTTCTTGCCGCAGGATTTGCAGGTGGCAGCGCGGGCTGGGCAGCGCTGGTGGGGGTGCTTCTGTTGGCCGCAGAAGTAGCAGCGTGGACCCCCAGGGTTCGCAGTGTGGCGGGCAGCGCAGGCATATTGTGCAGGAGCGGTCCCAGTCGGGGGGGTCGGTTGCGGGGTCCACGAGGGGTAGGATGGGTGGGCTGCGCGGCGAGCGGGGTAAGACTATATTACGAGAAGCGACTGTCATGGAGAGCGCTAAAGCTTTCATCTCCGTTAGGTTGAGCGCGGCCCCTTCCAGCCACGCCAGGGCATAGGGTGGAGAGGTTGCACTCGAACCTATCAGGATCTGGCTTCAGGCGATCAACAAGGCGAAGGCTACAACATCTGCCTCCGCACCCGTTTCCAACCCTGGCTGGTCCGACACCCTGAATATGGCCACCCGGGGGCCCGGGTCCAGTTTCACGTGCACCACTTTAGAAATTACCCTAAAAACCTCCGTCCAGTAATTCTCTAGCTTTGGACAGGACCAAAACATATGAATGTGATTAGCGCCCTCCCCCCCTCCCCAGCAACGTTCACACACGTCTACTCCTTCAAAGAATTGCCTCACCCTCGCCCTCGTGAGGCGTGCTGTGTATACCACCTTCAGCTGTATCAGCCCCAACCTCACGCACGAGATGGAGGCATTCACTCTCCGGAGCACCTCACACCAGAACTCCTCCCCCATACCCTCTCCCAACTCTTTCTCCCACTTTGCTTTGATTCCTTCCAGTCGTGCCTTCTCCTCTTCCAAAATAGCTCTGTAAACAGCCGACACTACCCCCTTCTCCAGTCCCCCTGTTGCCAACACCTCCTCCAGCAATGTGGAGGCCGGTTCCTCCGGGAAGCAGGTCCTGGCTATTTAAAGAATTGAGAACAGGAACTTAAAGTGGACAGGGCTGGTTAAACATAGTTCAGATTCAGGAGCCAAACAGCCAGTCGGGTGCTGCAGATAACAGACAGCTCACCCAACCATGATTGCCCAAATAGATCAGTCCATGTATTTTTCTTTGGTAGATGGGTTCAGTTGAGGAATAAGTTTTCAAATGCTTTTTGCATTTATGCCTGGTTGTTTGTAAACACAGTCAACATCTCGTGAAACCTGACAGTCTTTAGAGATATTCAAGTAGCGCCCAACCAATCGATTATCAGTTAGAAATAAATAAGAATTAAGTTACCAATCCCACCAGATGTCTTATTACTAATTTCCCCTTCTCTCTCTTGGGTAGAAACATCGGTTATTAAGCTTTAAGAAATGGATGTTTAAGCAATGTGCCTTTAAGAAATGGAGCAGATCATATTACTGAAGTGATGTCAGAGGGTGGGGAGAGCTGCTGAGCTCACTTCTGCTGTTTGGGAGTTTTAGTTTCAGTTTTGAGAAAAAGAGCTTGGGTGTGTCCGTGCTTGCAGTAAGCTGGATCTGCTGTGATCTCTACCATGAAAGACTATCTCCGAATCATTTGGGTGATTTAAACTCATGATAGTAATGTCTTTAACGTGATGTGTTTCTGTTTAAAGGTGTTAAGTCTTTTGGAGGTTTGAAGGAACATTTTGAGGGATTATTTAGTGTTGTATTATTTTCGGGGTTATCTTTGAAGTAAGGGATGGTAAGTGATCCAATGTTTATTAATAAGGTTAAGTTGAGTTCATGGAATAAACATTGTTTTGTGTTTAGAAACCCATGTGTCCATAATTGTAATACCACACCTGGCGACCAAGCCGCGTGCTTCAAAAGCAACAATACATTAAAGGGAGAGGCTGATTGAACTCCATGAACATAGGGAGCTTGCTGTGCGGGACGTTTTCGTAGTGGGCCTTAGATCGAACTATGTGCGCCAAAGACCGCTAGAAAAGAGGGCCCAGGACTTAGATACTACTGTGGAGGCTGCTACCACTATGGAAGTCTCCTTCCGCAGCCTCACCTCGTTTCCCGCGGGCCCCGCGACCTTATCGAGGGAAGACTTTTTGACTGTGATAGACAAACTCCAGTTCCTGTCCTCACTTCAGCCTGGTGAGTGTAGTCGGGTGTCTAAACAAAGTCCCAAAAGAGAGCCACCTGCTACAACTACAGAAGCAGGACAAGCTTACCACATCCACCAATGTCGACTTGTTGGGTCAACCATCCTCCCAAATGTCTAAGCAAAGAGCAGGAACTAGTAAATTAAGCAAAACGGGACATGGAGTCAAATTGATGCTAAATATAGTTCACTGGCACGAATGCTAGATCTTTATAAATACTCACTGATCTCCCATGCAGTTGCTCTGAGCAATGCAAAGTTCAGTTCTGATATTTGGCTGCCAAGGTGCTGCTGTTTTTAAATTGGCCTGTCCCTTTAAGGCCACTGCCCTTATACGAGGCAAACCTGTGTGTTCATAAAGTCAACTAGAAATGAGCTGTACTTGACTGTAACTGTCTATCATGTCAGAAGAGACCAGCATGAAATGCCTCGTTTTCTTGTTCAAAACATATTTTGTATCTGTATTACGATCCTGGACCAGATCCCAATGTTTGCGAGGATAGCAGTCAGAAACCCCAATATTTATTTTAATTTGAAAAACTGAGGAAAATAATATTTTGCTCCAGGAGTGATTCCACACAAAAATAGGGATGTGGTTTATTGAAATAAATCTTATTATTACTACTGTGTTAAACTAACTTTCACATCACAAAGAAAGCTTACAATTACCACTTAAACAATGCTTAAAAATAAACTGAAAACCTTAGCAGCCCCATTTTGCTTAATTTACTAGTTCCTGCTCTTTGCAAGCTTAGACGTTTAGAAGAATGGTTGACCCAACAAATCGACATTGCTGGTTGTGGCACGCATGTACTGCTTTAACCCCTTACTGCTGTCTTCCATATCTCCAATCAAGCAAAACCCATCACAGGTCAAAATCCACTTGTAAACACAGTTAGCAAACGCAGGAATACTTGCTGCATAGAAATGGCTTGGAGAGAAAGAGAGATCCTTCAGGAAACAGTCTATACATTTTTCTTCCTGTGTCAAACCATTGTTTAACTTGGGTAAGGGTCCTTACTGTTGATTTCTTTGTTCCCCCTTTATTTTTTTTGCCATTATCATTTTGACCCATGGATGCTTAATGAACATGTATCTTT
Source organism: Scyliorhinus canicula (assembly GCF_902713615.1). Taxonomy (NCBI): domain Eukaryota; kingdom Metazoa; phylum Chordata; class Chondrichthyes; order Carcharhiniformes; family Scyliorhinidae; genus Scyliorhinus; species Scyliorhinus canicula. The sequence continues at coordinate 19,986,231 of NC_052159.1, forward strand.
AAGTCAAGCAACAGAGAGAAGGAGAAATTCAAAGAGTTGCAACATAGCTTATGGCGCTAGTTTGATGCTAGCAATCAGACCCTGTGGCACCTGGAAGATGGGGTGAGACTTGGTTTGATTGGTTAGCTTGGTGGCCAATGAATTGGCCAAAATGCCATATACTACCCGGTAACAGGTGGTGATTGGATCCCTCCTGCGTTGGATGATTTCCAGAGACCTAAGGAAAGCAGAGTTGAGCCCTGGGCACACAGAGACAAGCACCTTCTCTCTCTCTCTCTGTCTCTCTCTTCCTCCCCCTCATGTTTTCTCCAGAAAAGCTGTATGCTGTACACAGAATCTACAGATCCACATGAATCTACAGTGAAAACCTCGGACTGAAAGCCTGGATTGAAGCAAGGTGTGCTAGAAACAACCATCTGAAACAAAGACTCTTATCTTTTACTTCTATTACCATTTTCTTTCACCCCTCTCCTTTCCTCTGTGTTTGTCTGTCTTGTGTGTTTATGTAGAGGGTGAGATGAGTTTAAGTAGGGGGGGGGGTTAGGAATTACATAATAGTTAACCTGTTGTATTCGGTGCATATTTTATTATAGTAAGAAGTCTTACAACACCAGGTTAAAGTCCAATAGGCTTGTTTCGAATCATTAGCTTTCGGAGCACAGCTCCTTCCTCAGGTGAATCACCTGAGTCACCTGAGGAAGGAGCTGTGCTCCGAAAGCTAGTGATTTCAAACAAACCTGTTGGACTTTAACCTGGTGTTGTAAGATTTCTTACTGTGCTCACCCCAGTCCAACGCCGGCATCTCCACACATGTATTTTATTATGGTTAGTTATAAACTTAATTGTGTTTAAATTTACACACTTTGTGATTATAGTTATTGGGCAGCTAAGGACCAAAGGCTTTGAGTGTTTTTCTACGAAATATTCATTAATCTCAATTGTGCTGTGACTCCATGTCATGTGGAGCTGGAATTGATCGCATTCTAGCCCAGGGGGTAGTAACACTTGGCAACTCTTTCCTGAAGCTGCTGCCCAGTTCACAGCCAAATCCAAACTGACTGTCTCAAAACCTGACTGATTCAGCCCTTGGCTCCTCCCATTAGTTACATCATCCTTATCCCATTCAAATCCCATGACCTTATACTTAAGTTGAAACACTTTTTTTTTTAAATCATTTACAGGATGCGGACATTGCTGGTTAGGCCAGCATTTATTGCCCATCCCTAGTTGCCCTTCTGCTGTCTCCTTGGTCGGTTAAAATACCTGTAGTGTAGGGAAGGAGTTCCAGGATGTTCCCCAGCGACAGTGAAGGAGCTGCAATATATTTCCAAGTGAGGGTGGTGAGTGACTTGGAGAAGAACCTCCAGGTGGTGGGATTCCCAGGTATCTGCAGCTCTTGTCCTTCTAGATGGTAGTGGCCGTGGGTTTGGAAGGTGCTGTCCAAGGAACCTTGGTGAGTTCTTGCAGTGCACCTTGTAGATGATACACACTGGCTGCCACTGTTCATCGGTGGTGGAGGATTTGAATGTTTGTGGAAGGAGGAGCAATCAAGCGGGCTGCTTTGTCCTGGAGGGAGTCAAGCTTCTTGAGTGTTGTTGGAGCTGCACTCATCCAGCCAAGTATTTAATTTTCCATTACACGCCTAACTTGTGCCTTGTAGATGGTGGACAGTCTTTGAGGGGTCAGGAGGTGAGTTACTCGCCGTAGATTCCTAGCCTTTGACCTGCCCTGGTAGCCACAATATTCATGTGGCTAGTCGAGTTCAGTTTCTGATCGATGGTAACCCCCAGGATGTTGATTCTGGGGAATTCATTGATGGTAATGCCATTGAATGTCAAGAGGCGATGGTTAGGTCCTCTCTTGTAGGATCTAACACGTTGCCTGTCATTTGTGTGGCGCAAATGTAACTTGTCACTTGTCAGCCCAAGCCTGGATATTGTCCAGGTCATGTTGTATTTAGACATGGACTGCTTCATTATCTGAGGAGTCTCGAATGGTGCTCAGAGGATTAGATAGGGTGGACATTGAGAGCGTTTTTCCTCGGATGGTGGTGTCCAGCACGAGGGGACATAGCTTTAAATTGAGGGGAGATGGATATAGGACAGATGTCAGAGGTAGGTTCTTTACTCAGAGAGTAGTAAGGGCGTGGAATGCCCTGCCTGCAACAGTAGTGGACTCGCCAAAACTAAACGCATTCCAATGGTCATTGGATAGGCATATGGACGATAAGGGAATAGTGTAGAGGGAGTTTAGAGGGGTTTCACAAGGCGGCGCAACATCGAGGGCCGAAGGGCCTGTACTGCGCTGTAATGTTCTATGTTCTATGAACATTGTGCAGCCATTTGAGAACATTCCCACTTCTGACCTTATGATGGAAGGCAGGTCATTGATGAAGCAGCTAAAGATGGTTGGGCCAAAGATACTACCCTGAGGAACTCATGCAGTGATCTCCCGGACTTGAGATGGGCGCGATTCAGTGGTTAAATTTTAAAATCTTGGATGGCATGTGGCGCAGTGGTTAGCACTGGGATTGTGGTGCTGAGGACCCGGGTTCGAATCCCGGCTCTGGGTCACTGTCAGTATGGAGCTTTGTACATTTTCACCATGTCTGCGTGGGTTTCACGCCCAAAACCCAAAGATGTGCAGGTTAGGTGGATTGCCCAAGCGAAATTGCCCCTTAATTGAGGAAAAAAAAATAATTGGGCACTCTAAATTTATTTTTTAAAATAAAAATTTTTGAAATCTGCTTTTGTGAGTGTCTGACAGGGTGTTTCTTGGTGCTGTAGCAGTGAGAAACACCCCGCTATTCAACAGCACTTTGTCAGGTTTTTTTGGCCTTGGGACCTTTCTCCCCGCTGAGGCCACACTTTCGTTGATTTCTCACTGCCGAGCGGATTTCGCCGGCAAGAATGGCTCCTCGCAGATCAGGGCGCCATTTTGACCGATCTTCCCCTCCTTTATCGACCCACCCCCCGCTTCAACCCCCCAACCTTATCGAGGGCCCAGGATCCCCCCCTCCAATGGGCAAGCCCCCCCCCCCCTCCCCCACCCCCGAGGTGCGTCACGCTGGTTCACATTTGTGTGAACCAATACTAAACGGCGAGGTCTCACAGGGCACCGGGTGAATCCGGCGCTAGGTATTTAAATTCGCTTAATTGCTCATTTAAATATGCAGCTCTGGATCTCGCCCAGCGAGGGTGAGATCCAAATCGTGCTGGGTAGAGCGAGTCGGGTGGCTCGCAATCGGCCTGGACGGTGCCCGATTTGGGGCGCTCGTGCAATTCGTCCATTGCACCCAGATCTGCACGGGACGCAACAGGGTCACTGAATCATACCCAATGTCTCTAATTATCTACTCCTCAGAAATCATCACAAAAATCCATTAGGCTTGTCCTTTTCCACATAAGCATGGTTTGAAATAAGATTATCTCATTTTTATGATGCCGTAATTATACCTTCTGTAGCCAGAGTGTCTGCCTGACTTTTAAACCAGGATTTTTACAAACATTGCTGCAGTATATATACATATATATACACACACTACCCAGCCCTTTAACCATTACTGCACCAGATACATATAACAGAATATATATCTCAAATTCCTACATTCATAACATCTGTGACAAGAATGTCATTCTGAAGCTTGGATTTGGAGTATTATGTACTTGCAAGATTCAAGTCTTTTTCACTGGCAGATGTGGTAAGTACTCGTGAGCTGTTTTCAAATTTTACCGCAAAAGGACTGAAATTAACAAAAGTGTATTTTCAGAATGTAGGAACAGAGGTTTACCCCCCCCCAAGTCTGTTCCATCATTCAATGAGGTGATTGTACTGTTGCTGGGTTGTATGGAAATGAAGACCAAGAATTAACAACATAAACACTTTATTAAAGCTCTTTATCAGCTCTTACATGTGTGGCCATGCTGGGAGCCTCTCACGCTCCCGACACCTCATTTCCTGTGAACAGGCCATCACAATATACACATGAATACAATCATCACACATCTGGAACTTAATTCCATGTATCCACCCTTGTCCCATATGCCTTGATACCTTTGGTTAACAATACCCTGTATTAATTTTGGGGTCCATGCATGGACTTCCAAAAGTTTACTTTCTGATGAGCAGGCTAGCTGGCTATGTATCTCAATGGGATCTTGCTGTGTTATGCTGGCTGCGCGCTTGGCCTGCATGACAATGGTTAGCCATAAGAATCTACAACATGATCTACAAAGAGCTTTCTTCCTGTTAATATCAGTCGACCTCAGAGTCTAGTGTAAACATCCTGCAACAGGGTTCAGAAGCTGCCAAGTTCACTTGTGGCCAACTTTTGTTTCAACTTTAAATTAATATGAAAATTCCCCCGTGATTGCAGTCAGGTGGCTGTACACAAAACAAAGCCCCAAGAGAGAGAAATCTGCCGCAATTGTGGAGACAGTAAAAGCTGGCAATGGCTGGGACCTGAACATTCAAGGGTACATGACATTTTGGAAGGACAGGACGCTAAGAAACGTTGCAGGGGTAGCTCTGTTAGTTAAGGGTGACAATAACACATTAGAGAGAGGGAGTTAGTTCGAAAGATCAAGATGTGGAATCAGTTTGGATAGAGGCAAGAAATAATAGCAGTCGGCTGTCACTTGTGGGAGTGGTTTATAGACCCCCTAACAGTAACCAGACTGTGGGATGGGGTATACAGGAAGAAAAAATCGGGGTTTGTGACAAAGGTATAGTGTTAATCATGGATGATTTGAATCTGAATATCAATTGGACAAATCAGGTTGGCAAGGGAAGCCTGGAAGATAAATTTATAGAGTGCTTTCTGGATGATTTCTTAGAGTAGTACATGCTGCAGCCAATCAGAGAACAGGCTATTCTGGATCTCCTAATGGGCAACAACAGGATAATTAATGACTTCATAATAAAGGTGCCCCTAGATTCAGTGATTGTAAGATTAAACTTCACATTCAGTTTGAGGGAGAGAAGAGTCGGTCTAAGATTAGTGTTTTAAAATTAAATAAGGGCAATTATGAGGGTATTAAAAGAGCTGACTAAAGTGAACTGGATAATCAAGTTAAGAAATAGGTCAATCGAGATAGTGGCAGAAATTGAAAGAGGCATTTTGTAACACTTAACAAAAGTTTCAGCAAAGCCTTTGACAAGGTCCCACATGGGAGACTTGTATTGAAGGAAAATGCACACGGGATATAGGGTAATTCGATAAGGTGGAGTCAAAATTGGCTTAGTTGTAGGAGTCAGAGGGTGATGACAGACGGCTGCTTTAGTGAGTGGAAGCCAATGTCCAGTGGGGTACCTCGGGGATCTGTGCTGGGTCCTCTATTATTCATCATTTATATAAACGACAGTGATGACTATGTGGGGGGTAGGGTCGGTAAGTTATCAGATGACACAAGGATTGATCTGGTGGTTAAAAGTGAGGTTGAGTGTCTTGGGTTACAGAAAGATATAGACGGGATGTTAAAATGGGCAGATAAGTGGCAGATGGAGTTTAACTCTGGAAAGTGTGAGGTGATGCACTTTGGAAGGAATAAGAAGGATAAATTTTACAAGGAATTATTTAATGACTGGCATGACACCAGGAAGTTCTGAGGAACAAAGGAACCTTGGCGTGGTTGCCCATAGATCTCTGAAGGCAGAAATGCCACGTTAATAGGGTGGTGAAAAAGGCATACGGGACACTGGATAAAAACAAATTATTGCAGGTGCTGGAATCTGAAACCAATGAGAAAATGCTGGAAAATCTCAGCAGGTCTGACAGCATCTGTGGGAAGAGAAAAGAGCTAGCGTTTCGAGTCCAGATGACCCTTTGTCAAAGTGTCATACGGGACACTTGAGGCATAGGTAACATTAGCAGGGGGGTCATTTTGGAGTTCTATAGAACTTTGGTGAGGCCACAGCTGGAGTACTGTGTGCAGTTCTGGTCGCCAGATTATAGGAGCAATATAATTGCACTGGAAGGGGTGCAGGGTAGATTCACCAGGATGTTGCCTGGGATGGAACATTTAAGTTAGAAAGAGAGGTCGAATAGGCTTGGGTTGTTTTCATTGGAGCAGAGAAGACTGAGGGGCGACCTGATCGAGTTGTACAAGATTATGAGGGGCATCGACAGGATGGATAGGGAGCAGCTGCTCCCTTTAATTGAAGGGTCAAGGTGAGGGGCAGGAGGTTTAGGGGGTTCTTTAGGAGGAAAGGCATTTTTACCCAGAGGGTGGTGACGGTCTGGAATGCACTGCCTGGGAGGGTGGTAGAGGCGGGTTACGCCACATCCTCTAAAAAGTACTTGGATGAGCACTTGACACATCATAACATTCAAGGTTATGGGCCAAGTGCTGGGAAGTGGGATTAGGTAGGCTGGTTGGTGTTTTTCATGTGTCGGTGCAGACTCAATTGTACCATTGCACTATATAGGAGCATATTAACATCTTTAAACTCTGAACCAAATGTCTGGGTCAATTCATCCCACTGGTATCTTGAATATTTGAATAGTTGCCATTGCTTTAGATTTTGCAAGAGCAACCTTTAGACCTTTTTTGTAAGGTGTTTTTACTTTCATAGAACACTACAGCGCAGTACGGGCCCTTCGGCCCTCGATGTTGCACCGACCATCCCTTTAATAAAATGATTTGGTAATGGTGTGTCACTCTTTGGAATCTGTTACTTCTTGTCACGATAACGTGCCTGGGCTATTGTGTTAGTTGAGGTTTTTAGAGGTTTAAAGTTCAGGTAGTTTTATAAATTGTGTTTTTCTGGCATTCCCCCTTCACCTCAGGAGCCCACAGGCTGTCCACTCCATCTATTATTTAATTTCGAGGTGCCAGTCTTTCTCGGTAAATATTGCCATATTTTACCACAGGTTGGGCAAGTAGACTGGACAACTTCCCTCGGAATTGAATGCCTTGCAAGAGGGGCAGCACGGTGGTCAGTGGTTAGCCCTGCTGACTCATAGCATCAGGGACCCGGGTTTGATTCTGGCCTTGGGTAATTGCCTGTGTGGAGTTTGCACTTTCTCCCCATGTCTGCATGAGTTTCCTCTGGGTGCTACGGTTTCCTCCCACAGTCCAAAGATGTGCAGGTTAGATGGGGTTATGGGAATAGGCGGAGAGGGTGGGGCTGTGAGCCTAGGTAGGGTGCTTTTCAGTGGGTTGGCGCAGACTCTCAATTGGCCGAATGACCACCTTCTGCACTGTAACGATTCTATGAAATGCTTTGATTAAATAGGCTGTATTCCTTACCTGAACAGAGTAATTTCCAGAAGTTTCAGAAATCCGGTAAGTATGAACAAATGTTTTATTTCTGGAGATGAAACAAAAACGTTTTTTAAGGAGCCAACCAGAAACAGCTTTAAAACCAATGTCCAATCCAAAATATGACGTAGAAGCAGTGCTCCGAAAGCTAGTGATTTGAAACAAACCTGTTCGACTTTAACCTGCTGTTGTAAGACTTCTTACCGTGCAATGCAAAATAGGGGGATTGGACCTCATGCTTCTTAAACACCTGGGCATATATGGTCAAGGTCATGGTCATGGTCAAGGCTTCTTGTGTATCTTGGGATTTCAATAGTGAAATACCCAGGGGTATGTTAACCTTCATTGATGAAAGTATCAGGGGACCTGAGGTGTGCTGAGAATCAGTTATGATGTAACAAACATCATAAAGTACATAATTATAAATTTTGAAACAAAGTTTTTTAAAAATAGTATTGTAAAAGTTGTCTAAAGTTAAATTACGGGGCGCTATAGTGTGGCGACTAGGTGAGTTTCACAGTAACTTCATTGCAGTGTTAATGTAAACCTACTTGTGACACCAATAAAGATTATTATTATTATTAATTGTATTTCACACCGCCAGCCCCCTTATCCATGGGGACTGGTGGAAAGGGAATCTGTCTCTTTCAGCTGGCAGTGTTGAACTGTTGCGGATTTTACACAGTCCCCATCGGGTGTTTGTGTTTCTCATCTGCAACAATTTGCAAGCTGGTGCTATTGGTCGGAAACTCCGATTTTGGCCAGCGCTCTCTCATATTTAAAAATTCGATCCAGACGTTGTGGGCGTCGCTGTCTGGGTCAGCGTTTATTGACCATCCTTAATTGCCCTTTGAGGGGGTATTTAAGAGTCGACCACATTGCTGTGGGTCCGGAGCTTCCTGTAGGGCAGGTAAGGATGCGCCCCCCCCCCCCCCCCCCCCCCCCAGGAGATTTGTGAATTGTTCAAGAATGCGCCTGTGTCGACCTGACATTGTGCACCGGTTACTGTGCTGCAGCCTGCAAGAGCAACAGCTCTCCTTCGCTGTAGAGTGTGGTTCACACCTTGCCCTGTCAGCTCCCCCCCCCCCCCCCCGCCCCCACTTGGTGCCTGGTCTCAATTTTCACTTCTGAACAACTTGCTCTTTATTCAGCTCCGCGGCACACTCAGAATAACAGTGAGCAAACGAGCGATGAAACGCTGCCCACAACTGTGCTCGCACGTAACGACCAAACCACATGAAAACACCGACTTCGAAATCGCAAGCCGAATTGGTGAGCAAGTTGTGGAACATAGTAAACTGAGGAGGAGGAGGGGGGGGGGGGGAGAAACAAAAGGTAAACCACAGCTCAGCAAGCAGCCGTCTCCCGACACATCTTCAAAAGGTCCACTCTTCCTATTGATGCAGAGGAAAGGTTTCAGACAACGGATGGATTCAGTCTAGTTCAAGCTGAATTACACTACAGTATTCCGGGGTTAAACCAATTATCAAGTTGATTTATGAATGGGCAGCCTAAACCTCCAACTAAATCACAGATGGTGGTGGATTCCTGTTAACTATTGTCCTTTTGTTTATAAAGTGGACAACATATTATTATCTAATAATTTAGATTTGCTCTTTCAGTTAACCTAACGCCGGTACAAGAACAACATACTTCATTTGGAATAGCAGGGCCAGTCATATAGGTAAGGCTATTTATTAATTAGTTTATGGGATATGGGGTCAGATATGGGCACAGTGGGTTCAGTTCCGGCCTGGGGTGACTGTGGAGTTTGCACTTTTTCCCCGTGGGTTTCCTCCTCTGTGCTTACTTCCTCAGAACGCACTGTAAGAATTCTAGGATTCTAAGAGTCACCCACATTGCTGTCGGTCTGGAGTTACGTGTGGGCCAGACGACCAACGATGGCAGACTCCCTTCCCTAAAGGGCATTAGTGAAACCAGAGGCTTTTTAAAATAACTTTGGATGCGGCCAAATTAATCAATGAATTGAAACTTGAAACACCACCAACAGCTATGGTGTGATTTGAACCCATGCCCCCCAGGAGATTAACCAGTGACCATTACCACACTGCCAACATGGTGTGGGTATATTGCCTCAACGGATAGGTGCCTAGTAGAAGCGATGAGCAGAATGCTCAGAACTACCCGATGTCTCTGCAAACAAGTGTAGATATTTCGAAAATAAAGCGACCTTTCAAGAGGGTCGCTTGAAATGCCCCACAGTTAAAGCCCACCTCAACCCTGCATCCAACATAACCCCTTAATGGGAACATGTTTTAAAGGAACACACCACGAGCTAAAATGGATTAAACATTTTGAATATCTCATCGTGAGGCTGCTGTCCCTCCCTCCCGGGCTGTGTTGTGTTTCTTAACTCTCGTCCACAGAAAAATGAGTGAAACGCGCAAAAAGCACTTCATGGCTCGAGATCAAAAGGCGCCCTGAATGTTACACCTCAGTTATGGGGTTTTATAAACAACAAAGGACAAACATTTCCACTGAAAATCAAGCAATACTTTTAGACTAATCGCCGCGTTTTATTCCAAACAACACCTCTGGCTGGGAGATTGCAGGGGGCTTTTTCTGTCCATTCAGTAAGGTGGGCGGTGTATTTCTAGCCACGTGTCAGGTTGGCTGAAATGAATTTGTGCAATATTTAATATTCTTCAAATTACAACCCCGGCTGAAGGGAGTTGAGGGAGGGGTGGGGGGTAATTCCAGACTCCGATTTGGAACTGTCTTCTCCCCAGAATGATATTGTGTAATTTCTCCTCTCAGTAAACGAGGCGTGGGTGCAGAGTGAGGGGGGGGGGGGGGGGGAGAAGGGGGTTTCAGCAAACAGCAACTCGCCTTGAAAGTGGCTCCGCCTCCGCCTTTCAAAGGCTCCCAACGCTCACACGCCACACACACTGTACTTTACACCCCCCCCCCCCCCCCCCCCCTCCCGAGAAAGTTACTGAAATAATATTGCGAATAATAAATAACTTCCTCGCGGGACTAAACCGAAGCGCCGGCTGTCAAATGGTCCGTGTGGATTCACGATTGAACAGTCAGGTTGGAGAGAGCTTGCAAGGTACTACTCAGAGTCAGACCCCAACATTAACTGGCTGCAGATCTACTGATATGACCGTAAACGGTTAAAAAAAAAGGATTGCTTAAGATCCACATCTGGACCGAGACTTGTTTCAATTTTTTTTTTAAACCTGCCCGAATAAAGGTTCAATGTGTCTGGTTTATTTCGCAATCAAAATCAAAGCCTAACAGGTCAGATCACATGGAGAATTTCATTCAAGGATTTGGAGGATTTCCTAAGGTTTTTTTTGGGAGGGAGTTAATTTTCCACTTCCCCCCTCAATTTCAGCCCCCGCTCTGAAGCATTGACGACTGAATTTGCTGTCCAGGTATTTAGGATTATGTTTTAGCGGAAAGACCGTTTTGGCTGTTAAACTGAGCTGTGAATAGTGCAGTTTCCTTATTTCCATGTTTATCGAATTCTCCCCGGACCTTCTTGAGCAGTGAGCAGTGAGGGTCCCAAAGGCGGGGGAAGCAAAATATTGTTACTTTTTCTTTTTCTGCCAACGCAATTTCCCTGTTGGGCTTCAGCGACCCCCGTGGTCTAATTTCCACGCTCTTTCCCCCGGAGACAGGGGGCATTGTGACACATTATTACACATCGCTGGGAAACCAGCGCGTTCATTGCATTGCGGAGACAACTTGGGAATACTCAAGCGGTGTTTGTTTTGAAGACCTGACGGGCGCGGGGGCTGAATGTTTTGACTCGTCTATATCCAAATGAGGACAATTTAAATATTCGCTGAAGACGTTTTAATCCGCCCTGTCCCGAATTCTACCCGGGGCGAAAGTGTGGAATCAATTTCGCAGCAACAAAAATATTACATCTGCAACTTTGCGGCTTCGAGCCGCGTTTCAAAATTGGATTTATTGCTAATGTCCATTTCGTTGCTTATTTCCCAAACCGGAGGCAGGCTCCATCCACCTCGTCATTAATGTCACATTTGTGCTTTGCGCAACTCTCCCTTGAGGGAGTTGGTAAATTAATGTCAAATTAATATGGCAAAAAAAAAATCAAAATTGGGGCAGAGCGGAAGAATGACCTTTTGGGGTTTTTTAAAAGCGAAACAGATAATTTGTCAAATCTGGTAACGGGTCAGTGGACACTTTCCCAGCGAAAGACTTAGAAAAATGTATGATATTTAATTATGAGTTCAGCGTTCACCCGAATATCCACCTCTGACCTGCAGTAATTGTGCCCAATAACCCGGTGGTCAAAAATGACATCCGCATATTTTGATTTATCGAGATAGATTGCAGAATCATTGTAATTTACGAAAATATTTATGGCACAGTTGCTTTCTGAATGGGCACCAGAGAGAAATGCAACAATTCAATCTCACACAGCTGACGGTTGTACCATCTGGGTGGAGCAGGCGGGAAAGACTCGAATTTCGATTAATGTATTGTCCAGCTTGCAAAATAAGCTGGAAGCGAGACTGGACAACGAAACGGGTCGCCACCGTGTATTTAACAGGTTCACGAGCACGGTGCGGACAGGGGGGGTGGTGTTGGGCGGGGGGGGGGGGGGTCATTTAATGAGATTGGGAGCGAGGGGCCATTTAGTCAATTGTTTCAGAAATGGATGGTCCTGAACGCACCCCAGTGAGGGTCGTACACCCCAACCACTGGCCTCAGGTCCGCAACATGTTTGCAAACAAGTAGATTTCCAGTGGCGGTCCATTCATCCAGTCTGATCGGGCCAGCCTCAGGTCCACGACTCAAGGAAGTACCTGTCCAACAACTAGGCTCCCGAAGGAGTTTCCTGCACATCTACATTGACCAGGTTTCAACACGTATTCCATTGGCTCTTGGGATGGGGGGGGGGGGGGGGTGGGGGGGGGGGGGGATGAAAGGCGCTATGCAAATGCATTTTCCTTCCAAGCATGCCCCTATATTTTATTCCCTCGTTTCCCATTCGTTCCATATTTCGTTCGCAGACATGTGAGTCGAAACTCGAAACGTGGAGTTGACGCCGTCCCAGTTCCACCTGAACCTCCCTACTTGCTGGCGTCGAAGTGGTTGGTTTTCTGTAAGACATGCACTCTCTCCCGCCCCCCTCCTCTCCGCTCTCACTGGCCATCTCCCTGCTCAGCTTTCATACTCACAGCAGACACAGGCAGTAAGTCCCAGGTACGGTCTCGCTGTCCCGGATCAGGTAGCTGCCGTCTTTGCCTGCCGATGCCAACAAGTCCTCGGTCTCTGCCTGGCCAATTCTCCCGTGGTAGAAAGATAACCTCATGATTTCTAAGGAGGGAGGGGGGGCCCTCTGAGAGACAGAAGGGTGCTCTCTCACTCTCTGCCCTCTCTCTGTATTTTGTTTCACGGTGTGCAATAGGTCGGGGGGGGGGGGGGGGGGGGGGGGGGGGGGGGGGGTAGGATTCGGAGGGTTTTCTGGTGTGTGTTGTAGCTAACCCGGCCCCGACTTCCTGACTGATAACAGTACCATGTACAGAGAAGTGTAGAGAGAGCCACTTCCCCGTTCTCTGCGAGGCAGCATCACTTTTTTTTTAATCTCCTCGCAATCAATTTGAAACATCCGGCATCTCGACAAAATTAGACAGGAAGCAAGACAGCGACACATTTGCACCTGACTTAATGCACTTCTTTCAAATTGTTTTGTCTTTATACTGTACACGTGAAGCCTAACTTCCAAAACCAATGTGTTCGGTGTTCTGCAGATTGGCCCTGTTGGGATAATAGGATTCAGGGATGGATTTGTAGAATCAGCGAATTGATTCAGCCCAGAAAGAGACCATTCGGTCCATGCGGCCTGTGCTAGAATTACCCCGCCCTCCTTGTGGTAATATTATTAAAGTAGTTTGGCCACCTTATTGCAGTGAGTTATTAGGTGCAGAAAGCCACGACCAGTTTCAATGTGCTTCAGCCAGGAGTGATCCACAATAATGCACAGTGGCACCCTTTCTGGACACAGCCCTTCCCCGACTGTGAACTGGTTGCTTGGAGGGCTGATCAGCCGAGAGGGGGCACGGGGCATCTTGGCAATTGATCGAGCCAATGTGGACAGCGATAGATGGCGAGGACCTCTAGTGGCTCAACCCAGATTTTTTTTAAAGTCCATCAACTGAATTTGTAATGGTAAACTGAGGGGAATTGTATAGAACTCCTCGGGCTTTCTGGCTCACAGTGAATATTACATATACCACAATTGTATTGAAGCATCCCAGAGTGCAACATGGTCTATGTAGATAATTTAAATACCTTTGCACCATTTTAATGGCCATTTTGAAATGACTGTAATGTTTCTTTGACTGCATTGAAACACCTCAGCATGCAACATCATGTAGGTAGAAAACCTGAATCTTATTGCACTTTGTGTGACTGCCAGTAGCACTGTTACTTCACAGTGCCAGGGTCACAGGTTCGATTCCTGGCTTGGGTCACTGGCTGTGCAGAGTTTGCACCTGTGTCTGCGGGGGTTTCCTCCGGGAACTCCGGTTTCCTCCCACAAGTCCTGAAAGACGTGCTGTTAGGTGAATTGGACATTCTGAATTCTCCCTCCATGTACCCGAACAGGTGCCGGATAGTGGCAACTAGGGAATTTTCACAGTAACTTCATTGCAGTGTTAATGTGAGCCTACTTGTGACATGAATAACGATTATTATTATTTTGAAATAGAACCATTGTGCGGGATGCTCCGGTTTCTCGGCTGTGTGTTTCTCAGTGGCATGCCCTTCGCTGGTGTTGGGATTCTATCCTCCTGTCGCTTTCCAATAGGATTTCCCACAAAACCACCCAGACCACCATCTAACCTGCCGGTGGGGGTGCACTGCCAGCAGGAAAAGTGAATTCTGATGGCCGGCAAAATCTGACATAGAAACATAGAAAATAGGAGCAGGAGGAGGCCATTCAGCCCTTCAAGCCTGCTCCACATTCATCCAACTCAGTAACCTGCTCCTGTCCACCCCCCCCCCCCCCCCCCCACCCCCCTCCATGTACTTTCATCCCTTTAATCCCAAGAGCTATATCTAATTCTTTCTTGGAAATATACAATGTTTTGGCCTCAACTGCTTTCTGTGGTAAAGAATTCCACAGGCCAACCACTCTCTGGCTGAAGAAATTTCTCCTCATCTCAGTCCTAAATGGTCTACCCCATATTCTCAGACTGACCCCTGGTTCTGAACTCTCCCGCAATCAGGAACAACCTTTCTGCATCTATCATGTCTAGTCCTGTTAGAATTTTATAGATTTCTATGAGATCTCCATTGGCACAGTGGTTAGCACTGCTGGCTCACAGCTCCAGGGACCCGGGTTCAAATCCAGCCGCGGATGAATGTCTGTCTGGAGTTTGCACTTTCTCCCCGTGTCTGCGTGGGTTTCCTCGGGGTGCTCCGGTTTCCTCCAAAGATGTGCTGTTAGGTGGATTGGCCATGCTAAATTGGCCCTTAGTGTCCAAATGTTAGGTGGGGTTACGGGGATAGGGTGGAGGTGTGGGCTTAAGAAGGGTCCTCTTTAAAAAGCCAGTGTAGAATCAATGGGCCGAATGAACCTCTTCTGCACTGTAGATTCTATGATTCTTCTGAAATGCTTGCAATGTTCCTTCAGATATTTTACGAATAAAGCATATTTTTACAAAAAAATATAAGCGATACCAAATGGCCATGTCCCCATGAGAACAGACTCTCATCCGCAAGAGGACAACAATATATAACGGCATGGCTTCCAGTTCGCTCCTAACTGGCAAGGTGTAGAGTCTCAGTGTCCATAATTCTATCACTGAAAGGCCTTGGGAAGGTTGCAGTTGATTGTGCAGTGATGATACACAGGACCAAAGTTGTGATAGAACCTCCCTGTGGTTCTTGGCCAAGAACCTCACCTTCCAATTTCCATACTACCTGCTCTACGACTGGGTTTCTGTTGTGGTTCTTCAAACTCCTGAGCTCAAATGGCCGGCACGGTAGCACAGTGGTTAGCACTGATGCTTCACAGCGCCAAGGTCCCAGGTTCGATTGTCGGCATGGGTCACTGCCTGTGCGGAGTCTGCATGTTCTCCACGTGTCTGCGTGGGTTTCCTCCAGGTGCTCTAGTTTCCTCCCACATGTCCCTAAAGATGTGGGTCTGGATTCTCAGATTGTGAGGCCATGTCCTCATGTCGGTGTGGGAACGGTGGCGTTTTACGCCGACAAATCGGTGCAAAATGGCCACCGATGCTCGATTTGACTGGGGGCTAGCAGCCGAGCAGCATAGAGCACCCGGCTCTAACTGCCGATATGGCACAGAGAATTGCTGGGTCTGTGGTCGTGCATGCACGGCGGCGGCCTGCAAGTGGCCGCGCTTTGCAACATGGCGCTGGCTGCACACGGACCCGGCCTGACCCCCTTGGCCCCGGACCACCCCGCAAAAGTGCCCCCAGCCCCAGCCCATGGATTGGCCCTCCCCCGACTGTGGCACGTTGGACTGCGTCTGCAGCCGTCATGCCGAGTTCCTGACAGGTGAGACAATGAGAGACCCATGCATTCGGGAACTCGGCCGGTTGGGCACGGAGCATCGGGGGGTGGGCCTCATGCAACATCCTGAGGCCGTCGATATGCCGCTTTTGAGCGGTGGAACATTGTGAAAGCGACGGCGCCCCCGATTTGGTCGGAAACGGGTGTTCTCCTGCCGTTGGCCAAACGCGATTTTGGCGTCGGCGACCATAGAATCCCGCCCGTGCTCGTTAGGTGAATTGAACATTCTGAATTCTCCCTCTGTGTACCCGAACAGGGTGGCGACTAGGGGATCTTCACAGTAACTTCATTGCAGTGTTAATGTGAGCCGACTTGTGACATGAATAAAGATTATTATTATCAAAATGCAACATTCCTGAAACAGCTCATCTCCTAATAGGGCAGAAAACCCGGGGCAGGATCCCTAACATTTAACTGCTTGGGGACCATTGAATGGACAAAGCCCAACAAATGGTGCAGAGCATCACTTAAAGTGTCATGGGTTCATTGGCAACAATGCAAGTAGTTGTGTAATAAGTGGCATACTCTTGCATAATTAAAATTCGTTGTCACACATGCTTGAAAATGTCAACTGCAAATGAGATGCCAACGACCTCTGGTGGCCGCTCTAAACTGGGGCATTGGATAATGAGTTAAGAGTTATAGTCATGAGTTAATGATGCATATAATCATGTAACAGTGACAGCAGCAATCATGTCCTAGAGACTCTGTAGAGCAGCTGGAATTGGCTATGGAACAGATATACCTACCGTATAGCCAATTTTGTATATAGTGTTATTAAAGTAATCTTGAAGTGATCTGCCTGAGTCAGACTCAATTTACTCATGAGTTGAGCAAAACTTTCTCTGTATAGATTTGACCACAAGACCGACACAAAAAACATGTTAGCGGCATGTTAACTACAATTTGGGGCCATCGACAGGAGCCCCACAGTGAGAGAATGGAAGAAATGAAAATGAAAATCGCTTATTGTCACAAGTAGGCTTCAAATGAAGTTACTGTGAAAAGCCCCTAGTCGCCACATTCCGGCGCCTGTTCAGGGAGGCTGGTATGGGAAGAAGACACGTTCAGAGCAAAAATCTTAAAACTCACCTTGGTGAGAGGCACACTGAGAATCAGTAACAATGTCAGTACCAGTCGAGCAGTTCCATAGCTGTTGAAAAACCGCTGTGTGCCTTTAAAACCTCAGATACTTTTGATCAGTTTTACCCAGGTGCCCTGATTTGCGAGATGAACAACGGACAAAACAGGTACATGGTTTAATGCAATTTTATTCACAATTCTCTCACTCAACAATGTATGATTCAGACTCACAGCTGAGCTTTAGTTTTTACCCGCACTTAGTGAAGGAGGCTGGCAGACTACGATCACTCAATGTGGAGGTCTTCTCTGGGCTTCGGAATCCAGGGTCCTGTCTTCTTGCGATGGTTGTGCCTGGGGGACCCCCAGATTATCCATGACGATCTGTTCGATGTTCCTTTCTTTATGCTGGTATGCTAGAATTGAGTGATAGGTATATGCCCACAACTGGCCATTGTCCCATCCAGACCCCAACTCTTTAATGAGAAAAAATAAGATACTCCTGTTTATTCAAGATAATTCAATCAAGATCCATTGCCCTCTGAAAGACCCTTCTCTGACCAGCCACCAGCTTACTATGGAACCTGATGGCTTCTTTTGTCTGTCCTTCATCCAACTGCAAAGTTGATCACCTGCGTCTGGAACTGTGTTACATATTCATAGCATGGTCTTGTTCTTTTGTGTAAATGTGAGTGGGTAATCACAAAGTCCATACAGCAATAACAAGTTTATGCTTTGATTTGAGGTGGCGCGGTGGCACGGTGGTTAGCACTGCTGCCTCACAGCTCCAGGGACCTAGGTTCAATTCCAGCCTCGAGTGACTGTGTCGAGTTTGCACTTTCTCCCCATGTCTGCGTGGGTTTCTTCCGAGTTCTCCGCTTTCCTCCCAGAGTCCAAGGATGTGCAGGTTAGGTGGATTGGCCATGATAAATTGTCCCTTAGTCGCTAAAGGTTAGGTGGGGTTACTGAGTTACGGGGATAGGGTGGAGGCGTGGGCTGAGGTAGGGTGCTCTTTCAAGGGCCGGTGTCGGCTAAATGGGCTGAATGGCCTCCTTCTGCACTGTAAATTTTATGATTCTGTGAGTACTCTTGCAGACAGCCAGTATCAATTTCAGACAGAGCCTCATTTGACAGTTTGTGTTCCCGGCCTATGTGTTTTGCCAGCCTGACCACACCTCGTGGGCCCTCAGAAAGGTCAACATTGGGAGTTGTGGATGAACCACTTGCTAAAGCACTGAGCAACATCGGGTTTGCATGCCAAAGAGTAAAAGCACTAGGTTTTCCTCCATGCCAAAAGGCTTGTCGCCAACAATGTCCTCCTGAGACGGGAGTAGAAGAGACCCAGACAGAGTTTGAAACTATCCTAAAAAAATATTTTAGTCCAGCAACAAAACCAAGTAATTGAATAAGCATCATTGCATCAGAAATCCCAAAGACGAGGGGAATACGGCCAATTGTTTCTTATCGGCCTATATCACCCAACTCATTCTTGCGAGTATGGTATATTGAAAGATAAACTTCTTCATGACTGCATTGTCACCAGAATTCTCGATGAAAATCTGCCAAATGTTTTAAAGACAAAAGGCGACTTAATACTTGATCAAATGGTTCCGCGTGCAAGGCAGGCCGAAAGCAGAGAGCTAAATTGGGCTGTAATTCATCACAACATTGAAGCTCTGGATTACTTCATTGGCTGGGTAGGTACAAGAGGGCAGCACCAACCACTAAAAGCCCACCAGATGGGCAAAAGGGCGGGAGCATCCCTACCCGATGATCTGAACAAGTTCTATGGTCACTTTGAGCAGTCAGCAAATGCATCCGTGCCACCCGCCCCAACAGCCCTGGACACACCCATACCCACTATTACAGCCTCAGAGGTAAGAGCTGCCTTCTTGAAAGTGAATCCGCGGAAAGCGATGGGCCTCGATGGAGTCTCCGGGCAAGCACTCAGAGCCTGCACAGACCAGCTAGTGAGTGTATCCGGGGTATTTTCAACCCCTTAATCCTCCACTCTGAGGCCCCCACCTCCTTCAAGAAGACCACCATAATACCAGTGCCAAAGAAGAACAAGGTAGCCTGCCTCAACGACTACCGACTGGTGGCCCTGACGTCTATTATTATGAAATGCTTCGAGCGGCTAGGCATGCGACGGATTACTGCCAGCCTCCCAGACGGTCTCGATCCACTGCAGTTTGCCTATCACCACAACTGGTCCACAGCAGATGCTATTTCCCAGGCTCCACAATCATCACTCGAACATCTCAACAAGGACACCTACGTAAGACTGCTGTTCATCAACTACAGCTCCGCCTTCAACACTATTATCCAGACAAGACTAATAACCAAACTCTACAATCTTGGACTTGACCCCTCCCTGTGCAGCTGGGTCCTTGACTTCCTCACCAACAGACCGCAATCTTTCAGGATAGGCAACAGCATCTCCTCCACAATAGTCCTCAACACCGGGGCCCCACAAGGATGTGTGCTCAGTCCTCTACTGTACTCCCTATACACACATGACTGTGTGGCAAGATTTAACTCCAACTCAATCTATAAATTTGCGGATGATACGATTGTGGCAGGCCGTATCTCAAGCAACGACGATTCAGACTACAGGAGGGAGATAAATCACTTGGTTGCATGGTGTCCCAAAAACAACCTCTCTCTACATGTAGGAATGACCAAGGAACTGATCATCAACTTCAGGAAGCTAGCACGGGGGTGGCCTGCTGTTGGCTGGAAGCGGGATCTTGGGGCCCCATTGCTGTCAACAGGGTTTCCCATTGTGTGCACCGCACGCCAGCGGCAACCCACGGCAGAGATCAGCCATCAGCGGGCGGCAGAAAATCTGGA
The DNA here is from genome assembly GCF_902713615.1 of Scyliorhinus canicula. Taxonomy (NCBI): domain Eukaryota; kingdom Metazoa; phylum Chordata; class Chondrichthyes; order Carcharhiniformes; family Scyliorhinidae; genus Scyliorhinus; species Scyliorhinus canicula. Next base: position 20,005,967 of record NC_052159.1, read on the forward strand.
AAATTACGGCCCACATCTTAAATTTTAAATATAATTTTTATGAAGTATTTTCCTATTTATCTATAACAATAAACACAACAAATAACAGAAGAATTGGTGAAAAATGGTACAGACAGAACAAGAGTCATCGCAAGCATAAATAGAAGTAAAACATTACAGAATAGATTCGGAACAGGCCAGTTGAGGAACCAGAGCCCCTAGCTAAAATGCCAGAACAATTCAACAACTAAATACCACTGTGAGTGGGAATAGAAGGCATGATCATATCAATACACAGAATGACAGAAGGGTAACAATGCAGATCACACCACTCAAAGTATTGTGATACAGACGAACAACTTAAAATGGATTAAGTTGAATTAAACTAGAGTAAATTCGCTCATGGAAAGCTTATCAAAAGTAAGTTAGCCAAGGTGGAACATATGAAATTAAGATGTGGAGGTGCCGGCGTTGGACTGGGGTGAGCACAGTAAGAAGTCTTAGTTGGATTAGAAGTTGGACTTTAACCTGGTGTTGTAAGACTTCTTAATATGAAATTAAGATAGGGTTCCATACTTTCTGAAATGCATCAGATTTAGATGGAAGTGTGGCACAGTGGTGCAGTAGTTAGCACTGCTGTCTTGCGGCACTAAGGATCTGGGTACGATTCCGGCCCTGTGTCACTGTGTGGAGTTTGCACATTCTCCCAGTGTCTGCGTGGTTTTAGCCCCACAAGCCAAAAAGATGTGCAGAGTAGGTGGATTGGCCACACTAAATTGCCCCTTAATTGGAAAACAATTATTTGGTACTCTAAATTTATTTTTAAAAAGATTTAGTGTGGAGGACGGAAGTCAAATATTCCTTGAGGATGCTTTCGAAAATGAGCCTCTGCCAGTTTTGAATGGAAGGATTTTTCTCACTAATCCATGAGCATATGGTATTTTTATGAGCAGCAAAGGCCTGAATATTATATAGCCCTTTTTCATTAGAATCCGCGATTCTCCCATCCGGGAAACCCAGAATCAGAAATACAGGATTAGATTCGAAAGCTTTTTCAAAAATTCTCTCCAGCTTCCTGACCACACCTGGGGCGAAATTCTCCGACCCCCAGCAGGGTCGGAGAATCGCCTGGGGCCGCCGAAAATCCCGCCCCCACCGTGGCAGAGATTCTCCGCCACCCGGGAAGTGGCGGTGGCGGGAATCTCGCCACTCCGATCGGAGAAGCCCCTGCGGTGATTCTCCGGCCCGGATGGGCCGAAGTCCCGCCGCTGGGAGGCCTCTCCCGCCGCCGAGGTTTGAACCACCTCTGGAATGGCGGGATCAGCGGCGCGAGCGGGCCCCGGGGTCCTGGGGGGGGCGGGGGCAATCGAACCCCGGGGGGTGCCCCCACGGTGGCCTGGCCCGAGATCGGGGCCCCCCGCTCAGACTCCGGGCCAGTGCCCTGGGTGCACTATTTCTCCTTCCGCGGCAGCCATGGCGGAAGCGGAAGAGAACCCCACATCGCGCATGAGCCAGCAGTGACGTCAGCGGCCAGCTGCCGCTGACGTCACTGCCGGCGCATGCACCGACCGGCGAAAATCTTTCGGCCAGCCCTGCTGCCGGGGGCGACGGTTTTTTGCGCCAGTCTTCTGGTGCCAACCGCTCCGGCGCGGGGCTGGCCCCCAAAGGTGGGGAGAATTCCCCACCTTTGGGGAGGCCCGACCCCTGAGTGGTTGGCGCCACTCCCCTACGCCGGGACCCTCCATCACGCCGGGTAGGGGAGAATCCCGCCCCGATCAGTAGGATTGAATCTTGACACAGGCTCATAGATAATATATATAATTGTCCTCCACTACCTTACACTTTAGGCACGTCAGGAATAAGGCAGCCGATACGAAGCGCAGCCGATACAGAGTGCAGTCGATATGGAGTGCAGACAATATGGAGCGCAGCCGATACGAAGCACAGCCAATACGGCGCGCAGCCAATACAGAGTGCAGCCGATACACAGCGCAGCTGATGCAGAGCGCAGCCAATATGGAGTGCAGGCGATACGGAGCGCAGCCGATACAGAATGCAGCTGCTTCCAAAAAAATATCAGCAGGCTTCCCATTCCCTTTGTCTGAACGACATTGTCTGTGGTGACCTCACCATCATCCAGGATAGAAGCTTTCTTACAAACCTTAGCTAGATATTGGGAGTCTTGACCTAGCAGAAAATTACACTTGGTGCGGAAAAGTGTATTTGGTCAACCTGTTTGCGTATATGATGGGCATGACCTGTAGTGTGTGCGAAGGAAAGGAGTTACAGGGTCTGGTCTTGTTAGGCAAAGACCAAAGTGTGGCGCGATTCCGGAAGAAGGAAGTGTGGATTATTCATGAGTCCATTTTCCCGGATGAAACTCAACACAGACGAGGGCAAAGTTAGGATCAAGTGTCAAAGTGTAAATTAAGTTCTGATGTTTGTGATCAAATGACTTGACGTTCTCAATCTTCCCTATGCACCACTGCTTCGGTGTCTTCTGCGTAGCTGCCATGGTTTCCACTGTTACTGGACCTCAATACTGTGGACTAAGTAGAGGTCAATATTCTTGTGCCTGCACCGCATAAACTCACCACTTTCCTTTGTTGAGTAGCATGAAAACATTCCAACACTGCCACCACACCAGTAGGCTGTGTTTACTTTCAAATTGGTACTAAAATTGGATCACAATATCAACAGTGTTTAGGTGAAAATATCATGCTTTAATGCAACCAGAAAAATCAAACTATACAATAAGCAAAGCAAATCGGCCTGCCCCAATGAGAACAGGCTGCCAGCCACAAGAGGGTGATAACATATAACAGCACTGTAATTTCTATAAAGGATGGAGGCGGAAATTGCCATGGCTAGTAGAGCCACTGAGCTCAAAACCTCTTTACAAAAGTAGCTTGAAGCAAAGGTTCACTTTCCTATAATGGTAAAATGAGCCTAGTAGGGAATTTGAAGGCTTAAACTCTTCTTTATATTGAAACATAGGAACAGGAGTAGGTCATTCAGCCCATCAAGCCTGCTCCACCATTCAATAGGATCATGGCTGATCAGACACTTCAATGCCTTTTACCCACACTATCCCCATAACCCTTTACATTATTGTTAATCAGAAATCTATCTTCACCTTAAACATACTCAATGACTGAGCTTCCATGGTTCCCTGGGGTAGAGAACTCCAAAGATACATAAATAAATAAATAAAATTCTCCACATTTCGGTTTTAAGTGTCTTTCCCCTTATTTTGAAATTGTGCCCCTGGTTCTGGACCCTAAACAAAGGGAAACGTCTTACTTGCATCTACCTTGCCTATTCCTTTAAGTCATAGACATAGACATAGAGTCATAGCACAAAAAAAGCCCTATGGCCCATCACACCAGCGCTGGTCAAAAACAAGCACCTAAATATTTTGTAGGTTTCAATGAGATCTCCTCTAATTCTTCAAAACTCTGGAGAATTCAGGAGAATTCAGGCCTAGTTTACCCAATCTCTTCATAAGACAGTCCTGTCATCCCCGAAGCAAGCCTGGTGAACCTTTGTTGCACTCTTTGTATGACAAGAATATCCTTTCTGGGATAAGGGGACCACCACTGCACATAGTACTCCAGGTGCCGTCTAACCAAACTTCTATGAAATTGAAGCAAGTCCTCACTACTCCTGTACTCAAATCATTTTGCAATAAAGGCTAACATTCTTTTTAGCCTTCCTAACAGCTTGCTGCAACTGCATGCTAGCCTTCAGTGACTTATAGACAAGGACACCCAGGTCCTATTGTACTATAAAAGCTCAGGAGGCCCGAGAAGGTAAGTTAAACAGTATTTAATAAACCAACACGAAGCAAAGGCCACAAGGCGACTTACAGTTCTAAGGTCCCAACCGGGACTATCAATCATACCGGTCCCAGTACAGGTCAGCTTTTATTAGGCGGATTTACAAGCCCTAACTGGGCTGGCCTCCACCCATTATTAAGGGAGCATGTATTCAATGAGTCCCATGGGGAGATCAATTGTGGTGTGCTCGTGGGTCTCGTGAAGGCTATCATAGTATATCTGGGCAGCATAATCAAAGACCCCTCCTGTCATAATATACACACAGGTGTATGATGGTGCATAGACACACACCGACTGACACACTGAAAGACCAATCAACACACAGAACACAGCAGCCAATCACCAGACAGGGCACGGTCACTATAAAGCCAGAGGACACTAGTTTTCCCGTGCATTCGGGATGCAGCCTCTGAGACAGACAGAGCCCGCAGTCAGTAGCACGAACATCTACCATGTGCTAGCATTATAGGCTGGTCAGGTTAGCCATAGGTCTTCAGTCAACCTAACACAGTGTCGACCCACAGTGCAAGTATGTTTAACAGCTCATAGTTAAATAAAATAGTTATACTTCTACAAGTGTTGGTAGCCTGTCTCTTCTACTGCTCTTGGTAAATGCAGTCCTCACAGACCCAGCACACCCAACACATCACCTCCCACCCGGCTTATTCACTCTTCCAATTTCTTCCATCGGGCAGGAGATACAAAATTCTGAGAACACACACAAACAGGTTCAAAAACAGCTTCTTCCCCGCTGCTACCAGACTCCTAAACGACCCTCTTATGGACTGATGAATTTATGGACTGATCTGATATCGTCACACATCTTCTCAACTAAGTAGTACTACACTCCTGTTTGCTTCACCCGACGCCTATGTCTATATACTTACATTGTGTATTTATGTATGTCCTATTATGTATTTTCTTTTCATGTACAGAATTATCTTTTTGAGCTGCACGCAGAACAATACTTTTCACTACACCTCGGTACACGTCACAATAAACCAAGTCAATGCAACCCAATCCTTAGCATTTGGGAAATACTCTGCACATCTGTTCCTTCTACCAAAGCAGATTACTTTCATTTTTCCACATTATATTCCATCTGCCATATTCTTGACCACTTACTAAATCATTCTGTTGCCGCTTTACATCTTCCTCACAACATATATTCCCGATTAGCTTTGTATCATCCACGAACTATTAAACACTAATGGTAACATATTAATAGTTGTTAAAAAATGAAGGAAATTAAGATTTAAAAAAGATATTTGGGATAAGAAAAAGTAAAGGAAGGGGTTAAAAGGGGACTGATAAGTGCAGCTGTCCGAAGGGATGTTTTGATATGTGAGTTAGCTTTGCGCAAGTGAAGGAGACCCAGCCGGAGTGAGACACATCCAGAGTGGGAATTTGGAACTTAGTAATTTGGTGCAGTGAGATAATTTGGTGCAGAGTGGGAGAAGGTGCTTTTTCCCTACTGTATTGTTCTCTCTCTTTCTTCTGGCCTGTAACTTTTAATCTGCAGGGAGAGAACCAGAGAGCATCTGAGAACCTGGGAAGGTAAGTGATTTTTATTAATTTTTATTTTTATTACCATTTCAAATTGTGTAGGGGGGGGACTGAAGTGACATCACAGTAAAGCTGTGACCTGATTGGCTGGTTGGGAATCTACACTAAATTTAAAAACTGAGCATTGTTAAACTAATTAAACATAATTACTTAATTATAATTTAGAGGGGTATCTAAGCCAGAGATCGGAGATTACTGTATTTAGCTTTCGCATTTCTAGTAGAAATATAGTGTGGGAAAACATATAGTTAACAGTAACTTTTTTTTTAAATGTTTAAATGTAATTTACTAATTAATTGACGCAATGTCAATTACAGGGGTGCAGTGGAGAAGAGTGTGTAGATAGCCTGGGTCACATTGAGATCTTGAAAAATATAAAGGTAAATAAGTCCCCAGGGCCGGATGGGATCTACCCCAGAATACTGAAGGAGGCTACAGAGGAAATTGCTGAGGCCTTGACGGAAACTTTTCGATCCTCACTGTCTTCAGGTGATGTCCCGGAGGACTGGAGGATAGCCAATGTTGTTCCTTCATTTAAGAAGGGTAGCAAAGATAATCCAGGGAACTACAGGCCGGTGAGCCTTACGTCAGTGGTAGGGAAATTACTGGAGAGAATTCTTCGAGATAGGATCTACTCCCATTTGAAAGCAAATGGACGTATTAGTGAGAGGCAGCACGGTTTTGTGAAGGGGAGATCGTGTCTCACTAGTTTTTTGAAGCGGTCACAAAGATGATTGGCGCAGGTAGGGCAGTGGATGGTGTCTATATGGACTTCAGTAAGGCCTTTGACAAGGTCCCTCATGGCAGACTGGTACAAAAGGTGAAGTTACACGGGATCAGGGGTGAGCTGGCAAGGTGAATACAGAACTGGCTAGGTCATAGAAGGCAGAGAGTAGCAATGGAAGGGTGCTTTTCTGATTGGAGGGCTGTGACTAGTGGTGTTCCGCAGGGATCAGTGCTGGGACCTTTGCTGTTCGTAGTATATATAAATGATTTGGAGGAAAATGTAACTGGTCTGATTAGTAAGTTTGCAGATGACACAAAGGTAGATGGAATTGCGGATAGCGATGAGGACAGTCAGAGAATACAGCAGGATTTAGATTGTTTGGAGACTTTGGCGGCGAGATGGCAGATGGATTTTAATCTGGACAAATGTGAGGTAATGCATTTTGGAAGGTCTAATGCAGGTAGGGAATATACAGTGAGTGGTAGAACCCTCAAGAGTATTGAAAGTCAGAGAGATCTAGGTGTACAGGTCCACAGGTCACTGAAAGAGGCAACACAGGTGGAGAAGGTAGTCAAGAAGGCATACGGCATGCTTGCCTTCATTGGCCGGGGCATTGAGAATAAGAATTGGCAAGTCATGTTGCAGCTGTATAGAACCTCAGTTAGGCCACACTTGGGGTATAGTGTTCAATTCTGGTCGCCACACTACCAGAAGGATGTGGAGGCTTTAGAGAGGGTGTAGAAGAGATTTACCAGGATGTTGCCTGGTATGGAGGGCATTAGCTATAAGGAGCGGTTGAATAAACTCGGTTTGTTCTCACTGGAACGACGGAGGTTGAGGGGCGACTTGATAGAGATCTAAAAAATTATGAGGGGCATAAGACAGAGTGGATAGTCAGAGGCTTTTCCCCAGGGTAGAGAGGTCAATTACTAGGGGGCATAGGTTTAAGGTGTGAGAGGCAAGGTTTAGAGGAGATGCACGAGGCAAGTTTTTTACACAGAGGGTAGTGGGTGCCTGGAACCCGCTGCCGGAGGACATGGTGGAAGCAGGGACGATAGTGATGTTTAAGGGGCATCTTGACAAATACATGAATAGGATGGGAATAGAGGGATACGGACCCAGGAAATGTAGAAGATTTTAGTTTAGACGGGCAGCATAGTCGGCACGGGCTTGGAGGGTCGAAGGGCCTGTTCCTGTGCTGTACTTTTCTTTGTTCTTTGTTCCAGTATAGCAGTGGGAAAAGCAAGTGCTTACCTACGTGACTAAGGGGAAAACAATGGTGTACAAAAGAGGGTGATTTCAAAGTTGAGAGATAAGGGATTGCCACTTATGTCCATAGAAAGGTAACTGGAGAAAGGGACATAGTAGAAGCAGCTATCATCATAACCATAGCTAGCTGTAAAAAAAAATAGGCTCTCCCAAAAGCAAGTTATTGATAAAAAGCTGCTGTTTACAAATCCAAAACTCAAGCAGAGAAGATTATTCCTTCGCTGAAACTGAAGACAGCTTTCCCAAAAGTGGACAATAACCTGTGGGTGGTAACTATCTGCTGGATCTGGCTCTTGGCGTTTTATAATATTGGACATTGTTTGTGGAAAGGGGGCATTTCTCAGAGTTCAGAAATGTAGGTAGTTGCAGTAAGTAGCTTCGTGAGACATTGAGTGTGTATAACCATCAGTGTAGTTAAAAATACTGTTGTAGTGTGTAATAGTTCTTCTAGTCGTCTATTTTCTTTTAAGTTAATAAATATTCTTTATTTATTGATCACAAAATGACTGGACTGTTTCTCCCTGGTTTGCATATCTTTTCTAACATAGAACAGTACAGCACAGAACAGGCCCTTCGGCCCTCAATATTGTGCCGAGCCATGATCACCCTACTCAAACCCACGTATCCACCCTATACCCGTAACCCAACAACCCCCCCTTAACCTTACTTTTATTAGGACACTACGGGCAATTTAGCATGGCCAATCCACCTAACCCGCACATCTTTGGACTGTGGGAGGAAACCGGAGCACCCGGAGGAAACCCACGCACACAGGGGGAGGACGTGCAGACTCCACACAGACAGTGACCCAGCCGGGAATCGAACCTGGGACCCTGGAGCTGTGAAGCATTTATGCTAACCACCATGCTACCCTGCTGCCCCAAAAAATATATCAATTCACTCACCTTCCCAGAGCGCAATTCGGCTCCTCCCACTCACTGCAAAACTGCAAGTTAAGTTTTTTTTAAAAAGTAGGGAATCTTACCACTCCCTTTCAGCTCCTCCCATGCACTGAAACTGCCAGGTGAAATCAATTCACTCATTGTCACGAGTAGGCTTCAATGAAGTTACTGTGAAAAGCCCCTAGTCGCCACATTCCGGCGCCTGTCCGGGGAGGCTGGTACGGGAATCGAACCATGCTGATGGCCTGCTTGGTCTGCTTTAAAAGCCTGCGATTTAGCCAAGGGAGCTAAACCAGCCCTGTTTATACTAAATTGAAAATATACACCACGAAGGACCGGTGTTCCAAGTTACCCATGGTTCTAGGATACCCTCACATTCAACATCAGCGAGGTTCTTAACAAAGAGCCAGGAACTTCCGGTTGCGGTGATGCGGAGCTAAGACGCACGTTCGGCAGCTCCCACTATTAAAGGACTTTCGGGCCTATTTTAGGGCCCCAAACGGCGCTGTTTCGACGATTCCCGGTGGGGGAAGGTGTTTGGAGGAACATTCCCCGAAATTTATGGTGCGTACCCGGAGTGGGGCAAAGGAAAATGCTGCAGCAACTCCCCAGGAAAAGCGGGGGAAGGAGGACAAAATGGCAGCCGGTGGAGCACCCGAGGACTGGTGGAAGTGGGCGCAGGAGCAGCAAGCTGCTCTTCTGCGCTGTTTTGCGGAGCTGAAGGCTGAGTTGCTGGACTCCCTGAATGCGACTACCAACAAGCTGCTTGAGACCCAGACAGCCCAGGGGGTGGCCATTCAGGAGTTGCAGCAGCAGGCCGCTGAGCGGGAGGAGGAGGCCGTGGTCCTCGTGGGGAAGGTGGAGTGGCACAAAAAGTGGCAAGACCGCTTGGAGGAGCTGGATTTTCGCACGAGGCGAAATAATTTGAGGATCCTGGGCCTGGTGGAGGGGCTGGAGGGCTGCTGAGCTCGTTGATGGGAGCGGGGTCCTTCCATTTGCCCCTGGAGGTTGAGGGAGCCCACAGAGTGCTGGCCAGGAGGCCCAAGACGAATGAACCCCCGCGGGCGGTGCTGGTGCGGTTCCATCGATTCAGTGACCGGGAGTGTGTGCTGCGCTGGGCCAAGAAAGAGAGGAGCAGCAAGTGGGAGAATTCGGTAGTGTGAATCTACCAGGACTGGAGTGCGGAGGTGGCTAAACGGCGGCCCGGGTTTAACCGGACGAAGGCGGTGCTGCATGCCAAGCAGGTCGAATTTGGAATTGCTGCAGCCTGCGCGTCTGTAGGCGACATATAAGGACCGGCACGACTACTTCGAGTCCCCGGAGGAGGCATGGGCCCTTGTACAGGCGGAGAAGCTGGACTCGAACTAGGGTCTGGGGGCTGCGGGGTCCGGTGCACTACGGTCGTTGCTGTTTTTGCTGTTGCTGTTTTTGTAATTTTGACATGTGTTTTCTATGCTGGTTTTTGCTCTGTTTCCGGGTGGATCTGTTGGGTATGGTTTTGTGTTATGTGGGGATTGTTGGGGGTTTGTTTTTTATTTTCTCTTCTGTACGGGGCTGGGGGATGGGGTGGAGCTGAAATTTTGGGAGTTGCGTCAGAAGGGTGGGGTGGGGCAGTGTGAAAGCGCGGGCTTTCCTCTGGTTTCCCGCGCTGCGGGGCAGGGGGGGTGGAGCATGGCCTCTACTGGTTTTTCCCCGCGCTGAAGCGGTGCCAAGGAGGTGTGGCAGGAGGGGGGATGGGGGGATGACCCCATGTCGGGAGGGGCCAGGTTTTGGCGGGAGTTGCCAGGGTCAGCAGAAGTCAGCTGACTCACGGAAGTACCATGGAGGGTGCGTCGCGGCGAGGAGGGGTCCTAGCCTGGGGGGTGGGTGGGGGGGGTAGGGGGTGGGGGGGAATACCGGGTTGCTGCTGGAAGGGCCAGGAGAGAGCTGGTGTGGGCCGGGGGGTAGAGGGGAGGCGGTATCGTCATGGGGAACGGGTCAGGCAGGGTGTGCTGGCCTGGGGCGAGCAGTCGATGAGCTATGGCTAGCCGGCGGGGGAGGGGGGGGTGGAGTGCCCTCTGATCCGGCTGATCACCTGGAACGTGAGGGGGCTGAATGGGCCGGTTAAGAGGGCTCGGGTATTTTCTCATTTGAAGGGCCTGAAGGCGGACGTGGCATTGCTCCAGGAGACCCACTTGAAGGTGGCGGACCAGAGTCGGCTGAGGAAGGGGTGGGTGGGGCAGGTTTTCCACTCAGGATTAGACACGAAGGACCGCGGGGTGGTGATTCTGGTGGGGAAGAGGGTGGCGCTCGAGGCGTCTGAGGTGGTGGCGGACAAGGAGGGCAGATATATTATGGTGAACGGTAAGCTGCAGGGAGAGAAGGTGGTGCTGGTTAATGTGTATGCCCCGAATTGGGATGATGCTGGCTTTATGAGGCGCGTGTTGGGCCGCATTCCGGACCTGGAGGCAGGGGGTCTGATCATGGGGGGAGACTTTAACACGGTGCTAGATCCCCCACTGGACTGGTCCAGTTCAAGGACGGGCAGGAGGCCGGCGGCGGCCAAGGTGCTGAGGGGGTTTATGGACCAGATGGGAGGGGTGGATCCCTGGAGGTTTGGGAGGCCGAGGGCGCGGGAGTATTCCTTTTTCTCCCATGTGCATAGGGTTTACTCCCGAATAGATTTTTTCGTCCTGAGCAGGGGATTGATCCTGAAGGTGCAGGATGCAGAGTATTCGGCCATAGCAATTTCAGACCATGCTCCGCACTGGGTCGATCTGGAGATGGGGAAGGCGCGGGACCAGCGCCCGCTGTGGCGCCTGGATGTGGGGATGCTGGCTGATAGAATGTGTATAGGAGGGTCCGGGGAAGTATTGAGGGGTATCTTGAGACCAACGACACGGGGGAGGTCCGGGTGGGGATGGTCTGGGAGGCTCTGAAAGCAGTGATCCGGGGGGAGCTGATTTCCATCCGGGCCCATAGGGAAAGGAGGGAGAGGAGGGAGAGACTGGTGGGGGAGCTCCTGGACGTGGATAGGAGGTACGTGGAAGCCCCGGAGGAGGGGTTGCTGGGGGAACGGCGTAGTTTGCAGGCCAAGTTCGACTTGTTGACCACCACAAAGGCGGAGACACAGTGGAGGAGGGCGCAAGGCGCGGTATATGACTATGGGGAGAAGGCGAGCAGGATGTTGGCACATCAGCTCCGCAGGCGAGATGCGGCTAGGGAAATTGGTGGAGTGACGGATAATGGTGGGAATGTGGTGCAGAAGGGGGCAGAGGTGAACGGGGTCTTTAGGGACTTTTACGAGGAACTGTACCGGTCGGAGCCACCGGTGGGGGGGGGGGGGGGGGGGGTGATGGAGAGCCTCATGAACAGGCTACGCTTCCCAAAGGAGCAGGAGGAGCTGGTGGAGGGGCTGGGGGCGCCGATAGAGTTGGAGGAGGTAGTCAGGGGGATTGGTCAAATGCAGTCAGGTAAGGCGCCGGGGCCGGATGGGTTCCCGGTGGAATTTTATAAAAAGTATGCGGATCTGGTGGGCCCCCTCTTGGTGCGAGCCTTCAATGAGGCATGGGAGGGGGGGGCTTTGCCCCCGATAATGTCACGGGCGCTGATCTCTCTGATCCTGAAGCGGGATAAGGACCACTTGCAGTGTGGATCATACAGGCCAATCTCACTCCTCAATGTTGATGCTAAGTTGCTGGCGAAGATCCTGGCCACCAGGATAGAGGACTGTGTGTCAGGGGTGATACATGAGGATCAGACAGGATTTGTCAAGGGAAGACAGCTTAACATGAATGTGCGGAGATTGTTAAATGTTATTATGATGCCGGCGGTGGATGGGGAGGCGGAGATAGTGGTGGCGCTGGATGCAGAGAAGGCGTTTGATAGAGTTGAATGGGGGTACCTGTGGGAGGTGCTGGAGCGGTTCGGATTCGGGGAGGGGTTCATCAAATGGGTGAGGTTGCTCTACGAGGCCCCGATGGCAAGTGTAGTTACCAATGGAAGGAGATCAGTGTACTTCAGGCTCTACCATGGGACCAGGCAGGGGTGCCCCCTGTCCCCCTTGCTTTTTGCACTGGTGATAGAACCTCTGGCTTTGGCGCTGAGGGAGTCGGGGAGGTGGAGGGGTCTGGTGCGGGGTGGGGAAGAACATAGGGTATCGCTGTATGCGGACGACCTGCTGTTGTATGTGGCAGACCCAGAGGGGGGGATGCCGGAGCTGTTGGCTGAGTTTGGGAGCTTCTCGGGCTATAAGTTAAATCTGGGCAAGAGTGAGGTATTTGTAGTACACCCGGGTGATCAGGAGGAGGGAATTGGGAGGCTCCCGTTTAAGAGGGCCGTGAAGAGTTTCCGATACCTGGGGGTGCAGGTGGCCAGGAGTTGGGGGACTCTCCATAAGCTTAATTTTACCAGGCTTGTGGAGCAGATGGAGGAGGAATTCAAAAGGTGGGACATGGTGACGCTATCGCTGGCGGGTAGAGTGCAGTTTGTCAAAATGACGGTTCTCCCGAGGTTCTTGTTCCTTTTTCAGTGTTTGCCCATCTTTATCCCTAGGGCCTTTTTAGGAGGGTGACTAGCAGCATCATGAGCTTTGTTTGGGCGCATGGGACCCCGAGGGTGAAGAGGGTCTTCTTGGAGCGGGGTACAGATGGTGGGGGGCTGGTGTTACCCAATCTCTCGGGGTATTATTGGGTGGCCAATGTGTCGATGGTGCGCAAGTAGGTGATGGAGGGGTAGGCGGCAGCATGGAAAAGGTTGGAGATGGCGTCCTGTGGAGGCACAAGCCTGGGGGCCCTGGTAACGGCGCCATGAACGCTCCCTCCTACAAGGTATACCACGAGTCCGGTGGTGGCGGCTACCCTCAAGATTTGGGGGCAGTGGAGGCGACATAGGGGGAAGTGGGGGGCTCGGTGGAGGCTCCGTTAAGGGGGAACCATCGGTTCGTCCGGGGAACATGGATGGGGGGTTCCAGGGTTGGCACAGAGCGGGCATCAGACAGCTGAGGGACCTGTTTATTGATGGGAGGTTTGCGAGCCTGGGGGAGTTGGAGGAGAAATTTGGGCTCCCCTCGGGGAACATGTTCAGGTATCTGCAGGTAAAGGCGTTTGCTAGGCGGCAGGTGGAGGGATTCCCTTTGCTTCCCGCGAGGGGGGTGAGTGACAGGGTGCTTTTGGGGGTCTGGGTCGGGGATGGGAAGATATCTGATATCTACAAGGTAATGCAGGAGGTGGCGGAGGCGTCAGTAGAGGAGCTAAAGGCTAAGTGGGAGGGGGAACTGGGGGAACAGATCGAGGATGGGACATGGGCTGATGCCCTGGAGATGGTTAACTCTTCCTCCTCATGTGCACGGCTTAGCCTCATCCAATTCAAGGTGCTGCACCGGGTCCATATGTCCGGGACTAGGATGAGTAGGTTCTTTGGGGGCGAAGACAGATGTGTCAGGTGTTCGGGAAGTCCAGCGAACCATGCCCATATGTTCTGGGCATGCCCGGCACTGGAGGAGTTCTGGAAGGGGGTGGCGAGGACGATGTCGAGGGTGGTAGGATCCAGGGTCAAGCCTGGCTGGAGATTCGCGATTTCTGGGGTTGGGGTGGAGCCTGGAGTGCAGGAGGTGAAAGAGGCCGGTGTGCTGGCCTTTGCATCCCTAGTAGCCCGGTGGAGGATCTTGCTACAGTGGAAGGATGCGAGAGCCCCAAGCGTGGAGACCTGGATCAATGACATGGCGGGATTTATTAAGCTGGAGAAGGTCAAATTTGCCCTGAGAGGGTCGGTACAAGGGTTCTTTAGGCGGTGGCAACCTTTCCTCGACTTTCTGGCTCAGCGATAGGGTACTGGGTCAGTAGCAGCAGCAACCCGGGGGGAAAAGGGGGGGGGGGGGGGGGGGGGGGGAACGTTGACTATGTTTGCTTATTTAATTTTAATTTATTTTTAAGTTCTCTTGTAGTTTACTGGGTTTGGGGGGGTGGGGGGTGAGATGCATGCATTGATACGGCCTTGGAGGTGTTACAGTTATTATGGTGTGTTATTGTTGCTTTTCATTGTTTGTTATATTTTCTGTAAAAAATTTCAATAAAAATTATTTTTTAAAAAAACAAAGAGCCAACATTAATTAATGTCAAAGCTGTGTTTTTGCATGGAAAAGATGAAGAATATAATTCCAAGGATGTAGAGTGCTGTGAAAGGAACTCATTTAGCTTTCTGAAGTGATGCTACAGATGAGGTCTTTTGGCCAAGAGTTTGCGCAATGAAAACCTGTATCGGTAATTTAGGCTAGAGCTCAACATATCCAGTTTGTGGGTGGTGCAATCATCCAAAGGGGCACAAACCCATGGAATTCATCACAAACTATCAGGGATTTTGAGAAGATAGGAAAATAGATCTTTGTAGAAGCAGCAATCTGCCTAAACACTCTGGTTGGACATTTTTAATGTGAAACTTTGCCAGTTTCCATTCAGGTTCAGAGAGGCAATCCATTAAGTGATGTGTTCCAAGTTAGAACATTACAGCCCAGTACAGGCCCTTCGGCCCTCGATGTTGTGCCAACCTGTGAAACCAATCTAACGCCCATCTACACTATTCCATTATCATCCATATGCTTATCCAATGACCATTCAAATGCCCTTAATGTTGGCGAGTCCACTACTGTTGCAGGCAGGGCATTCCACGCCCTTATTACTCTCTGAGTAAAGAACCTACCTCTGACATCTGTCCTATATCTATCTTCTCTCAATTTAAAGTTATATCTCCTCGTGCTAGCCATTACCATCCAAGCAAAAAGGCTCTCACTATCCACCCTATCTAATCCTCTGATCATCTTGTATGCCTCTATTAAGTCATCTCTTAATTTTCTTCTCTCTAACGAAAACAGCCTCAAGTCCCTCAGCCTGTTCCCATAAGATTTTCCCTCCATACCAGGCAACATCCTTGTAAATCTCCTCTGCACCCTTTCCAATGCTTCCACATCCTTCCTATAACATGGCGACCAGAACTGCACGCAATACTCCAAATGCAGCCGCACCAGAGTTTTGTACAGCTGCAACATGACCTCATGGCTCCGAAACTCAATTCCTCTACCAATAAAAGCTAACACACCGTACGCCTTCTTAACAACCCTCTCAACCTGGGTGGCAACTTTCAGGGATCTATGTACATGTACACCGAGATCTCTCTGCTCATCCACACTCCCAAGAATCTTACCATTAGCCCAGTACTCTGTCTTCCTGTTATTCTTCCAAAATAATCACCTCACACTTTTCTGCATCAAATTCCATTTGCCACCTGTCAGCCCAGCTCTGCAGCTTATCTATGTCCCTCTGTAACCTGCAACATCCTTCCGCACTGTCCACAACTCCACCGACTTTAGTGTCATCCGCAAATTTACTCACCCATCCTTCTACGCCCTCCTCCAGGTCATTTATAAAAATGACAAACAGCAGTGGCCCCAAAACAGATCCTTGTGGTACACCACTAGTAACTGAACTCCAGGCTGAACATTTCCCATCAACCACCACCCTCTGTCTTCTTGCAGCTAGCCAAATTCTGATCCAAACCACTAAATCACCCTCAATCCCATGCCTCCGTATTTTCTGCAATAGCCTACCGTGGGGAACCTCATCAAATGCTTTACTGAAATCCATATACACCATATCAACTGCTTTACCCTCGTCCACCTGTTTGGACGCATTCTCAGAGAACTCAATGAGGTTTGTGAGGCACGACCTACCCTCACAAAACCGTGTTGACTGTCCCTAATCAAATTATTCCTTTCTAGATGATTATAAATCCTATCTCTTATAATCCTTTCCAAGACTTTGCCCACAACAGAACTAAGCTCACTGGTCTATAGTTACCGGGGTTGTCTCTGCTCCTCTTCTTGAACAAAGGGACAACATTTGCTAGCCTCCAGTCTTCTGGCACTATTCCTGCAGACAATAACGACATAAAAATCAAAGCCAAAGGCTCTGCAATCTCTTCCCCAGCTTCCCAAAGAATCCTAGGATAAATCCCATCCAGCCCAGGGGACTTATCTATTTTCATACTTTCCAGAATTGCTAACACCTCCTCCTTATGAACCTCAATCCCATCTAGTCTAGTAGCCTGTATCTCAGTATTCTCCTCAACGACATTGTCTTTTTCCTGTGTGAATAATGACGTAAAATATTCATTTAGCACCTCTCCTATATCCTCGGACTCCACGCACAACTTCCCACTACTGTCCTTGATGGGCCCGACTCTTACCCTAGTCATTCATTTATTCCTGGCATACCTATAGAAAGCTTCAGGGTTTTCCATGATCCTACCTGCCAAGGACTTCTCATGTGCCCTCCTGGCTCTTCTTCGCTCTCTCTTTAGGTCCTTCCTGGCTAACTTGTAACTCTCAAGTGCCCGAACTGAACCTTCACATCTCATCTTAACATAAGCCTCCTTCCTCCTCTTGACAAGTGATTCAACTACTTTAGTAAACCATGGTTCCCTCGCTCAACCACTTCCTCCCTGCCTGACAGGTACATACTTATCAAGGACACGAGGTAGCTGTTCCCTGAATAAGCTCCACATTTCAATTGTGCCCATCCCCTGCAGTTTCGTTCCCCATCCTATGCATCCTAAGTCTTGCCTAATCGCATCATAATTGCCTTTCCCCAGCTATAACTCTTGCCCTGTGGTATATACCTATCCCTTTCCATCACTAAAGTAAACGTAACCAAATTGTGGTCACTATCACCAAAGTGCTCACCTACCTCCAAATCTAACACCTGGCCTGGTTCATTACCCAGTACCAAATCCAATGTGGCCTCGCCTCTTGTTGGCCTATCTACATACTGTGTCAGGAAGCCCTCCTGCACACATTGGACAAAAACTGACCCATCTAAAGTACTCGAACTATAGCGTTTCCAGTCAATATTTGGAAAGTTAAAGTGCCCCATAACAACTACCCTATTACTTTCGCTCCGATCCAGAATTATCTTTGCAATCCTTTCCTCTACATCTCTGGAACTTTTCGGAGGCAAATAGAAAACTCCCAACAGGGTGACCTCTCCTTTCCTGTTTCTAACCTCAGCCCATACTACCTCAGTAGATGAGTCCTCATCAAACGTCCTTTCTGCCACCGTAATACTGTCCTTGACTAACAATGCCACACCTCCCCCTCTTTTACCACCTTCTCTGAGCTTACTGAAACATCTAAACCCCGGAACCTGCAACAACCATTCCTGTCCCTGCTCTATCCATTAATCCGAAATGGCCACAACATCGAAGTCCCAGGTACCAACCCATGCTGCAAGTTCACCCACCTTATTCCGGATGCTCCTGGCATTGAAGTAGACACACTTCAAACCCCCTTCCTGCCTGCCGGTACACCTGCAACTTTGAAACCTTACTCATGACCTCACTACTCTCAACCTCCTGTATACTGGAACTACAATTCAGGATCCCACCCCTCTGCTGAATTATTGAAACCCTCCTGAAGAGCATCAGCAAATTTCCCCCCCCCCCAGGATATTGGTACCCCTCTGGTTCAGGTGCAGATCAGCTCGTTTGTAGAGGTCCCACCTACCCCAGAATGAGCCCCAATTATCCAGGAATCTGAAACCCTCCCTCCTGCACCATCCCTGTAGCCATGTGTTAAACTGTTCTCTCTCCCTATTCCTCGACTCGCTAGCACGTGGTACGGGTGACAACCAAGAGATAATAACTCTGTTCTAGCTCTAAGATTCCACCCTAGCTCCCTGAATTCCTGCCTTACATCCCCATCCCTTGTCCTACCTATGTCGTTGGTGCCTATGTGGACCACGACTTGGGGCTGCTTCCCCTCCCCCTGAAGGATCCCAAAAACACGATCCGAGACATCACGGACCCTGGCACCGGGAGGCAACACACCAACCACGAGTCTCTCTCATTCCCACAGAATCTCCTATCTGTCCCCCTAACTATGGAGTCCCTAATGACTAATGCTCTACTCCTCTCCCCCCTTCCCTTCTGAGCAACAAGGACAGACTCTGTGCCTGAGACCTTTACCCCATGGCTTACCCCTGGTAAATCCCCCCCCCCCCCCAACCAGTATCCAAAGCGGTATACCTGTTACTAAGGGGAACAACCACAGGAGATGCCTGGACTGACTGCTTCCTCCCAGCCCCACTCACCGTCACCCATCTACCTTCATTCTTCGGAGTAACTACATCCCTGAAGCTTCTATCTATTATCACCTCTGCTTCCTGAATGATCCGAAGTTCGTCCAACTCCAGCTCCAGTTCCCTAACACTGTTTCTGAGGAGCTGGAGATGGGTGCACTTCCCACAGGTGAAATCAGCAGGGACACTGACAGTGTCTCTCACCTCAAACATTCTGCAGGAGGAACACTGCACTGCCTTCCCTGCCATCCCCTCTAGATAACTTGCGGATAAAACAAGAAAAAGGAAGAAAGAAGAAAGAGCTTACCTGATATTCACTTAACCCCTTAGGTTAGAGGAGGTGGCTCCTCGCCCTCATTTTTAAATCTCCGGATCCTCTCCCTCGCTTTTAAATCTCCGGCTCCTCTCCCGCTTTTAAATCTCCAGCTTCTCTCCCGCTTTTAAATCTCCAGCTTCTCTCCCGCTTTTAAATCTCTGGCTCCTCTCCCGCTTTTAAATCTCCAGCTTCTCTCCCGCTTTTAAATCTCTGGCTCCTCTCCCGCTTTTAAATCTCCGGCTTCTCTCCTGCTTTCAAATCTCCGGCTCCTCTCCCGCGCTTTTAACTCTCCGGCTCCTCTCCTGCTTAAATCACTGGCTCCTCTCCCGCTTTTCTATGTTGGATTATATTGATAGGGTCATAAATTGTTGCAATTTGAGATGTTGTCCATTGATCTTTTAAAGCAGTTTTTAAAGAGTAATTATACTTGTAAGACCTATAATACTTGTTGATGTGTTAGGTAGGTTGGTTCGATGCGGACTGCACTCGATGCAGGGAAGTTAGAAACAGACGTCTAACACTGGAGAAGTTCCAACACTGTTTTATTCAACTATAGAACTGCTATACGTATTCAGCTGTGGGTCGACACTCTACTGATCTGACTGGTGACCCTGTAGTAGCCTGACCAGACTTACTAGCTGCCGCATGGTGTTTGCACTTGCTAGCTCGTGGACTCTGACTCTCTCAGTAGCTGGGTCCCGAGAGAGCGGGAAACCTAGTGCCCTCTGGCTTCATAGTGGTAGTGTCCTGTCTGGTGATTGGCTGTACTGTGTTGTATGCTTACTGGTCATCCTATGTGTCAATCTGTCTGCATCTCATTATATACATGAGTGGATATTATGACACTTGTCAAAAGTTGATTTATAGAAGAAGATATGATCAGACCGTAGGTACAGATTTTGCCTGAGCATTTTGCAGTAACCTTTAGAGATAGAGAATAGTGTCCTCTTCAAATTGAGGAGGACTCCCCCGGTTATGTAATCATGGAATAAGCTTGTAATTTCTGACAGGAGGCAGCCTCCACAAGGCCTTTTGCAGGCAACAGTGAAGTCCCCATCTCTGGTGATACCTGCCCTTCTACAGATACTGGAGGGAGCAATACTGAATAACCAACAGCATGCAAAAAGGGCAGTTCTTTAGCATTCAGGTTCCAGGTTTCCTGACTTGGGTCACTGTCTGTGCGGAGTCTGCACGTTCTCCCTATGTCTGCATGGGTTTCCTCCGGGTGCTCCAGTTTCCTCCCACAAGTCCTGAAAGAAGTGCTGTTAGGTAATTTAGGCATTCTGAATTCTCCCTCTGTGTACCCGAACAGGTGGCGGAATGTGGCGGCTGGGGGATTTTCACAGTAACTTCATTGCATGTTAATGTAAGCCTACTTGTGACAATAAAGATTATTAATAAAGATTATTAATTAATGCAATCATCGCTTTATTGTCCCAACCAATGTTTCAACCACAGAAACAATAATATTTGAATAGGCCATAATGTATCAGTACTCTGTTTCTGGGTAAGGCTTCTAATGTGGGAGTGGGGTGGGGATTGCTGGTGGTCATCAACGTGGCTGGAAAGCATAGCCCTGGTATTCCAAGAATTTGGTCAAGTATTGCAAATGCAATAATGAAAATTTCAAAGCTCTGCACACTTACATGCATGGATCCATTTTAGTATTAGTTTGCACATCAAGGGTTAAGGGGTTGACATGTGAAGTCCTGTTGGCCACAGAGGTTCCAACAGTAAAACTCTGGACTCTTAGGAAGCATTTCAGATGATAAAAGTTCTGTGCTTTCTCCAGTTGGTGTCTCCCTTCCCTAGAAATGTGAAGCAGATGTTTGCTTTGGCAAATACAACATCAGTCCGCCCTTTGCACTGAATGAATTCCAGAATGACTTGCTTGGCAGATAACTACATTGTGCCCTGTTGGGCAAGATATTAACAGGAAAAACAGGGTATATAAAGATAAGCTATTTCCACTGGTTGGAGATCCCAAAACTAGGGGGCATAATCTGAAAGTTAGGGCTAGACCAGGAGAGATGTTAGGTTCTTCACTCACAGGGTGGTAGAGGTTTGGAACTCACTCCCACAAACTGCAGTTGAAGCTGGAACAGTTGTTGGTTTTAAATCTGAGATAGATAGATTTTTGTTAAGCAAAGATATTAAGGGATATGGGCCAAAGGCTGAGTTTGGCCACAGGTCAGCCATGATCTCATTGAATCTCATTGAACAAGTCCCCAAAGACGTGCTTGTTAGGTGAATAGGACATTCTGAATTCTCCCTCCGTGTACCCGAACATGCACCGGAATGTGGCAACTAGGGGATTTTCACAGTAACTTCATTGCAGTGTTAATGTAAGCCTACTTGTGACAACAAAGATTATTATTATTATAAATGGCTGGACAGGCTCGAGAGGCTGAATGGCTTACTCCTGTTCCTATGTTCTGATGGGTGGGAGAAAGAACTTAGTCGTAAACATTTAATCAAACAACTAAAGCTTACTCAAAAAGCTTCGAGAGACACCCCAAAGTACATTGGGTGCCTCGTAACATTTGACATTTGAGATCAAACACATGGGGCAGGATTCTCGGTTGGCGGATCCACCGTTTCCCCGGCAACGCACTCACACCCACGGATTTCCCGATGGCGTGGAGGTGCCCGCAAGGGGAAACCCCATTGACCAGCTGCCGGGACAGAGAATGCCGCTGTCGGCGGGAGGCACACCGCACCAGAAAACGGGTGGTTGGGATGGAGAATCCCACCCACAATTTTTCCAACTTGCCTCTGCCACCATTCAGGCTCCACTCTGTTAATGGAGACGCACTAAATATGGCTCATTGTCCTCGCTATAAAGAATAAAGAACAAAGAAAATTACAGCACAGGAACAGGCCCTTCGACCCTCCCAGCCTGCGCCGATCCAGATCTTTTATCTAAACCTGTCGCCTATTTTCCAAGGATCTACTTCCCTCTGTTCCCCGCCCGTTCATATATCTGTCTAGATGCATCTTAAATTATACTATCATGCCTGCCTCTACCACCTCCGCTGGCAAAGCGTTCCAGGCACCCACCACCCTCTGCGTAAAAAACTTTCCACGCACATCTCCCTTAAACTTTCCCCCTCTCACCTTGAAATCATGACCCCTTGTAATTGACACCCCCACTCTTGGAAAAAGCTTGTTGCTATCCACCCTGTCCATACCTCTCATCATTTTGTAGACCTTAATCAGGTCCCCCCTCAACCTCCGTCTTTCCAACGAAAACAATCCTAATCTACTCAACCTTTCTTCATAGCTAGCACTCTCCATACCAGGCAACATCCTGGTGAACCTCCTCTGCACCCTCTCTAAAGCATCCACATCCTTCTGGTAATGTGGTGACCAGAACTACACACAGTATTCCAAATGTGGCCTAACCACAGTCCTATACAACTGTAACATGACCTGCCAACTCTTATACTCAATACCCCGTCCGATGAAGGCAAGCATGCTGTTTGCCTTCTTGACCACTCTATCGACCTACGTTGCCACCTTCAGAGTACAATGGACCTGAACTCCCAGACCTCTCTGTACATCAATTTTCCCCAGGACTCTTCCATTGACCGTATAGTCCGCTCTTGAATTAGATCTTCCAAAATGCATCACCTCGCATTTTCCTGGATTGAACTCCATCTGCCATTTCTCTGCCCAACTCTCCAATCTATCTATATTTTGCTGTATTCTCTGATAGTCCTCCTCACTATCTGCAACTCCACCAATCTTAGTATCATCTGCAAACTTGCTAATCAGACCACCTATACCTTCGTCCAGATCATTTATGTATGTCACAAACAATAGTGGTCTGAGCACGAATCCCTGTGGAACACCACTAGTCACCTTTCTCCATTTTGAGGCACTCCCTTCCACCACTACTCTCTGTCTCCTGTTGCCCAGCCAGTTCTTTATCCATCTCGCTATTACACCCTGAACCCCATATGCTTCACTTTTTCCATCAACCTGCCATGGGAAACTTTATCAAACGCCTCACTGAAGTCCATGTATATGACATCTACAGCCTTTCCCTCATCAATTAACTTTGTCACTTCCTCAAAGAATTCTATTAGGTTTGTAAGACATGATCTTCACTGCACAAAACCATGCTGCCTATCACTGATAAGTCTATTTTCTTCCAAATGTGAATAGATCCTGGCCCTCAGTATCTTCTCCAACAGTTTGCCTACCACTGACGTCAAGCTCACAGGTCTGTAATTCCCTGGATTATCCCTGCTACCCTTCTTAAACAAAGGGACAACATTAGCAATTCTCCAGTCCTCCGGGACCTCACCTGTGCTCAAGGATGCTGCAAAGATATCTGTTATGGCCCCAGCTATTTTGTCCCTCGCTTCCCTCAGGAACCTGGGATAGATCCCATCCGGTCCTGGGGACTTGACCACCTTAATGCCTTTTAGAATACCCAAAACTTCCTCCTTTCTTATGCCGACTTGATCTAGAGTATTTAAATATCCATCCCTAGCCTCAACATCCGTCATGTCCCTCTCCTTGTTGAATACCGATGCAAAGTACTCATTAAGAATCTCACCCATTTCCTCTGACTCCACGCATAAATTCCCTCTTTTGTCGTTGAGTGGGCCAATCCTTTCTCTAGTTACCCTCTTGCTCCTTATATACGAATAAAAGGCTTTGGGATTTTCCTTAACCCTGTTAGCCAAAGATATTTCATGACCCCTTTTAGCCCTCTTTATTGCGCGTTTGAGATTCGTCCTACTTTCCCGATGTTCCTCCAAAGCTTCATCAGTTTTAAGTTGCCTAGATCTTATATATGCTTCCTTTTTCATCTTACCTAGTCTCACAATTCCACCCGTCATCCATAGGATAGTGGCAATATTTATATTAAATATTCAGAAATGAAATACATTTTAGCCCCTTTCTTGCGGGAGCAGATTGAACCAGAGTTCCAAAATAGATTGATTTTTTTCTGTTATCTAAATTTCAATGATCCTAACATGCCCATGTACATGCCCAAAACCTGCTTCAAGGAGATCGACACAAATTAGCATTTTTGTCTCTGGAATTTAAAAGTTGTGGGGTGATATAATCAAAGTTTTCATGATATCAAGGGAACAGATAGGGTAGAGTGGGAGAAATTATGATTGTCGGGGAGCCTAGTCTAACAGTTAGAGCTAGACCTTTCTGGGGTAAAATAAGGAAATGCTTCTGCATGCAGAGTGGTGGAAATTGTGAGCTCTTTTCCATAAATGACAGATAGTGCTAGATCCATTGTTATTTTTAAATGCTGTGCCTGAGAGAATTTTATTTACCAAAGTTAATCAGGAGAATTATCAAACAAAATAAAGTAATAACCAAAGGGAAACTCACAAAGGAATGTTAGCATGTTTGTTCCATAATCTGAAATCGTGAGTGTGTGATTGTCCCTTTAAGGGCAACAAAGCAGTGTAAGGATCACATGGCCTGTGTGACCAACCAGGATTCAGAGTGTGGAATCACCCCATGGTGAGAGAGGCTCCTCGGCTGAGACATTTTGGGAGCTAGCTATAACAATGAAGCTACTGTGCAATTCTTATTGATAAGTACCTTTTGTTTTCATTAATGAAGTTTTGTGAAAGTGCATCTTTACATCTGACGACAAGGATAAATTATCCTGACACTGACTCTGGCCTATAACATTATTCGCAGTCTTATAGTCCCAAGCGTGACAAATTCCAAATATTTAGTGAGCTTGTGTATTTAGTGAAGGCTTAGTTTCAACCTCAGCCATCAGTCGTACTCCAGAGATTCAAATTCAATTTGAGGGAGAGAGCACCAGGCGAATCAATCGCAACTTACATTGCTTAACTGAAGCAATTATTGGAGTATTGTGATTTTGAAGCCACCTAAATGATATGTTACGGGATAGACTAGTCAGTGGTACGCATAATGTAATATAGATAGCTGGGGGAGGCCTTTAGGCCCTTCGAGCCTGCTCCGCCATTCATCACGATCATGGCTGATCATCCAACTCAATAGTTTAATTCTCCCCAGAGCCTTTGATCTCATTCTCCCCACTGTTGCTTCACAGTGCCAGGGTCCCACGTTCGATTCCCGGCTTGGATCACTGTCTGTGTGGAGTCTGCATGTTCTCCCCGTGTCTGTGTGGGCTTCCTCCGGGTGCTCCGGTTTCCTCCCACAAGTCCCGAATGACGTGCTGTTAGGTAATTTGGACATTATGAATTCTCCCTCTGTGTACCCGAACAGGCGCCAGAATGTGGCGTCTAGGGGCTTTTCACAGTAACTTTATTGCATGATGCTATTGTTGTGCCTTCTTTATCTAAACCACAGTGTGTGTTTAACCTGTATGCGGTCAACAAATGATCACACAAGTTATTTAGTACAATAATTGTTCACTAACATATACAAGGTTAATTACTTAATCAATCACATGGTCATGCACATTGGACTATAAACTAATTCACTTAAAACAACCTTAACTTAACTTCCAGGTGACTGGCAAGTACAGAGCAGATAAGACATTATCTGTGATCTGGTAGTCTGGCAGTGCTGGTGTTCTTGTAGCTGGATGCCTGTGTCCTCTGTTCTGGTCCCTCTGTGGATGGTGTGGATGGTTCTCTTCTTGGCTGGTGATGGTCCAATGGATTCACCGTTGTTGGCTGTCAAAGCTGCAGTTGCGAGCTGTTGTCGAGAGAGCGTGTGGTGGGCTCCACCGTACCTTTTATCCTTCTAGTTTTTGCACCCTTTTGGGCGGACCCAGGTGAGGGTCCAATGGGTCGGTAGAGTCTCAATCACCCTGATCGATCCTGACCAATTGGGGGCGGGCACCTTGATGGCTGAGATGGTCCCGGTCGGCCATGGTCGCTTGTGTCTGAGGCCGTTAGTGTCCAAGGCACGTAGGCCTTCCCAAATAAGGAAAGCAGGCGCTGCTGAGTCTGCCACTTATTGTCAGTTTCTACCTGGAGTCCAGGAAAGACTTTTTAATGGCCTTTCTCCTGTATTAGTTTACGCATAAGGACAGGCGCCGGAATGTGGCGACTAGGGATTTTTCACAGTAACTTCATTGAAGTCTACTCGTGACAATAAGCGATTTTCATTTAATTTCATCTCATTTCATAAGATGAGCTGCAGCTTTTGTATATTTGCAGGCTGCAGCCTGTCTGTGCTCAGGCTTGGCCAAATTTCCCATCAATCTTTGCGAGCGGCCATTTTAGATGATCACACTATTCAACACAGATTGCTTGCAAAGGTCTACGTAAATTTTAAATGAGCAATGGAGAGAGTGCTGGTCATGGAAAGCACTGAAAAAGGTTCACAAGAGCTGCAGAGCGCACAAAATGGCACCGTTCACCAGTTAGGGCAGGAACCTGCAGTAACACAGTTGTTGGCACTGTTGCTCCACAGCACCAGGGTACCAGGTTCAATTCCCGGCTTGGGTCACTATCTGTGTGGAGTCTGCTTGTTCTCCCTGTGTCTGCGTGGGATTCCTCCGGGTGCTCCGGTTTCCTCCCACAAGTTTCAAAAGACGTACTATTAGGTAATTTGGACATTCTGAATTCTCCCTCCGTGTACTCGAACAGGCGCCGGAATGTGGCGACGAGGGGCTTTTCACAGTAACTTCATTGCAGTGTTAATGTAAGCCTACTTGTGACTCTAAAGACTTTTAAAAAGCAGGAAACAATTTCCGTCACCAACAAAACAAAAAGGTACAAAGTAAACAATCGGTTAGCAATGCTAAACGGGGAATGTTACCAATGTCGAGGAAACAGAGGGCGGGATTCTCCCTTCTGACGGCAGAGTTTTGACGCTGTCGTAAAAACTGAAGAGTTTAACGACAGCGTCTTCGGACCGTTAAGTATAGCGATCCTCCGCCCTACAGGACTAGACACTGGACTGCCTGCTGTGATAGTGGAGTCGGACACTAGACAAAGAACATTGAACAGTACAGCACAGATCAGGCCCTTCGGCCCTCGATGTTGTGCCGAGCATTGTCCGAAACCAAGATCAAGCTATCCCACTCCCTGTCATTGTGCTGTACTCCATGTGCCTATCCAATAACCGCTTGACAGTTCCTAAAGTGTCCGACTCCACTATCACAGCAGGCAGTCCATTCCATGCCCTAACCACTCTCTGAGTAAAGATCCTACCTCGGACATCCCTCCTACATCTCCCACCCTGAATCTTATAGTTATGCCCCCTTGTAACAACTACATCCACCCGAGGAAATAGTCTCTGAACATCCACTCTATCTATCCCCCTCATCATCTTATATACCTCTATTAAGTCGCCTCTCATCCTCCTCCGCTCCAAAGAGAAAAGTCCTAGCTCCCTCACCCTTTCCTCATAAGACCTAATCTGCAAACCAGGCAGCACCTGGTAAATCTCCTTTGCACCCTTTCCAATGCTTCCACATCCTTCCTATAGTGAGATGACCAGAACTGCACACAATACTCCAAATGTGGTCTCACCAGGGTCATGTACGGTTGCAGCATAACCCCGCGGCTCTTAAACCGCTGGTTTTAGGGGCTGGTTTAGCTCACTGAGCTAAATCTCTGGCTTTTAAAGCAGACCAAGCAGGCCAGCAGCACGGTTCGATTCCTGTACCAGCCTCCCTGGACAGGCGCCGGAATGTGGCGACTAGGGGCTTTTCACAGTAACTTCATTGAAGCCTACTCGTGACAATAAGCGATTTTCATTATCTCTTCTCTTTCCTTTTTGTTGTTTGCTTTTTTTTGTAGTTGCTTTTGTAGTTGGGGGGGGGGGTGTTGTTCTTGAGTTTTTACAATGGTTGTTTTGTTAATATTGTTTTGTTGTTTATATTTTGTGAAAACCTTAATTTAAAAAAAAAAATTTTAAACAATAAGCGATTTTCATTTTCATTTCAACTCAAGCACCCTATTAATAAACGGTAACACACTATAGGCCTTCTTCACAACTCTATCCACTTCAGTAGCAACCTTCAGAGATCTGTGGATATGAACCCCAAGATCTCTCTGTTCCTCCGCATTCCTCAGAACCCTTCCGTTGACCCTGTAATCCGCATTCAAATTTTTCCTACCAAAATGTATCACCTCGCACTTATCAGGGTTAAACTCCATCTGCCATTTTTCGGCCCAGCTCTGCATCCTATCAATGTCTCTTTGCAGCCTACAACAGCACTCCACCTCATCCACTACTCCACCAATCTTGGTGTCATCAGCAAATTTACTGACCCACCCTTCAGCCCCCTCCTCCAAGTCATTGATAAAAATCACAAATAGCAAAGGACTCAGCACTGTTCCCTGTGGTACACCGCTGGTAACTGGTCTCCAGTCTGAAAATTTTCCATTAACCCCCACCCTCTGTCTTCTGTGTAGTAGCCAGTTACTTATCCAATTGGCCAAATTTCCCTCTATCCCACACCTCCTTACTTTCTTCATAAGCCGACCATGGGGAACCTTATCAAACGCCTTACTAAAATCCATGTATACAACATCAACTACTCTACCTTCATTGACACACTTAGTTACCTCCTCAAAGAATACAATCAAATTTGTGAGGCAAGACTTACCCTTCACGAATCCGTGTTGACTATCCTGGATTAAGCTGCATCTTTCCAAATGGTCATAAATCCTATCCTTTAGGACCTTTTCCATTAACTTACCGACCACTGAAGTAAGACTAACCGGCCTATAATTACCAGGGTCATTCCTATTCCCTTTCTTGAACAGTGGAACAACATTTGCCACTCTCCAGTCCTCTGGCACTATCCCAGTGGACAGTGAAGACCCAAAGATCAAAGCCAAAAGCTCTGCAATCTTATCCCTTGCCTCCCAAAGAATCCTTGGATATACCCCATCTGGCCGAGGGGTCTTGTCGACCCTAAGGTTTTTCAAAATTGCTAATACATCCTTCCTCCTCCAGCCTACCCGTCTGTATCACACTCTCATCCTCAAAAACGTGGCCCCTCTCCTTGGTGAACACTGAAGAAAAGTATTCATTCAATGCCTCTCCTATTTCTTCTGACTCCATGCACAAGTTCCCACTACTGTCCTTGACCGGCCCTAACCTCACCCTGGTCATTCTTTTATTTCTCACATAAGAGTTAAAATCCTTGGGGTTTTCCTTGATCCAACCCGCCAAGGACTTCTCATGTCCCCTCCTAGCTCTCCTGAGCCCTTTTTTTAGCTCATTCCTTGCTACCTTGTAACCCTCAAGCGACCCAACTGAACATTGTTTTCTCATCCTTACATACACTTCCTTTTTCCTCTTGACAAGACATTCAAACTCTTTTGTGAACCATGGTTCCCTCACACGGCCATTTCCTCCCTGCCTGACAGGGACATACCTATCAAGGACACGCAGTATTTGTTCCTTGAACCAGCTCCACTTTTCATTTGTGCCTTTCCCTGACAGTTTCTGTTCCCATCTTATGCTCCCTAATTCTTGCATAATCACATCATAATTACCCCTCCCCCAATTATAAACCTTGCCCTGCCATATGGCCCTATCCCTCTCCATTGCAATAGTGAAAGACACCAAATTATGGTCACTATCTCCAAAGTGCTCCCCCACGAACAAATCTAACACTTGGCCCGGTTCATTATCCAGTACCAAATCCAATGTGGCCCCCCCTCTTGTCGGTCTATCCACATATTGTGTCAGGAAACCTTCCTGCACGCACTACAAAAACTGCCCCATCCGAACTGTTTGACCTATAGAGGCTCCAATCAATATTTGGAAAGTTAAAGTCACCCATGACAACTACTCTGAGACGTCCACACCTATCCATAATCTGTTTTGCAATTTCTTCCTCCACATCTCTATTACTATTTGGGGGCCTATAGAAAACTCCTAACAACGTGGCCACTCCTTTCCTATTTCTAACTTCGGCCCATATTACCTCAGTAGGCAGATCCCCTTCAAACTGCCTTTCTGCAGCCGTTAAACTATCCTTGATTAACAATGTTACTGCTCCACCTCGTTTACCATCTTCCCTACTCTTACTGAAACATCTATACCCCGGAACTTCCAACAACCATTCCTGTCCCTGTTCTAACCATGTCACCGTAATGGCCACAACACCGTAGTCCCAAGTACCAATCCACACTCCAAGTTCACCTACCTTATTCCGGATGCTCCTTGCATTGAAGTAGACACACTTCAACCCACCTTTCTGTCTGCCGGTACACTCCTGCGACCTTGATACCCTCCTCAGTACCTCACTACTCTCAACACTGGCTTCTGGACTACAGCTCGTTTATCCATCCCCTTGACAAATTAGTTTAAACCCCCCCCTCCCCCCGAAGAGCCAAAGCAAATTTCCCTCCCAGGATATTGGTGCCCCTCTGGTTCAGGTGCAAACCGTCCTGTCTGTACAGGTCCCACCTTCCCCAGAATGTGCTCCAATTATCCACGTAACTGAAACCCTCCCTCCTGCACCATCCCTGCAGCCATGTGTTTATCTGCCCTGTTCCTCACCTCGCTAGCACGTGGCACCAGCAACAAACCAGAGATGACAACATGGTTTGTCCTGGCTCTCAGCTTCCACCCTAGCTCCCTAAATTCCTGCTTTAAATCCCCGTCCCTTCTCTTACCTATGTCGTTGGCACCAATGTGTACCACGAATTGTGACTGTTCCCCCTCCCCCTTAAAGATTATGAAAACACTGTCTAAGACATCACGGACCCTGGCACCCAGGAGGCAACATACCATCCGTGAGACTCTTTCATTGCCACAGAACCATCTATCTGTCCCTCTAACTATCGAGTCCCCAATAACTATTGCTCTCCTGCTCTCCCTCCTTCCCTTCTGAGCCACAGGGATGGACTCAGTGCTGGAGATCCGTTCACTGTGGCTTACCCCTGGTAGGTTGTCCCCCTCAACCGTATCCAAAGCGAATACTTGTAATTGAGGGGAACAACCACAGAGGATCCCTGCACTGACCGCTTCCTCCCAGCCCCTCTCACCGTCACCCATCTAGCTTGATTCTTCGGAGTAACTACATCCCTGAAGCTTCTATCTATGACTACCTCTGCGTTCCGAATGATCCAAAGTTCATCTAGCTCCAGCTCCAGTTCCCTAACGCGGTTTCTGAGGAGCTGGAGATGGATGCACTTCCCACAGGTGAAACCTGCAGGGGCACTGATGGCGTCCCTCACCTCAAACATTCTGCAGGAGGAACATTGCACTGCCTTCCCTGCCATCCCCTCTAGATAAAACAAGAAAAATAAAGAAAGAGCTTACCTGTTATTCACTCTACCCGTTAGGTTAGAGGAGGTGGAAGGGTGGGAGAGCCTACCTCTTCATTCACCTGAGGAAGGAGCAGTGCTCTGAAAGCTAGTGATTTGAAACAAACCTGTTGGACTTTAACCTGGTGTTGTAAGACTTCTTACTGTACTCACCACAGTCCAACGCCGGCATCTCCACATCATCCCTAAAAGTAATTATTTGAATCCCGTGTCTACGCTACCATCACATTGAATTTCCTTCTCCACACCAAAGAGGGTGGGGTGGTCGTGGGGTGTTTGGGGGAGGCCCCTAGTGGGGGGTGCATGCTGCAGCAGAGGCTGGTAAGGTAATGCGGGGAGTCCCCTGGGGGGTCAGGAGTGCGGGATGAAACCTACAGCAGGCCGATGTGGGTCAATTCAATAGTTACCCAGAAGTTAGAAGTGTAATGCGCTTAATCTTTTCTGGGTAATTATTAATGTAACACAGTCGGAACCATCTGAGATTTGTGAGTTAAATTGCATTTTCGGATGGTTCCCAGCACAGATCAATTGACCTTAAGAAGTTTGCAATCTCCACCTGGTAACATCCAGGGTGGGGGGTCCCCAGCTCATCTTTAGGGTACCCCAATTACACTGCCCTGGAGCTTGGAAGTTACAGTGTTTATTGGAGAAGGCACCCCTCCTGCGCATGCGCTTGAATATGCCGGCCGATCTGCGCATGCGCTGTACCACGCCGGCGGTTCTGCGCAGTCCCTTCGGCGCTGGCTGCCGCGGTGCTAACCTCTCCGGCACCGGCCTAGAGAATTCCGCAACTTCCAGTCGGCCCGACGCCAGAGTTGTTCACGCCGTATTTTACACCAGCCATCGCACGGATTCAGGAGAATCCCGCCCCACAGGGACTGGTTTAGCACACTGGGCTAAATTGCTGGCTTTTAAAAGCAGACCAAAGCAGGCCAGCAGCACGGTTCAATTCCCGTACCAGCCTCCCTGAACAAGCGCCGGAATGCGACGACTAGGGGCTTTTCACAGAAACTTCATTGAAGCCTACTCGTGACAAAAAGCAATTTTCATTTTCATTTCATTTTCACATCAGCATCCAGTTCCAAATCATTGCCTGTCTCCTCAATCTATCTGCTGTGGAATCTCTTATCCAAGTCTTTGTCCCCCTCACCTTGACTGAGATCAGAGCTAAGTCGGCTAAAACCAAGGATAAAATTTGGAACCTTGCTAAACTGTGTGGCTCAATTCTATACCTGGTAATGTTTGTACCACATATTTAATAAAGTTTTGGATCACAGTGATCCCTTAATGGAAAAAGAAAATAAGACTAATTAATATTGATGGATTTATATATTTTCTATTTTTCACGCAACAAAGGCACCACTGTAATTCCCAATTGGCTGGAATGTTACTTTGAGTATTCCACTCCTGTGAAATATCCACAGAGGAATTTGCACGTTTTTCCAATCTCATTATAGAAACTTTAATGGTACAAGATTCTAACTTAATCTGCGGTACCTCTGGAAATGCAACTAAGCACATTCTCAAATGTGTTGCATGGAACATATGTTCGGGTCGTTACATTCTCTGTAAGCCCCTTCATTGAAGAGAGAAATATCTTTTGATGCATATTTACAGTTTGCCTTTTTTTTTTGCTGTTTAATAATGATACCTGGAACAGCCAGGCTGACAACAGAGAAGTCAAATTATGATGACAGCATGAGATAGTGATTAAATATTGTGTTCCTCCTTTGAAACTACTTTTATGATGGTCCTATTGAGGTCACTCAAAAAAGGCCTTTTATTATAAACACACTGAATACTTGATCTTTGTCATTCTAAAAATGCTGTATATAACACAGGGATCCAAAAATATCAGTGTGGTATTTATCTCTGAGTGACCAGCTGTTAACGTTTGAGTATAAAGTCATCTAATAATTCAAAATTGTAAAATATCAGTGGTAATTTGATCTTTCTGAGCAGCTGGCGCCTAGTTAAATACATGGAGCAACTTTAGACACAGAAAACTCTTCAAAGATCTTATACTCAAAGCTATACACATGCAGAATACCAATGGATAAGAAACTTAACTGGTTAGTAGTAATAAACATACTTTATTGCAAGGGGACTGGTGTGCAAAAATAAACATGTCTTGCTGCAATTGTACAGAGTTTTTGTGAGACTGCATCTAAAATGCTGCGTGCAGTTTTGGTCATCACATTTTAGGAAGAATATAGTTGCAGGGGAGACACTAGAGTGAAGGTTTACTAAATAATAATAATAACCATCATAGCCTCTAGTAGGCTGACATTAACGCTGCAATGAAGTTACTTTGAAAAGCCCCTAGTCGCCACATTCCGGCACTTGTTCGGCTGCACAGAGGGAGAATTCAGAATGTCCAAATTACCTAAGAGCACGTCGTTCGGGACTGGGACAATAGGCTGAGCAAATTGGGCTTATATTCTCTTGTCATGTGAGAGTACCTTTAAGAAATGGGTGTTAAAGAAATGTACCTTCAAGAAATGAGTGTTTATCAGTGATGTCAGAGTGTGGGCGGAGCTGGGCTTCCTGTCAGCTTTTTACTGTAGGCTGTTTGCTGCAGGGTGTGTTTTAGTTTTGTTTTCAGTGTTGGAGCTGAAGCCAGACAAAGCAGGTGGACTGTTGATCTCTCTGCCATGAAAAGACTATCTCTTGATCATTTGGGAATTATAAATGTTTTCAGTAGTGAATGTAAACCTGATATGCTTCTGTTAAAAGGTGTTTCTTTTGTCTTCTCGATGTTGTTTGGGAAGTTATTAAGGATTACTTAGTGTTGTATTCTTTGGGGTTGTATTTGAATTGATGGTTGCTAAGATGTTCACTGTATGTTTTAAAAAGGTTAACTAGAGTTCATAGAATAGACATTGTTTTGCTTTAAAAAATACTTTTCCATTTCTGATGTACCACACCTGTAGAGTGGGCCGTGTGCTCCCCATACCACAATCTATTAAAAGTTGTGGGTCAAGTGAACTCCATGATACACTTTGGGGTTCTCTCAACCCTGGCACATAACAAATTGGGGGCTTGTCCGGGATAAAAGTCGATCTATTGGATTGGCTTAGTGAATCTAAAATCATTGAGGGGTGAGCATATTGCGGTTGCTTTTCAGGTGCAGTATTCCAGTTTAAGTGGGGAGTGTGCTGTGGACAATGGCTCTTTCAGAGGCTCTGAAGTTTTTGGGGGTGGAGACGGTCACACGCAGTACCTTACGGACAGAGACTAAAAGCAGACTGTTAGATTTGGAAAAAACATTGCAGTTAACATTACCTGACAAAACGCGAAAAAATAAGGTAATTATGGCGGTGGCTAAGCATTTAAAGTTGACTGAGATACAGTTTGACTCATTGGAAATGGCAAAAATTAAGTTACAACTTAAACAAATGGAACATGAGAAAGAATTAAAGCGGCTTGAATTACAAAAGAGAGAGAGAGGAAAAAGAAAGAGAGAAGAAAGAATAAAAGAAAGACTAGCCCTAGTAGAACAAAACGAAAGAGAAAGGGAGATACAGATCAGGGAAAAAGATAAAGAGAGAGAGTTTGAACTTCAGAAAATGGCCATGAAACATGACAGTCAGTTAAAATTGGCAGACGTAAAGGGAAATGTACAGTTGGATGGTAGTGATGAGGATAGTGTGAAAGCGTCATAGTCGAAGGCTTGGTGGGGATCTATTTAAATATGTCCAAGCTTTGCCATTGTTTGATGAGAAGGAGGTAGAAGCCATTTTCATTTCATTTGAGAAGGTTGATAAACAAATGAAATCGCCACAGGACATGTGGGTATTACTGATTGAAGCAAAGCTGATAGGTAGGGCTAGTGAAGTATTTGCATCACTACCGGAACAGGTATCTGGGACATATGAGGAGGTGAAAAATCCATCTTCGGTGCATATGAGCTAGTGCTTGAAGCCTACAGACAAAGGTTTAGAAATGTGAGGAAAGAACTTGGTCAAACATACATGGAGTTTAAAAGGCTCAAACAGGGTAATTTTGATAGGTGGAAAAGGGCTTTGAAAATAGACCAAACGAATGAAGCTCTCAGAGAAATTATACTTTTGAAGGAGTTTAAAAATTCAATTCCTGGTGTAGTGAGAACTCATGTGGAAGAGCAGAGGGTTAAAACTGCGAGGTTGGCAGCAGAAATGGCAGATGATTATGAATTAGTTCATAAACCAAAGTTTAGATTCCGACATCAGTTTCAGCCTGTGAGGGACAGAAACTGGGGACATGAGAAATACTCAAGTGGTCGAGGCAAAGGTATTCTGATGGGAGATAATAAGGAGAGTGAACCTCAGATTAAAAAAGAAATCCAGGAGGGTGGAAAAGAAATGAAAAGTTTCAAATGTTTTCAATGTAAGAAACTGGGCCATGTAAAGTCACAGTGTTGGGTGAAGAAAAGCACTGGGAAGGCTGATGTGGTGAAACAGGATAAGACAATGAGGTTTGTTAAAGTGGTAAAGGAAAGCCCAAGTGAAGCAAAGGAGGTGCAAAAGATTGTACAGCCTGATTAACAGGTGATTGATAAGAAGGTGTCAGATCTATTTAAAGAATTTCCTTGTGTGGGTAAAGTTTACTCATGTGTATCAGGAGGAGCAGGTAAAGAAGTCATAATTTTAAGAGATACGGGAGCTAGTCAATCTTTAATGGTAAGAGATGAGGAATTATGTTGTTTTGGAAGAATATTGCCAGAAAAGGTGGTAATATGTGGAATTCAGGGTGAGAGGAGTAGTGTTCAATTATATAAGGTAAGGTTGGAAAGTCCAATGAAGACTGGTGAAGTGGTAGTCGGAGTAATAGAGGAACTATCTTGTCCAGGAATACAGTTTATCTTGGGTAATGATATAGCTGGATCGCAGGTGGGAGTGATGCCTACCGTGGTTGATAAGCCAGTGGAAAAATCAGACAACTGAAGTGATGAAGGACGAATATCTTGGGATTTTTCCGGATTGTGTAATAACAAGGTCGCAAAGAGACAGGTTAAGACAAGAGGAGAAATCAGAGAGTGAAGATGAAGGTGAAGTGCAATTATCAGAAACGATTTTTGATCAGATGGCTGAAAAAGAACAAGAACAGGTGGAAGATGAGGCGGATATTTTTAGTTCAGGAAAATTGGCGGAGTTACAAAAAAAGGATATAGAAATAAAACGGATGTAACAGAAAGCATACACGGAAGAGGAATCTGAGTGTATACTTGAGCGTTATTACCGTAAAGTGATGTCTTGATGAGGAAATGGAGACCTTTACATATGCAGGCGGGTGAAAAGTTGGCAGAAGTTCATCAAGTAGTATTGCCGGTAGGGTACAGAAAGGAGGTGTTGCGAGTTGCACATGAGGTACCAGTGGGAGGTCATTTGGGAATAAGGAAAACTCAAGCTAAAATACAAAAACATTTTTATTGGTCTGGACTACATAAAGATGAAGTTAAATTTTGTTAATCATATCACACATGTCAAGTGATAGGGAAGCCTCAAGCAGTGATAAAACCAGCACCCTTAATACCCATTCCTGCATTTGAGGAACCTTTTACAAGGGACCTAATTGATTGCGTAGGACCGCTTCCTAAAACGAAAAGTGTGAATCAATATCTTATGACTATAATGGATGTGTCTACTAGGTTTCCAGGGGCCATTCGAGTAAGTAATATTACAGCGAAAAAGATTGTGGAGGAGTTACTTAAATTCTTTACTAGATATGGACTATCCACAGAAATACAATCGGGTCAAGGATTAAATTTTACCTCAAGGTTATTCAAAGAAGTAATGGCTAGCTTAGAAATAAAACAATTTAAATCAACTGCGTACCATCCAGAATCACAGGGAGCATTAGAAAGGTGGCATCAGACATTAAAGACAATGTTGAGGGCTTATTGTCATGATTATCCAGAGGATTGGGATAAAGGAGTTCCATTCGTACTGTTTGCAATTGGTGATGCGCTAAGTGAATCAACCCAATTTAGTCCTTTTGAACTAATTTTTGGTCATGAGGTAAGAGGACCACTTAAATTGATTAAGGAAAAATTGG